>NC_138576.1:92431819-92932299 GCF_964289735.1 Phaethon aethereus | reverse complement strand
AATCCTCATTACAAACCTAACTTCAATTGTTTTTAACAAAGTTTTTGTTTATAATATAACTAGTGGGCTTACAAGTTTCAACCAGCAGAAAAATGTAGGATCCCTTGTGTCTCCCTCCATCTGCATGCAGTGATGCACAGGTAAATGAAATAGGGGAAACCTTACCTATTTGGAAATGGCAAATAAATACACCTGTCCTGGGTTTGGGGCTCACCAAATGTTATGGCCCCTAAGCTGAGGAAGGCAGTGATGTAACCATACACGACCATTTGGGCACCATCAGGGACAGGTGTAAGTTTTTTTTTGGACTCAGGTGTCTAAAGTCAGTCCAAGTTCATTACTGACCTGGCCCATAATCTTTTGATCATAGCTGGCCTTTCTGTAGTGATTTACATAAACAGGACAAACTTCTGTGGAAAGAGGAAGGGAGAAAGGTTTTACCACATGGTAGGTTCTTATAGGTCAACATCTCAGTGAGAGCAGAGAATGGTTGCTTCAAAGACCATCAACTGCTTCTGAGAGGTCTGTGCAAAGTGGTGATGGGTGTACACATCCCATGGAGCAGGTGTGTGCATTTCCCCAACACTAAGATGGGATTCTGGCTCCACCAGCATAGGAATATGCAAAGAAAATAATCTTCACCTATGTTACAGGACAAGCTATGCCTGCAAAATTTTTAGAGAAATCTGAAATTTGGTTGGGAAATTTTTAGGGGGAAAAAGCAGAGTCTCCCACACCCTGGGTCTTTGTCCCACTCGTGGGACCCAAGGTGCACGCTGATCTTCTGGCGTGTGGTTGCAGGCCACATTTTAAAACCATGAGATCATTTGCTCTCCAGGTTACGAGTAGGAAATGTGTAAGGAATCAAAGTGATTCAGGGCTGAGCTAACTGGCTTGTGATTGTTACGCAGAAACTGTTGAATGTATCTTCTCAGCTGACCACTGCAGGATTAGTAAGACAGTACTATAAAGTCCTGACTCTGCATATAAGGACAGAAAGCACAGGCAAGTCAAATGATTTCTGCAAGATCACGCATAGCTATGTCACATCTAATCCCATCCAAGTGCTTAAACAGAAAGGGACAAGTTTTCTGCTCTCAAGCAATTACCCTCAAGTCTTTTCCACCACATACTACCCCAGAAATCAGAGAACAGAATATTCACCAAGTTATAGCACCCCAAGATGTCATGCAGTGCTGGCTCTGTTCAAAGACAGTGTGGCTGCACTTGTTAGTGTTAATGCCTAATAAGTGTCAGTGGAGTTCAAATTCCACAGTTTTTCTACATTTCTTCAGCCCTGTGAAATAAAATACTAACTTATGCATTAGTACTCTTAAAATAATCTGTGCTTGAAAACCATTTATACATGAAGAAAACAGGGCAGGGGGAGAACACAGTAGAAAGTTAAAAGTATAATTGGGATGGCAAGGCAACTAGGGGGTTAACATTGTTTGGCTTTAGCTGCTTAAAGCACTTGTATCTAAATTGACCTCAGGTAAATAAAATAACCAATGTCCTGGAAGGCTTATATAAAATACACTGATGTGTTTGTCTTGTGTTTGAGAAAGGTATGGAGGCTGAATTATGTATGCTGTAGCTGTTGCCAGCACCAGAAACTTCTTTAAATAATTAGACCAGTTGGGTAGCCAGGCATCTGTTTTTTTCTTTTTATGAATGAGGAGACCTCATGGGCCACTGAATGCATAATGTTGGCATGCTTGGCTTAAATGGATGGATACCAAACTGACACCATGTAAATTTGACCCATTGGGTGTTTCTCGGTAAAGAAGGCAATGGCCACGTTTCCTGAGACTATAGAGAAGCTGGGCTCTGTCAGTAAGCCCCAAGCCCCAGGCTGATTTGTTCACACCACAGGGAAGGGAGGGACAAATGGTGACAAAAATTAGCCTTTTCAGATTTGCCAGGAGGCAATGTTCAAGCAAGAGCTGATAAGCCCCTTGCCCTGGATCTCCAGCAGTGAACAGCAGGGGAACGGGGTCTGGCTTGGAGCCTGCTGTCCCAGCTGGGCAGGCTCAAAAAGTGAGGGTTTATAGTAGAAAATGGGAAAGGGACCCTTGTCTGTTACTGATACATGGAGAACTTGAGCCTTTCCAATTGGGCATTGACCATTTTAACTGTCATGGATTCAAATTGTTGGGTTTTTTTTAAGTTCTGGGCAGCTGCTTTTGGAAAATTTTGACCTCATCTGCCTCTATAATGATCAAAAACATAAAGAAAAGTGAACTGAGGCTTGGAAAGAAAATCTAATAAGGCATTTGAGCAAACTCAGAAGTTACTATCTGTAAAGAGTGTTTGTATACTCTGAGAGCAATTTAATGTGTAGTGCATTAGCTGTGGGCATGCAGATAATACTGATTAGGACCGACAAGTCAGCTGGGTTTGCTTATAGATCTTGGACTGTAACAGAAAGAAGCAATGTTCAGATACTGCTTTCCTTTAATTATTTCAAGCTGTATCTCTGTAGGAAAAAAAGAAAACAGACGGAGGATGCACTTGCACTTGAAATACAACAGGGAACTATCATGGGCATCAAGAAATCTTCATTATTTTTACCATGCAGCGGAATCTACTCATGCCTCCTATGCCCCATATTCCCAATGCCAAATTTTGAACAGAGGCTGCCACAAATGCTGTGTTGAAACATGAATAAAGTGAACAGTAAATGTCGGGGCTGGAACAGCCCCTGTCACACTTGGGCTCAGGAAATGCCAAGGGTGGCTGATCGGGAGGAGTTTGCCCTGATTATGGCCACAGGCCTTTGGATCTGAAGGGGTGTAATCAGTTTTAAAAACTGTGAGGTTATGGGATTGGACTGTGATGTTTGTATCTCACCAGTCTGCTATCAGAAACCAAGCGACCAATGGAAATCCATTTTAAGAACCCTTTTTTTGGCAGAACTTGCAGTTATCACAAATAAAAATCTATGGTGACTGAATAGAACTAGGGCTGTAGGAAGTGCAGCATATGGATTTTGTTCATCTCTAATCCAGTGTAGGTGGAGATTGAGTCTTCCCAGGGTAAGTGGGATGTATTTCATTGCTCTACTACCTCATATAAAACCTGATTCATCGGCACAAAGCTCCTTGTATGAGGAGTAAAGTCATCTGTTCAAGAGAGTGCTCTTTGCTAATCAAAAGTTTCAGCCGTGCTGGATGCAGTGCTGAAATTTGCAGATGAGGGCCACAGCTCTCAGAAAACACAAATGGCTTTTTCAGTGTGCTTTCCCTATCTGCAAACAGCCAGCAAGAGCCACATGCTATCACTGCTACTCTTAATTCAGTTTGCCAAGAATACCAGGTCTCACTCTGGATCCTGGTGCCCCTTACCTTGGCAGTAAAGCTCAGCTATTCACTGCAAATCAGGCCTGGAAAATATAAACCCAATAACAGTCTTCTGTCTGTTCTTCCTGCCTATTTTCCCGATGTGTTTTCTGTTTACGCTCTGTAGGGCATCAGGTGTCAGAGCAAGTAGGTGATGCCAGTAAAAGCCACTTCACAGTAGAGAGCTCGTGGCTGCCTCCCAGCAACCTGAATGCATCCCGTCTGTGGTGCCCTTATCCTTGTCTTCTCCAGCTTTGGCTCTCGGTACTGAAGACTGTTCAAAATGCAGGTTTTTTCTGGAGTCAACATGTAGGAATCGGACTGCTGCTCTGGCAAGCAGAAGTGTCCAAACATGCAGTGGGGCCAGAACTGCCAGTGTGTTTAATGGGTGGATTAATATATTTTCTTTACTGGTATATATCTTTCAAACGAGGTATTTGCCAGAGTTCATGAAAAGCCCTTCTGCATGCACCCCTGTGCGAAGGCTCACCGTGTAAGGTCTCGCACCGCTCTCTCCCAGTCGAGTGGCAGTGGCTTGACTCCCCTCCAGGGTCTCCTTGCCCACTTGTAGAGGCCCATTTGCCTCCAGGAAGGCAAAATTTCCAGGAGGGATCCAGCTGGTGGAGGGGGAAATGGTGTTGCATGCCCATGTGCCTGTCTAGGAATGGGGGATCTCTGCATGGGGTGGCAATACGCAGGGTCTCCCCAACTGCTATGTGATGGTGCACCCGTATAAACCTCTCTTTGTGCGGATCCAGGCACTGGCAACGCCTTCCCTGAGGGACGGTATGCATTGTGGAGATAGACCATCCCGTGTTTCAGCAGGGTTGAATTTGACTGGGAAGGAGAGAGGTTGTATGGTCCTGGTGCTGGGGGCTGGCAGAGTGGAGGGAGGCGACAGGGGAACGGGAAGAGAAAACCACGGTCCTGCTGGAGAGGTGGGGCAGAGGGAAGGTGGTGGGGGCTGTAGAGCACCTGGGGCCCTGTGTTGTGGATACAAGGAGGGTGTAGAGCAATGCAAGGGCCTCCCCAAGCACGCAGACTCCAGTGGACTGGCCGAAATGCCAGCATTCGCCCTTCTCCCCCTCCATCTTCCAGCGAGATGGGAGACACGGTGCTTCTGCTGTTTCTTTAACTGGTTGCCACCAAGGTGTTCACTGCCCTGTGAAGGTATTGAAGAAGCTCCAGACTACTATCAGTCGCTAAAACGAGTTTAAAAAAATTCGGCTGCTGTGTGTGAACCAGCCCAGCATTGGAAACGCTGCTGCCTGCCCAGGGCAGCTGCGCTGGCAGCAGCTCGGCCGCGCCGGGGGCTGCGGGCAGGGCTGCAAGCCAGAAACTCGCCCCCCGGCCTCCTGCTCAGGATATCGGCCACTAAGCCTTTGTCATAATTTGTGTGCAGACGGGGCAGGGCTGGGGAAGGCAGGCTGCGGAGAACTACCGTGACCCTTTTTGCTGCCCATTTCCACCATTTTATCCAAGCATCAAGTTAATTGGGGCGTTTCCAGCCATACACAGCAATGAGGTGTGCCCTAAGGGACGAAAGATGTAGACACAGGTTTCTGCAGTGCAGTAGCCTGTATCTGTACTTTTTGTAAGCCAGTAATTTCTCACGATTCATTTCCCCTTAAAAAAGCAGACAACAGACAGTATGCATAAGCATCACTCCACGCTGTAGCAATTCAATTAACTCTAAATTCAGCAATGGAGAAATAGAATAGCAAAGGAGAGCCGTCTTTCATCTATGACGCCTTTAAGGACCACAGAAAGATCCAATGCGATTTTAAATCCTTCTCTGAAATCAAGCCTTGAGAAGAAATGCTGCTCTTTTGTTACATTTAAAAGAAAAAAAACCCTCTTTGAATCTTATTAGAAAAATAAATCTCTCTGAGTAAGCTCTATCCTCTGTTCCTTGCCTCCAGTGCCACAAACATATATTATAAGGTGAGCTCTGCATTTTGATCTCAAATTAAGTAAATCACTTCTAATAAATTGCTGAGTCACGAGCACAGCTGGAAATACCATTTGCATTCTTATAATTGCCATCATTAAACCTCCATAAGAACTGTAAGAGGAAAGCCTCTACATTTTGTGCTTGCTAACTCCTCGGAGTGTTTTAAGCTATGGAAAATACTGTAAATGCTTTCAAACTACTTTAATAATTGACATTTTGCACCTTAGGTTCTTAAAGCTCTTTTCAAAGAAAGGCAAATAATGAAAGAAAGTGAAAAATAGTTTTGATAGAGAGAAAATTGAATTACATGCATGTTCTTATAAAGTATCAGAAGAAAAAAAGGCAAGCAGCTTTTGCAGAAAAGAAAGCTGAGAAGCACAGAGCTTACAGAACCAAATTTGAAAAGGTGCTTAGGTTACTGAAGATACAGACGACAGGTATCTGTAGGAAGACCAGGAGCCTGTCTCCCAGGGTTTGCTCTACAAAAGGCACCTAAAAGATAGTTACTCCCCGCAGCTGCTTGCTGCCATCCCCGGCTGCTAATTGCTGCTAACTGCTGCCCGGCAGCTGGGCTGGCCAGCCCTTCCTTCCCCAGCCTGGGCAAAGGAGGCTGCAGTAGGAGAGCCCTGGCCGCCAGCCTGGCTTGCTTCCTTCAGCTTGATGGTAGTAGGGGAGCTCTTCTGCAAATAGCTCAACCAGTAGCTTTGAAAACTGGTGGCTTCTGACAGAAGAGGTAGGGATGTATGGGGCAATTTTTAATCAAGCAACAACAAGAAGAAGATGTTGCGGACAGACTCTGGGTTTCATAGCCCTGTGAGGGGTGCCCATGGTCCTCACGGCTCCCAGAGACGACCAGTGCTCTGTGGATACGTGCTGCAAAGAGACGTCTGCTTGGGGAAGGAGTTGCTCAGGACCAGGCAGAAGGGAAGTGTTTCCTGTTGCTGCGCCCGTAGCCCCGCAACACCGCGCCATGTGCCGAGGTCAGTGCTTGGACTTTGGTTTGGAAAATCCTAATGGTTTCTGTTGCATCCTGGTAGGAGGTTGGGAGTCCCAAGGAGAAGGCCAGGGAATAATTAAGGTCAGAGGAAAGCTGAGTGAGGCGTCTGTTGTGTTAATTTTGGTGAGTTACAGCTACAGCCATACCTTGGCATGTCCAGATCCTGGTTCAGCTTCTGTGTCTCCACTGACTCTTCACCAAGGCAGAGCAGCCCAAAGCAGCTTTAAACTGTCCATGGTGAGTTTATCTCAGGCTGTTCAGTGCTGGTGATGGTTTATATGAGTCCCTTACCATAAAGTGGAAGTTGTTTATGATCAGTGGGAAACACGTCTGGCACGTTGTGCTTGCGTGATGTACTTGCAGGGAGGAGATGATTCTGATTCGTGCCAGTGTAAGGGAAGGAGGTATCAGGCCTGCAGAGCCGCATAAAGTGATGCGTTCCCCTCCTGAGTGAGCTCATAAGGTACATAACCAAGTTGTGCCAGCTGCGATGTTAGGCGTTACACGCTATACTGTGTTACAGCTCACGGATGACCTTGGCTGTTTGGTGTGCTGGAGCTGCTGCTGACAGCCCAAATGAGTCGTAAATAGTGGCTATTGAGGCCCCTGGTGCATCACCCGGTGGTTCTGCATTCAGCCCCCCTTGTGTTTGCATGCCTCTCACCACGTCCTCCTCATGGGCTTTCTGCCATCAAGATGTCTTTGCCGTGGGTCGGGGTAGCTTATACATATACCCGGCATTAATACTTAACGCGGTGGAGGTGCCCAAAGGGAGGGAGGCCACCAGAAGCTCACTTTGTCTCCTGGCATTGCCCAGGAACGCCTGTAAAGATACCTGCAACTGCTAACTAGAATTGTTTCCATCCAGCTGTTTTCGTCCAGCCAAGCAGACAGTGTTTTTTTGGGAAATTACATTTTAAAGCTTCTGCTGCTCAAAAGTGAATTTCTTTCATCCTCACAAAATGAATGCTTTACAGCTTTCTTTTTTTTCTTCTTTTCTTTCAATAAGTGAATACTTTCATCATCTAGTAAAAAGTCAATTTACAAGAATGAGTAAGGAAATTGAAACAAGTACTGATTTCATGTAAGAAATTGGGTTAATTTCTGGTAAGTAATTGTTTGCTTTTAGCCTCTTGTTCTGTTTATTTCTTTTCAAATGCGGGGTGTGTGTGTGTGAAGGGATTGTGTTACTGTGAGGGATGCAGTTTGCCAAACAACTCTGCCTAGTTAGGGGAAGTTTTGAGTAAACTGCCTGTTTAGTTTGTTTCACTTTTCGAAGGCTGGGCTTTCTGAAGGTCATAGAGTCAGGGGCATAAAATCAGGCTGGTTTTATGAGATCCAAGAAATGAAAGACAACAGATAAATGGACTTCAAAAGAAAACTGAGGGCTGTAGCCCCCTGCGCACCAGCTTTTTCCATCATCACGTCCGCTCTTCTACACGAGCGGTGCATGCACAGGATGAAATGCAAACAAGCAGTGTTCAGAAAATGGGTGATTAAGAACTTAGCAGCACCTGTAACTGAGGAAACTGGTACAAACAATAGATTTAATTTACTTCTCTCTTTTTTCTTTTTTTTTTTTTTTAAGAGTTTTTGAAGACGTTCTGTGATGCCTTTGGTGTTTCAGCTCTAGCAAACTGAGACAGTGCAAGCAAATCTCCATGGAGTCAGTTGCTATGAAAAAGATGGTTCCTAGGAACTAGACGTTAGTGCTTGGGCTCGTATTTCAGAAGAGATTTGCAACACCATCACTTCTGCAGTCAGCTAGTGTGTAGAGTGGAAATCAAATGGTTGGACCAAGAGCCGTCCCAGAGACCCCATTCAGTTGGATGGCAGAGGTGGTCTGTGCGTATTTCATGAGTTCCTATGCCATAAACAGTTGTTGGAAAGTGTGGCTATTTTTCCCAAATTACAAAACTTCACAAGGTTTGAGAACAGTTTTATGCACAAGGATTTCAATAAGAGGGACTAACCTTATCCTGCAGCACCCAAGAACTTGGCCTTAGTGTCCTCCTGTCTCTAAACATTTCACTTGTTCTGTGACTTGGCCTCATCTTGAGATGCTGTGTATGAAATCTTTGTGAGTTATGATTAATCAGTTTCCTGTTGCTTGCAAGGGAATAGGATTTCTGTCCCACATCTCTAGGATAAAAACGGATGTCCTTTTCTGCCCCTGCCCCAAGGGACAGACATGAACACATTAGCAAGGGCATGAAGGAGAAGGGAGAGGGGATGTTTCCCCTCTGATGCTCTCTGTTTCTCCTTCCCTCAGCACTGTGGGGGGAAGCTGTACGGAGGATGCAGTTGTGATCCTGGCTGCTTGGATCTGGCAGGAACAAACCTAGCTGTTGGGGAAGACCTTGGGTTTTCCTCAGTGCCTCAACAACTGATCTTATAGACCTGGTCATGTCTCGAAACTACCGTGACCATAAATGCCAAAGTTGAGCCATTACTCAGGGCTGGGAGGATTTCACCCTGGATTTGCAAGCAATGATGTTTTTGATGACCCTTTCTGAAGGAGGGCATCGATGGTGGGACTTGTTGCAATCACATGGCTTCTTAATCACAGGGTTTTACACAGCGAGGGTTAGGACTGGAGCAGTGGTACAAGGAATTTGAGCCAAAGCCCTGAATTTTCATCACTTCAGGCAGGCGGAGGAGTTGTGTCTCTCTCTAAATGATATTTAGGGATTTCTGCAGCTGAATGCCATTATCAATGACAACATTTTGAATGAATAGCCCTACACACATATTCCGTGGCTGCATTGTGAATAATTGTGAACGCTCCTCAATCTTCCTCTTCCCACTCCCCTCTCCCCCTGCTCAGCCTAAGCACAAACACTCATTTCAGGGCTAAAGATATATTCTTAAATCACTTCTGACATTTCTTTGTTGTTACCTAATGAAGGCTGGGTTGATGGGCTAGAGGGAAGTTTTACATAAGCCCTTGCTGAGATGTCATTGTAGGATCGGAAGTGGGCAGCAGTTGCAAATGTTAGCATTTGTCTCTGGAGTTTATTTAACTGCAAGCCTGAATGTCTGCATGGCATATGGGGCTCTGTCCCCTCCGCCTTGGTTTTCTGAGTCTCAGTGAAATGTCACAGTCCCAAGGACTGCGGGGTTCAAAGAGCAGCCACGCTGTTGTGACCGCCAAGCTAACAAGGGGCCTCTGTGTGCCCTTGTCTGGGGGGAGACGTCCCACCAGGGACGTGCCGGCTGCTCCCCCTGGCTTTCCCAACCCTTTCCAAACACTTTTACACTCTGCTTCTTTCATTAATTAGATTATTTGTTTTTTAAACTTGTTTCTGAGCAAGTCAAATCGACCCATGCCTGGTTAACAAAGCCTGAAATAATTGTGACTAAGTCAAAGCAGTGCTGAAGGGGAGACCAGCCACACAGACCAGGCTAGTTGCCCAGCCCTGCTGAGCATATTTAATCCTTGCTGGGTTTATCCAGGTGTCAATGGAGGGCTTGAATAGCAGCCAGAGGGTGGGAGCTTGCCCCCTGGCTGCCCGATGGGCTGGTCTTCCATCTTCTGTTTGTAACTTGGGCTAATACAGGGATTTACAGACCAACGGGGATGTTCTGGTTTTCTTATGGGGAGTCTAGAAAAGCTTGTTTTGCTTTGTTGTCCTTATCCTAAGGAATTAAAATGGTCAGTTGAAAATGGGGCTTTCCATGGTTAGCTGTAGGTCAGGATGGCAGGACACGTCTGCTCTTTGAAGATTAAATAGGTCAGTCCACAAGACCAACAGATGAGGGAAACCTGCTGTTGTGATTAAGTAGAGAAAATAATTTCAACACTGTTAATGACTCTGACTGCCCAGACTACAGCTAGTTTTTACTTTGCTTACTGTGCAAGATCCCATATTAAATAAGGTAAATCTGACTCTTTCACGGCAGAAGTGCTTTGGGTGCATTCTGCTATTCAGAAAGCAATCAGATTCTTCAGGATTAGAGGCAGCTGAGGCATGTCATCTTCATTAAAAACCTTTGGGATCTACAGCTGAGAGAGCATATGTTAAGCATCCCTAGATCTGACTGTGCCCACTGAACTGCAACTGAACTGCTGGGTGAAGTACAATTCCAGATTTTGCAGATGGAGACATTAGGAAAAAGTCTTTAGGTTATTGAGCAGATTCACTGAGTAGGTCTTATTTGTAGAATATAATTTTATGAGGCTAGAAATATCTTCCCAGGTATAGATTGTCATAATATAACCAACACTGTTAAATTAATTTCTGTTGCATATGGTTGTGAAGGGGGAACGGCCCCAAATCCATGTTGCCTTTGCAGGAGGACTTCAGGGAGATTACTCTCAGCAGTGTTTTTTTTGATGCATGTGCTAGGCCTATTCTTTGCTGCTGGCGTGGTGAATGCTTAAAGGGCTCTTTATGGGCAGAACTGGTAAGAGCTAACATTGGGGAGCTCCCCATGTTTCACTATTCTGTGGTGATGCTGCATTTTCATAGTAGGTTGGATGAGGAAAAGCAGTTGGGAAAAATTGTGCCTGCTTTGCAGTAAGAATTCTTATTAGAAAGTGTTTTGGTGTTGTATTCACCCATACTAACTTTCTGGTTGTTGGCTGTGCTCTTCCTTATTTGTTGCCAAAGCACGTACCAATAGTGCATATTGGGGATAATGTGGGATGTGGCAATAAAACAAGCTACAAACATGACCCTGGAAACGTGGGATTTCTGTTAGACTGGAAATGTGAAACTGGGATGCTGTTTCTGCTCAGGGTCACAGCAAAAAAAGTCTGTGTCTACCTGGACTTTAGTAAAGCCTTTGACAGCGTCTCCCACAGCATTCTCCTGGAGAAACTGGTGGCTTGTGGCTCAGACAGGTTTACTCTTCACTGGGTAAAGAACTGGCTGGATGGCCGAGCCCAGAGAGTTGTGGTTAATGGCGTTAAATCCGGCTGGCGGCTGGTCACAAGCGGTGTTCCCCAGGGCTCGGTTCTGGGGCCGGTCTTGTTCAATATCTTTACTGATGATCTAGATGAAGGGATCGAGTGCTCCCTCAGTAAGTTTGCAGATGACACCAAGCTGAGTGGGAGTGTTGATCTGCTGGAGGGTAGGAGGGCTCTACAGAGGGATCTGGACAGGCTGGATCAATGGGCAGAGGCCAACTCTATGAGGTTTAACAAGGGCAAGTGCCGGGTCCTGCACTTTGGCCACAACAACCCCATGCAATGCTACAGGCTTGGGGAGGAGTGGCTGGAGAGCTGCCTGGTGGAAAAGGACCTGGGGGTGCTGTTTGACAGCCAGCTGAACATGAGCTGGCAGTGTGCCCAGGTGGCCAAGAAGGCCAACAGCGTCCTGGCCTGTATCAGGAATAGTGTGGCCAGCAGGAGCAGGGAAGTGATCATGCCCCTGTACTCGGCACTGGTGAGGCCGCACCTTGAATCCTGTGTTCAGTTTTGGGCCCCTCACTAACAAGAAGGATACTGAGGTGCTGGAGCATGTCCAGAGAAGGGCAGCAAAGCTGGTGAGGGGTCTGGAGGACAAGTCTTATGAGGAGCGGCTGAGGGAACTGGGGTTGTTCAGTCTGGAGAAGAGGAGGCTGAGGGGAGACCTCATCGCTCCCTACAACTACCTGAAAGGAGGTTGTGGTGAGGTGTGTGATGGTCTCTTCTCCCAAGTAACTAGTGACAGAATGAGAGGAAATGGCCTCAAGTTGCACCAGGGGAGGTTTAGATTGAATATTAGGAAAAAATTCTTTACAGAGAGAGTGGTCAAACATTGGAACAGGCTGCCCAGGGAGGTGGTGGAATCACCATCACTTGGAAGTATTCAAAATACATGTGGACATGGCGCTTCAGGACATGGTTTAGTGGACATGGTGGTGTTGGGTTGATGGTTGGACTTGATGATCTTAAAGGTCTTTTCCAACCTTAACAATTCTCTGATTCTGTGAAATCAACAGATGTAGGTGGGCATGAGCAACCATTACATAGATCCAGTTGAGCGGGGCATAAACAAACAGGAGGTCTAAACTAACCTGAGGAAGACTCAAGTCTGCTAAATACTGCTGCAGCCCAGAAGTTGATAGAGCCTTGCTTTTCTTAGTTGTAAGTTGTGATGTCAAGGTTTTTGGCTCCTTTATCTGCAGGCATACCTGACTAGTTATCGTAGTGCTAGCCTGATCTTTCCTCACAGCCCTCTAAAAGAGAATCACCTTTTTCCACACTTTCTGAGCCCACGTGCTCCACCTCTTTTATAACAAAGGTCTGACTTCCTTCAGAAGCTGAAATGTTTAAGACTTCCTTGTGAATTTAGCCAAGGTCTAGCAGTGACATTTGTCTCCCAAAGAAAAGATAGCCAGTTCAAGCAGTACTGTAGCTCACCAAATAGGCAACAGCTCCCCAAACACAGGTCTAACCTGCACTCCCAGCCTGACAACACATGAAAGCAATTTGCAGGGCACATATACTGTGCTATACCTCTGATCCTTGCAGATGCCTCAGTTGGATTGTGTCATCCCAGGAAAAAGTGAAAAATGAGATAAGTATAGCAATTTTACTGTCCTGGTAGACCATTTTCTTTGTCCTTTTATATGTTGCATGGCTGATCTGAGTCTTCCTTAGCTTGCCAAGGTGTTCTTGTGCTTCGATAGTCAGACAGTGATCAGTGACTTTCATGATGCTCCACTCTTCCTCCTTTGGAGTCCCTGTCCATGCCACCACATTAAGGTGTATTATCTTTCCAAGAATGTGTAACATCTTTCAAAGAATAAGGTGTATCAGCTTTCCAAAAATGAATGTTTTCCCTTGCCATGACTCCAAGGATGGGGAATGGTCTGGTAATAGTCCCCCCAAACTGGGGAGGGATATGGATCTCATCCCTGGAGCTAGGACTTAGACTCTCAAATTCTTGAACTAGTCATTTGCCTGGGCTGATTTTTTTTTTTCTGATAGGACACATGATAACGCTGCTGTATTTGACTGCCTTTCAGCAAAGGAAGGTGAGGGCTGGATTGTCAGGTAACACGGTATCAGTCAAGGATGAGCTGAAGCCTGTTTTCCATTCCCTTTAAATCCACGTGTAGGCTGCGTGGTATCCCAGGGACTGGCTAGCTTGTTCTCAGAGAGGTTGGTTGTGTTCATTTCATACAGCAGTTTACCTCTGCTGCAAAGCATGCCCTGAGTTCACTAAGTTCCTCCCGCTTCTCTGTATGAACATTATATGATATGAATCCATTTGAAATTTATCTTTGGTGTGTGGTAAGGCTTTGCCAGGTCACGTCAGCAAGACGTGCTTGCGCTCTCATTTGTGCTGCCAAACATTATTCTTGACTTCATACTCCCTTTTGCAAATGCTGCAGTGGACGCGACACGCACCGGTGCCTCCTGCGAGGGCAGCGCACGCTGACCTTGTGCTGGACCTGTGGGATGTGCCTCTGGCCACGTGTGCACCCTCCAGGACCATCCCAGCTTTGCTCCAGCAGTGGTTCTTTCCAGCAGCCAGGCTGGCTGGTGGACAGTGCCAAAGGCTACTGGAGGCTGACAGATATTAGCAAGGGAGGGTGTTTGTTGCAGTGATTTCTGTAAGTCCTTCCACTCCCGTTTTACTAGGTTACATCCTACTACATAATTAAATGCTCTGTGTTTGTTATCCCCCAAGGGCTTTTGTCTCATTCAGTGAGCATTCAAGATGATGACTATTGGCACAGACAGCTGGTAAACAGTTCTTTTTTTTTTTTAATCATTCGGTGTGGCCCTGATTTTTCTATTAGCAGTGGAATTATTACTTTCCATTTAGTAATTTTCTTCTTGTTCTGTGTTCTTGTTGTGGTACTATTTGGACATTCTTTGAATCTTAAATTTATTCTTGTGCTTCTCCTGCACATCAAGAAGGGCTCAGTCTTGTTTCCCTATAACGATGAGCTATTGTTATATAGACAGATTAAAAAAAAAAAGATTCTAACCCAGAAAAACTTTCAGAAGTATATATTAAATACATATCTGTGTGCTCAAAGCTGTAGAGAAAAACACAGGCCCAGGTGACAGGCTCCTGTTCTCCCCTGTAGTCAACGCAATTCACTCACCCACATTCAGGTTAAGAGAGGTAGCTATATGAAGTTTTATGAGAGTCTTCCAGGCACAAAGCTTCTGCAGGATCTGTGCATATGTCTATCCAGTAGTACCTTTACTGTGTTCTTTTGGAGAAGATCCCGTTTTCAGCTTTTAGACTGCTTCATCTGGAATCACCTAATTGCCATCTCCCAGAAAAAAAAGGAATATATGCTGACCATGAAGACCTTGGAGGTATTTTTTATTGCAGTTGCACAGTATTGTAACTTTCCATATTCCTAGATCATTAGTGCAGGAAGACATTGGGGTCCCGCTTACTGTGGAGTCTTTGCTGCAGACAGGAATTAGGCACTTCAGACCACATACTAGACACAGACCCCTCTGATCCTGCAGGTACCTCCAATTTGTTCTGCAGAGTTCCTTTGCATTTGTTGATGTACTGAGAACATTCAGAGTCCAAGCCTTTAGCAATTTGAGAGGTAGGCAGAGGGACACATACAGCATTGCAAGAGAATCTTGTTTGCCAGGCTGGCTTATCTTCAGAATAGTTGAAAGTACAGACGTGGTAGCATTACCCACCTTTTTCATTACCGCCTGGGGTGGGAGCATTCATCAGGCTTGCAGGAGAACAACGCTCTTGTCCAAAATCCTTGGGAAAGAATTTTGTCTCCATCTCTCTCCTAAGGAAAGTGCCAAACCATAGGCCATGCTTGGAGGGGCACACTGTGAATCCTTCTTATCTCGTCAGCCTGTGCAGCAAAGAATGAAGGATTTGTAGGGGTGGAAAGAGAGCCTGCAAGGGGATGCAAGCCTGAGTAGTTTACACCATAATAAAGTCACTGCCTTAAGGGAGGTGGAGGGGGATTTCCTGTTTTCTGGTCTCTGCTACAAGAAAGGCTTTTACATGAGTCATTAGATAAAAAGGCATAATAACAGTGAGAGCAGCACTGCAGTATGCTATCCCACTCCCGCTAACTACATACTCAAGTTATTCATGTTACTGTGAGAAAATGTCAAAGCTAGTAGGAAATGTTGGTATGTATTTCAATGTGCTGACACCCTAAAGGATTTTCAGCAAAAATGCCAGCAGGGGAGATGTGGGTCTCAAAGGTTTTCTTGGCATAAATAAATAAATGATAGCTATAACTTCTCCCCCAAACCAGAAGCAGCTATTTTTAAATGGGGCACTTGAACAGAAGTAATCCTGGGTTAACTTGATTGTTTGGACTGTGTAGTCCAAGTGAAAGAGTCGTGTCAGTGACAGGGATGTTGGTAATCCGCCTGTAAGGCCAAGTTGTAAATGTGAGTATTAATAACTGTGCTTTGTGATAAATAACTGCAGTTAATATGGTATAATACTGATATGTTGATAATTATGAATACTATTGATAATAAGAAATAATCAGATAAGAGCTGATGAGTTTTTGATACACATGTAAATAAGTGGATTGTGTAGCCGCTAACTCACCTGCTGAATGTACTAATCAATAGCTAATCAAAACAGTTGGATAATGTTTAGAAATGAATATGTAGAGTAGCTAAAGGCATATTTAAAGGGTGACTTAAGGGCTTCAAGTTTTTTGCAGGGTGACTTTTACTATGCTCAGGCATATGATTTTTGCCAGAGTGCTTTAGTGATGTCAACAGGACTGTGAGTACAGAGATGGGTAATGAACAGCTAGTAAGGCTCGTTGGCTGGGTTTCTTGCATCTATCTTTAAGAGAGGACTGACTTCTGCCTCAGATCCTGCTGGAACAAGCCAGCAAATGCTGAGAGCATCTTTTGGAAAGGGTAGGATTACTTGGCCTACTGCATTCTGCCAGATGATTCTACTTAGTTTTAGTGGGTCATACATGAAACCAACCCCAACAGTTACCAAATACCACACTAATATTCAGAGCTGAGCAAGAGAGATGGAAGGAGACAACATGCCAGAGAGAGGAAACTCTGAATATTGTTCTCCTGCCTCATGACAAGAAACCATTTGGATACTAGCAATAGTCGTGAGATCTCATTTGTGCAGGCTGGCACTAATCCATTCGATACAAAACACATTGACAAAGGCGTCTGGTAGAGGCAGGGGAAGAACCGGGTCCTCTTAGCAAGCCCACTCTGCCTGCCTGCTGTGTGCCCTCACACGAGGTGAATTGGCAGCACTGGGATGGGATGTCAACAACTCTCTCATGGAGCTATGACATCTGTCCCTGCCTTTGGCACACCCATCAACTTTTTGCATTAGAAAAGTGTAAAAATACAGTGTTTCTAAAGAGAAAGCATTGGGAAAAGGTAGGTAGTCCGTCAAAGTGAGTGGGACCTCCCTTGTAAGACTGTCTCAAACGGAGAGCGTTCAAAGCTGCAGTTTCCCAGGAAAGCATCCTTGTCACCAGAATACCAGTCAGGTCAACAGTCTTCTCACACCTCTGCTGCTAAAACTCATCCACTGTAAAAGAAAATCCAAGGTTGTGGGGAGCAGTAAGGTTATGAGGTGGAGTAATTTAGCTCCAGGACACTCTATGCTGTTTGTACTGTACTTCATTCTTGCTAAGTAAAAAGCATAAAACCCCATCGTCCCCCTTTAGCATACCTAGACTGTCTGTGGAGGCAGCAGCAGGGGCCAGCCTTGTCCAGGCATGTGTGAGACCAGAGACAAGGGGAGGAAATGCAGGATACAGGCAAAATCTTTTACAAATTGATTTCTGTTGACTCGCACACTTGAAAACGCTGAAGCATGTTCCCTTTTTCTGCCTTCAGCCACTTGCTGGTGTCGTGGGTACAGCAGCAGGGCACTGGTGCTTTAGGGCTGGAAGCTTTTTAACCTGAGCAGCTTCAGTGACAAATGTGCTCCTGCTGTTACTGAACCTGGAGCACAGGTTGGTGCCTGCAAAGGCATCTGTCCTCTTTTCCCCTGTGTAACCTGCAAAACCAGATATTCTGCTTTACAGTTATGCAGCCCCACGGTGTTATAGTATATCCACAAAGGACCGTAGCCTTAGGCCTTGCAGGAGCGAGGTCTGCTTCGGTCCAGTCAAGGCTTTTACTGTGTTGGCGGTTTCTAGTTGTCTTTCAGCAAGTATGCATCCCAACCTTTGGCTCCTGGTCCCTTGCTCCCCTGCTTATCTCATTCTCCCCCTCTTATTTTTCCTCTGCTCTGCTCCTATGCTGGTTCATTTTCACTACTCTCTCCTCTTCCTCCAATCTAGCCTCACTGTATGCGCTCAATGGCATGTGAACTAGCAGAGATTTGGCTGGCGTGTTGGGTGCAGGAGTTAGTTTGGGGGCGTTCTTGGAAATGGCCTTGTTGCTCCACCTCCCCCCTTGCCCTTTTCAGATCTTTCTATGTCAAAGTCTGAATCCTGCAGGTCCACAGCATTGCTACAATGCAGCAGGGCAAGAAATTTCTCGAGTCATCCATAAATTAGCGGAAGTACAGATTAAAAGCTAGCCTGGCATCCGTGGCCACGGAGGCTCTGTGGTCGGGTGCCCAGTCGGGTACCTGTGGCTGCAGGTACCTCCGAGAACCACATCCCATGGGGATGCGCGCCCTCTCTTCAGAGGAAGACCCGAGCACCCTCAGCAGCGAGAAGGCTCAGGCCACAGCAGGGTGGGTTACCACGGTGGATTTTGTGCTACTTGTAGCAGCTTCGGTTAGCCCAGCCTGGCTTCACCCAGCGGTGGCAGGATTTTGCCCTGAATGATTTCATCTGTCTTTGCAGCTATGGCATGCACTTTTATCTGGAAGCAAACTATTTGCTTATTTGCTTTTAATTATTTATGGTAATGAAATAGCACCCATATCTCAAAATTTTCCACAAAAATGAACACTCTTGTGGTTCAGATCTGTGGCCATGAAAGAAAACACAGTTCTCCGTTGTTGCTTATAATGTTTATTTGTTTTTAACTTCAAAACACAGGTGATTTTTTCAAAACAAATAGAGTAATGGGGGAAATGAAGGCGGGCTCTCTCTGTAACTTTCCCAAGAAACACATCTGGAAAAGCATACTTTTGTAAAACAACTACATTTTAGCACACCCAGACAGTGAGGTTCCAAAAAGTCACAAATAGCGCTGAGGTTAGCAACCAATGATGTTGGTTTTTTTTCCTCCTTCTGTTTTTCCCCTTGTTTAACTTGCAAACGGCACTAAATGAGCCCACAATTTCTGTGGCGAATACAGAGACATTTTTACAGAAGTCTCTGAGTATGCAGTTAATTTCCAAGACGTGGAATTATGAAGATGTACCTCCTCACTTTGAATCTGTAAGATAAACTTGGTGGAATAATTTGCTATTATAACTACTACTGATATTATTGCTACTGACTTAAGCCTACGGCTTGGCTTAGCTTTTAAAATCACTATCCTTACTTGCTACTTAGTTACATTCACCTAAAAGTCATTTTTTACCCATAGGCAGGTACAAAAACTTTCTTCAAAACACAGTGAAGTGTTGGATTATAGTTTGTAAATAGCTCTGATGCCACACTTCATCAGTACTCTTAAAACCTTAGTGTCATTTTTGGTTTCATTGCCTGCACAGCGTCTCTTGCTCCGCCTCAATAATGAGGCAGAAAAACAACCCGTCTGGAGAGAGATCAGTAAATTTAGAGGCCAGCTTTCCCCAGTCTGCATGCTGCAGCCGGGCCCTACTCACTGGGAAGGTGGAAATAGTTCTGCAGACCGATGAGGAAAAGTGGGAAGCCACTGTTCGGACTACAGCGGCTAGCAAATGCCAAGATCGACCGCTCCTAGCGCCTGCGCAGACAGGCCGAGCGTCAGGTGCAGGCGGTCGGGCGGGCCCCCCTGCGTGCGCAGGGCCTGGGGCCCCATGGCAGGCTCGCCCCGGTGCCCCGGAGGGGGAGCACGGCTTTTCCCACCAGCTCGCGGCCGTTGGGGCTGCAGCAGTGCCACAGCAACCTCATGCAGGGCCCATCTTCTCCTACAGCGCCAGGGAGCTAAAATGATCCTCTGTGGCTGGGACTGTTGAAGAGCAAAAACCACTTTTGGAAATGTCATCTCCTGATTAATAAAATTTGGATAGGAACATACTAGTTATTTTTGTTAGCTAATGCCCGCTCTTCACAAGTCAGTCTTCCCGCACGCGTGCGAAAATCAAATGTTTCTGGCACTGGGTGTGCTGCCCACATTGTAATGTGCTTCGTAGCTTTTTGTACCTACATAGAAGGAAAATGTCACTTTACCATCTGATTTGCTCGAATTGTATAGTCATCAGTGCTATAGCAAGAAACAGATAGGTTGGGAATTAGGACATCACTCAAGCGCTGATCTGAAGAGGGTCTTCCTGAACACAAAGTGAGTGCGTGTGTAAAGTGGCCACAAAACTTACAGTCTATCGCACTCAATATCAGGGTTATTAGATGGTGTATCGAGAATACCAAAATACTCTTCCCTGTTTGCTGGTGGTGGGGTATTGGTTGGACTTCCCACCCCAGAATCAGGGCTTGGTGCAGGGTGCGTTTCTCCTGCATACTTCTCTTCTTTCTGAGAATGCTCTTGCTGTTTTTGCTTGAGGTTTTTGAAGCGTTTGAGTTTCACAGGGTCCTTGACTTCCTTGGCACAATGGAACAAGATGCAAATGTCCCTCCGAAATTTGGAGCTCATTCCAAAGTAGATAATGGGATTGTAGAAGCTGGCGGACTTTGCAAACAAACTGGCAAGGATGCTGGTAAGATTGGGCACAGGGTGACCATAGGCAGACCATATAGAGATGACAGCATATGGTGACCATGCAATAATGAAGGCTGTGCAAATGACAATAGAAACCTAGAAGACAGAAGAAGAATAGTCTTAAATCTATTCTGGAAGACTACATCAGGGAAGCAATACACTGGGAATAGTAGCTTGGATACTTGGCTGGAAGGGAAACATTCAGATTGCCCTGAGGGTATGGCTCACAGGAGAATACAGGCAAGGAAAAAATTTGCTTTGATGGAGCCAGGCAGACCTAGAAGCTATAGATGGAATTTTGGCATGGTGGTGTGCTTGAGAAATGCCTCATCCAATGGAACGAAAATAGCTACAGTCCCCTGTATGTTCATATGAATTCAGAAGGTTTTGAGTAGACTTAAGTCAACAGTAAGTAAATTGAAAGCTCCACTGTAACTATTGTGTATGGTCAGAAGTAACTTAACTTCTGAAAGAAAAGAGCATATGCCAAACCAAATTTTTGTTTTTGTACTGTATAACCCGCTCCAATTAGATTTAGATTATTTTTCACATGTGATGTAGCACCAATATTAGCCAACTGATGGGGTAGGACCTTTCAACAAATCTCATATTCTTCACTGAGTTCAGTTCACTAGAGATATAGAGAAGTGAAATGTGACTGATCAGTTTTTTTTCTCTTCTGTTCTAGTTTTTGGAAATCCATTTTTGGAAAGAGATTTCCTTGATATAAATCCCATCCACCATGACATCCAAACTCACCCTGGTGACGTCCCGCTCCATTCTCCTCTGTCTGTCTGTGGGATCACCCAGTCCTGTTAATGCATGGCTTAGCTTGACAGTATTGATAATTGACACGTATGAGAAGATCATGACTGTGACAGGTAGGAAAAAACAGCAGATAAAAATGGAGACAATGTAGGACTTGTAGATTGTAGAGAAGCTGGCTTTTGCCCAGTCTATCTCACATGTGCCGTACATGCGATCTGGAAAGCAAAAATAAGTTGGTTAACATTTTTAGAACATTTATTTGCTTTTGAGTGATTAATTTATCAGTTCAAATGTTGTATTTTTCTTCCTTTAAGCACTAAAGAATGCATTGATCTTTCTGATTTAATGAGCCGTGACATAATTTCCTACATAAACAATTTTTCAAGACCAGATAGACCCTAACAAGTTTTAATGCGTAATATAATTTTGTCCAGTTTAGATTTCTAATGTAAATCCATAATGCACAGACCATTGTTTCAGGACAGGAAATTGTGATACTTTATTAGAAAAAAAATGGTAATCCTTCAGTAGGTCTGATGTTCTTGAGTGTTATCTACTGTTGTCATAATCTTCTACATAGTCACTTCCCAAGGTGAGCACATAACAGCATAACAAGCAATTCTAAAGAGACAACAGGACAAATGTAGAAAGTCACTACTTACACAGCAAAGTAGGAATAAAAATATTCAGGTTTTTTTAGTAGAAAGAAAAAGACAATTACATTTTTACAGTAGCAAAAGCCATGAAAGCAAATTGGTACAGCTAATGATAATAATTATGGGAAGATGAAACATGTAAATACTTAGAAAGACATGAGACATTTTGCTAAATGGGAAGCATACGGTTCTGCAACTACAAAGGAGCTGTAGGCTCTTAAAAATGAAGTCAGGCAGATTGCAGGATCTACAGCTAGTAGGATTTACAAAAGGACACTAGCTGATCAGATACTTAAGGGAAAGGTTGTAGGAATAAGGTGGAGTCTCTGCTTAAATATTTTTATGAATAACAGTTTACTTCTTTAGACCTTCTGTTGTGTTTGCAAATGTGTCCTGATATAAAACTTGAGTTGGTAGCATTAGAGGTTTTCTATAGATTGTGAATTGTTGATTTTTCTTTTTAAGTGGAAAAAGCTGTTTTTTTCTGGCAGCTATGGCAGCAAACTAAATTATAAATAAATGAAGCATGATCCAAAATTATGTAAGTAAGTCAAGTATTAACAAGTCCTGGAGATACAATATAGGTGAAGCCTGCATGATTTAGCAATAGATCTCTCCCTGACATCCAGTGATAATTCTGAAGGAAAAAAAAAAAATCCCTTAATTCCTCATAGGTGATAGGAGGTTTAGGCAGGAAAAATTAAAGGAGGAAAAGACTAAAATCTCTTTTATGATTCTCATCAAAAAGAGTTCGGTATTTTTAACACCAAAAGCTCTAGGTGTTGCTATCTGGATGTGTTCAGTAGTAGAAATAGATTTTTGTCTCCTTTGCCTTTTTCATCAGTAGACCCCAAGGTTCAAAAAGAAGATACACAGAAAATGACCAGTCCAAACCCCCCAAGTTTATGACATATCCAGAATGCAAAAACATGACATAATACTAGAACAGTATAATAAACAGTTTGGCTTTTGTTTCAAACAAAAGATCCATTTAACCTAATAATCCTGGTAACATTTGGTTTGGGAAGGATAGAAGATTTAACCAATCATGCTTCAAGGGTCCAGAGATACTTATTAAATACACAAGCTCTGAGGTAAGAGGATATATTCACATACCTGCTTCATAGATTTAATGACTTCTCAAATGATGCAGATGCCTACAGGATTCAGGCAGATAACTGTTGGACAATTTCAGTCACAGGATTTCAGTTGTTAGGACTCCTGTATCATTACCATTTCTTCCTAGACATTTATTTCATTGAATTTTTAGAGACTTAATTTGCGACAATTTCTCCAACTTTTCCCCATGAAGAAATTTTCTGTTGTGGGAATATTCCTTAGCCATTGAATTGCTGCAGTGTTCACTATTAAAAATTTTTCCTTTTTTTTCTCCCCTTCCCTTTTTTGCTATGGCCTTATCTTGCACCCTAATCACTTCTTGGACTGACAAACATTCTGACATTTTTTCTTCTGCTGCTATGTTAGTTTTCATATTTTCTACAAACTGTTTCACCAGATCTTTCTGGCTTGTCTTATTATAGTTTCAAGTTTAACTTGCTGGAACTTGTGTTCTTTTCTAGCTTCATAATCTTGACAGTTTTGAAGGATGTCTTTTGATAATTTCCTTTATCTCATGACTTAACCACGCCAAATATTTCTGATCTCTCTTTTTTTTCATAGGTAATATGCACTTCGTCCAAGTCTTTCCTGTGATATTCTCAAAAAAATCTCTTTATAGCTAATACCAAAGCAGGCAACACTCTGCGTGAATGTCATGCATGATGAATGATTTTCTCAGTTCCACTGATTATCAGTCTGGTTTATCACAAAGAGCAAGAAAGGAAGGTAAGTATCTTTGTTCAGTTAAGTGGAGAGATGCTAAATAAGTACAACTGAAAGATACCTGTTACCTGTATAACTGCCCCAGCCAAGTAATGGGGCTGCTGACCAGAAGCAAGCTGCTATCCAAATGAGAACCAGAGCCACGGTCATACTGCTGTTGCTGATGCAATGACCTGAAATGGCATGGTGTGGTCAGAAAAGAATATCTAGAAAGGCAAACATATCTCTGAAATCTAAACGTACTCCTATACCAACAGCTAATAAGGAAAATACAGCTATTTAAAAAAAATATTAAGACAAAAAACATATTCATAAGAAAAACTTAAATTTGAAAGCATCTGTCAGGCTTATGTTCAAGACCATTTGTGAACAATGGAACTGAATGACTATTTAGCAGGAGATGCATTTGTTGAGCACTACAGAATTAGGAAATTCTATGTTGGACTTAGGTTTTGCAATTTTATAAAAAGCGGGAAACTGTTGTATGTAAACTGTTAAGTTTTAGAGAGGAACGGATAAGATAAGTCTAAAGGCAGAGGACTTTCTTATTCACTTCAACATTTTCACTGTTAAAAAGGAGAAAAAACATCAGATGCTCAAACTATATTAGCCAATGAATACTATTTTTTTAATCTGTCCTGCTCTTGCCATACATTGTGGTTATTTCGTTGTGTACATGGGAAATATTTATGCATCCACCAATCTCTGTTCCTCAACATTTCTGTAAAGTTATATGGGGTACTTGCTCACATTTCCTCAAGAGGCAAACATAAATTATGCACACCCTCAGATGTCCATGTGGTACAGCTTTGCAAAAGAGAAACATGGGGTTTAAATATGACTTCATACTGTGCAATGAATATAAGATATAGAATACATCACAGCCAAATTCTAGCAGCTCCAGCAGCAGTTTGTGTTGAAAATTAACCTCAACAAGTCTATTATTACAACAAACTGCAGAAGAATTTCCTGTGGAAAAAATATCTCCCTGAAGAAGTTCTTCTCACAGCTAATACTACTCATGCTATTAGAGAGAAAAATGTCTATGATGCACTCAGTGTATTTATGTATGTTTTACCTGTGGACATTAATAGGTTCCTGTCTGAAAGATGGTGCAAGCCAGTCATAAAGGCATGAAAATTGATAATACATTATCTACAGATGGGTGAAAGGAAGACTTGGGAGAATTTATGGAAGGTGTAGGTATGAAGAAGAGACAGCACATAAGGCTCCCAGCGGAAATCAGTTTTCAGCAGGCAGGAGATCCAGGATGGATGGTAAGGAAAGGTTTCTACTGATCATGTGAAAGGTGGTGCCTGGGGTGAGTGTGGTGATGTAAAGAGGCATAAAAGGGAAGGGGTAGATGATGGCATGTTTACATAGACTTGCTGATGAGGGCTTCACATGTCAGGAAATGTGTAAAGGGTTTCAGACCAGATTTGTACAGTGGGACACTTACATGCCTTTACAGAGACATTTATACCAAAGGTTAATAAAAAAGTGAAATTCAAAAAAACGAGAGAGAGAGTGGTTAGTGAAAGGTTTCTAGCACTGGAGAGAGTAATGAAGAGTGGTGGTTTGAGATAGATATTCAGGTTACAGATTGCCAAGGCACTAGAGAAGGAAGAAGTGTGGGTATGAGGTTGTGATGATGATGCCTTGCAGATCTGGGAGACAGGCAGGAGACAGAGACAGTCTGGGCAGAGTTCGGTCATGGTCAGTTTTGGGGATGGTGGGAGTAATTTTCATCTCCCATGGTGTGAAACTGTCCACTGAGGGAGGCCAGAGAGGCATGTGGGGGTGTCAGGCTGCGCAGTGCTACAAAAGCTGGAGACCAGAAGCGCAGACAATGGTCCCAGTGCCATCTAAAGCAGTCCCATGATGCCTGCTGTGTGCAAATGCTGGCACAACATCCTGAAGGGTGAAGATGTTTGCATGTAGGGAAGCCTTCTGAACCAAGGATCTGATCAGTGACTGGAAACTTCCCAAACATAATCTCATAGAAGACAAAATTCATTGCTTACAGTGAGATCCAGACAATGATGTATGCATTGCTTAAGAGTCATTTAAGTTGCATTTTGAAGAATAGAGAGCATTAGCAGGACCTGTGGTATCTTTGGCACAAGGATGAATTTAACCCATGGTGACCAAAGGGTACTAGTTATAAGTTTGGCTCTTACTGGCATTTACCCTGAAGGATTCTATGCACACATGTTTGTAGTGTAAATGACTGAGTTATATGCATTGGAAACCAGAATGTAATTTATGTTTGATATAGCCTGTGACTGGAAGAAATACAGATTTGTACCAGGTTCAGTGAAGGCAGAACTGGACCTGCCTTTATTCCTTACCTCTCTCAGGGTGGCAGCCTTTGATGTAGCGAGTCACGCTGATTACTGTAAGGGTATTAATGCTAGCCAGGCCAAAGAGAAGTGTCAGGAAACCATCAACCTAAAAAACAAAGCAGTGCAGGATGTTCTCTTACTGCAGAGCGCTGCAGGGGGAAAAGAATCACAGGGATTGCTCCTGTCATTTTCATGTTAATGCTCTTGAAAGTTTTTTCAGAAACCCAGCTAGCAGGGAAACATAAAATGTCAGATGCAGTTATATAATTTTTAAACATTTACTTGCTCACTGATCCTATAGAACATAAGTGCTCTGTCATGTACATAAAATAAACAAGCAAACACACCCTTACCTGTATGCTTCCCTGAAATGACTTGCTGAATGAAAGAGAAAAAGGTTGAACTGAAAAGAAGAAAAACCCTGAACAGGCACAACCACACCGCGTCCAGCCATCCTGCTTAGGCAGAACAAACATGCAAACCGTAACCCATGAAATTTAGGCCAAAGAGGGAAGAAAGTAGGAGGTAATGGACTTGGCTGAGTGAGAAAAGCTATTTTAAAAATTAAATAAAACCACCCAAAGCTAAATTGCTCCAATAGATTGAGTTTCAACGTTGGTGCTACTGATTCCCTACTATTTATTAAGCCCTGACCCTCACCACCTCTGACTGACGCAGGCAGAGCCGTACGGCTGTGTAGGCTCCCACTGACGTCAGTGTCTCAGCCATACAGCAGGGTTACAACTCTGCTAGCATCACTTATGGGTATGGGAAGGAAGTTGCTGCTGACTGTAGCAGAGCTGGATGTAGCCATCTGCTAGGGAGCACTGTATGACTGGGAAATGATCCAGGCAAAACGCTGAAGGCAGTCCCCCTTTTGACACCTCACAACGGTATACCAAACCAGCCAGAGCAGAGGAGCTCTGCCGGGTGCCGATTTTACACCGAGTGAAGCAGGAATATGAAGCAAGTGTCTCTGGACACTTGGCATTCAAGTGGTAAAATTATCGGTGGGAAGGCACATCGTTATTCTATGGGAACAAACTCTGTCTTTGTGTGAATGGGCACAACTCCCGTGGAATTCAGTTTATCCCAGCACTGAATCCGGGGCTTTAATCCAGGATTAAAGCTGAGACTGTGGCAGATTGTATAAATTAAATTGGGTGAAGGGTTAGGAAAAGGCTGCTTCATAATTTCTTTCACTGCCGTTTTTTCTTGCTACCAACATCCTTGTATTGACTCTATATAGCTCTTGATGCCAGCTTTTCTAGACCCACCACATTTTAAATGCATGCAAGATTTGCTACTACAACAATCTACATCCACCTGTGCTTCACCTGTAATCAGCTCCTGCTTGGTGTATAAATGTTTTCTGGTTCAAACATGGCTGCAGACTTCCTTGGGTGTCTCAGCTACTTGCTAGAAGCTGCTCTTGGCTGGATTTGGCCCACTGTGTGCTGTGGAGATGGGTGAAACACTTGGATATGAAAATGTGCTCTGCATTTCATGAGCCTTATTGAAGCAAACAGCTGCCACTTCTCCATCTCCTCTAGCAATGCCCCATAGATGCGGAAAACAGCGTGGCCAAGAACTACTGATAAACCACACTGCAAGCAATTGCATTAGTTATTAGATTAGAAAGGAGGCTGTCTTTCAGCAATGATGCAAATAAATACACACTTTGAAATTAAGTCTAAAGAGCTATGAGACTGAATACTAAAGTACTAGGACAAGCTTCTTAGTGTGTATCACAGTTAGCCCTCCTACACTGAAACTGGTTGAGTTTTTCTGAAATGCACTGGTGCTTGTTTTACCACCTGCAGATGTGAGCATTATTCTCCCACCTCGACTTCCCTGACATCAGAAAAGAGAGAGACAATTATATTAAGCAATCAGTTCAAATAGCCCTTGAGCACGCTTACAAGGGAGGAAAGTAGGTCTAAAAAGACACTCTCGCTCTTTAGCATTCAAGATGAAACTCTGTCACCATAAGAAAGAACAACCCAAAATGTTTTCTTTGGACTGGTGCCATGCTAGAAAAAAATGCAGCTTTACCTAAGCCAACATAGCTCATAGGATCGAGCCATCGTCAGCACCATGTGTCATTTTCATACTGTTAATAACAGCATTTCAACACATCAAAATACTGTTGCTTCTGCTAGTGTGGGGGCTATCATCAGAAATTTGAGCAGGTCCCTATGGTTAGTAAGTGGATAAAGTGGCAGCCATCTGCCGGGGGCGGCTGTGCTAACTGCCCCTGTGCTAGCCACGGGCTCAGCGGTTTGGGAACAGGTGATGGAGTGAAGTGCCAAGGAGGAGAGGGAGCCCTCTGGGGATGACAAGAGGGCTGGGGTGAAATGAATAAAGGAGGTAAATGAGGTGGCTCTCAAGCTGCAGAACAGCCCATACAGAGTCCACAGCCTCTGGAACATTAAAACATGAGCAAGCATCTAACAGGGTCAGGGCTGCTTTCGCAGTAGGATCCTCAAACCGGTATTGTCCCTGCAAAACTTCTGCCGGCGATGAGTTAGCTCTTGAGCCTAGCTATGCGTACGCCATTTCCCGGCAAGTCTATGGATTCTGCAATACTTTTATATTGGTGTTTATATAGGCGTATGTCTTCGGAAAAGAATGACAGCTTACTGAAGCTGTAGCCAACCTACTTCCAACATATACCTACTGGATATGGAAGAAAGATCTCTGCTACTTTTTCTGCTCCTGAACAGACAACACTGGCTGTAGGTAGCAACCGAAGCAACTGCTTGGAACCCAAAGTAGTTAGCAACAGAAAAACTGCTTTAGCATAGTCCTGATTTCTAGAGGCAGAGATATTAATATATGTAGGTAACAAAAATATAGGATATTCTCAGTTTTCAGCATCATTAAAGATACATGAAATGACAGCCACTGAAATACTAGAATAGTATCTAATTACTTTGGAAGACTGATGCTCTTCCCCTTCCCTGGCTCTGCTTTTCCTTTTCTTTTATCCCACCCCCCCCAGGCAGCTCCTTCCTTCCACGGTCATCATATTTCCTCCATTTTTATGTAATGCAATTTTGTCCTTCCTATTATTAATTACGATCAAAAAGCAGCAGTGTTAATAGGCCATAGTGAATTCTGACATAAACACAAAGTTGATTGCATGGCAATTTTGACCCACCAGCTTTCCTTTTTACCCATTAAGAAACAAGAGTAGATTAGCAGTTTTACAAGCTTTGTCTCAGTGCTATACCAATAGTACTCCCTTGGCTATATAGACACAGAACTCACTTATTATCTTTATCTTGCCTGCAAGCTAAGACACAACTGAAGAAAAGGCTGTGTTTTTTCTGCTTTGTACTTGTGCCTGATTTTAAATCTCACTAATGTTCTTGGTGTACTCTTTACAACACAAGATACATAGAGATCCTACTGCATGCAAATTTGTTTAAGCTTTGCTTCAACACAGGGAGAGTCAGGAATCCCCAGTGCACTATCAAATTTTTAGCTATGAGCTTGGGTGTGCCCCATTTTTACTACCTTTAATAACTTATGCATCCCTACTGAATTCATAAGGGTTGCCTTAATTTAAAGCAGAGTAAAATATAACTTATTGTTCTTGTTATTGGATTAATCAAGATTTAATAGCACAAAAGCAGATTGCCAAAATAGCTATTACATTTCAATTTAGGCTGAAGCATTGATCTCACCAGCCAGAAAGGCTTCATCGCTCCCTCCTCTGGCCAACTGGTGAATCTGTTGCAACTTCCTGAAGTCCATTTATTTCCCTTCAGAACCATAATGTCCTGTCTTTTTCTTCTATTAAAATGAGATAATAAATATATAAAGAAAAAGATAAACTTTAAATAGGGATTATTTTTCCATTGCATATATTTAAAGTCATAACAATAAGCTCTCTCAGAATATTTTTGAATACAGATCAGATTATTCCAAGATCATAATGTAAATAGATAATGGCAATAAATGTCCTTCAACCTCAAGACACACCTAAATCAATCTTTAAGAAAGAGATTTAGAAAAGCAATTGTAGGTACCTTTGAATAGAGTATGTTTTAAAATTTAACAAGAAGTTCTTAAAGTTTGCAGTAAATGAGAAAATATTCCACTCGAGTCTAATGACAACGTAATTCTCCCATCCCTCGAATATATCAATCATGTGTCAACCAGACTACAGTAACTCTTCTGTCAAATGGAAGAACTATCAAGGTTCATAATCAAAATCAGTCTTCAGAGGAAACTACTTAAAACTCCCAGTACATAGTGTTCTGAAAGCACTCAAATGGTTTCTTTAAGATTTACTACAATACAGGAAGTGGGAGAGACTTATCATTTACCACAGTTTCCACGATGTCTCTTGCTCATGCAACATTGCTCTGCTATGGACACATTCTGCCTTTTAAAATGTCTCTGGAGGCCTCACAGGTAGCTGCTCTTAGAGGTGATTGCATTAACCCAAGCCATTACAGGTCTCCAACACAAATGGCACTTCATTTACTAATAAGCAATGAGAACTGCTATGCTACAGGATTAGACAGTTTACACCATTAAGTGAGAGTATCAGACACTCGCTATTCTGCATTGACCAAGTGATTAAAATATATGCCGTCAACAGAAAGGTTTAAAGAAAGGAAAAATATGAATGCAATATTTAGGCTATACAATTATGTGTACAGATATGTAATTATACTAACTATACTATATAGTTAAATGTACATTTAGTGCCAGCTATTAATATATGCGGGTCAGGTTTTGGCTTTAGTAATGTTAGGGAATCCAGAATAAATCTACTTGTTTGCTTGTAGTTATTTAAGTTTATATACTGGGTTAATCAATTGAGATTCAACATATACGTACTTTGTGTTGCCTTTTAGCTATTAGAGTTGTAGCCCTCTCAGGTCACAATTTATACTCGTAGTAGTACATGCCCCTATCAACGAGCACAGTTACGAATGTAACAACCCCACCAAGTGCACATCATTTAACAAATAGTCAGAAATTGCTTTCAGAATTTCTTTACACAGCCTCATCAGAGTATAACCTTACTTCAAATACCCCATCTCCGCATGCTTGGGAGCACCCGCTTTCTAGCTCTGAGTTGATGCCATGGCACCATGGCAGGTTTCACACCTCCCCTGTCCACCCATGAAGAATGAATGGGGAGGAAGCAACCAAGCATGTAGCTCATACCACCCGATGATCCAGATACAGTGGAAAGATTCCCATCTTCAGGTTAAACACTGCATTGCCATTGTCTTTCTGTGAATTACTGCACAGGGAAATTAAGCACCACTATAGCATTGCCTTTTGGGAACGTTCGTGCTACACTGCATAAAATTCTTCTCAGTGGGCTTGAGCCAAAACTCCTCTCGATTCAGTGATGTTAAGTCAGAGCCTACTTGTTTATTGCTAGCAGCACCATCAATATAAACAACTACACAGACAGATAAAAGAAGAAAACAGCCTCATAAGTGACCTGTCTCATCTTTAAATTTCCACAGAAAACAAAGCTTTGCTTTGTGGCCAAGTGATCCTATCCCAATAGCTGAGATCCATTAACATCAGATTAAAGTCACACTTATATTTTCAAAGAAGTACTACCTTTGCCTTTTCAAAATGTCATGGTAAATGTTTCTGTAGGCTTATACACCTCTCAAGGGAAGAAGAGGTTCCACAGACTGTTCACAGGCTCTGCCAGGACCGCCCAGAGATTACAAGTGACCTTCCACATTCCCCAAAGTACAATCGTCTGTGCTGTTTCCCATCAAGAAGGAATCTGATTACGTAGCCAGGTTAATACAAGGTCATCTCTGATTGCTGGCTGAATGCCCACCAGTGGAATTATTCTTCTGCTCATAAAGTTCCTAGGCACAAGGCAGGGCAGGTTAATGATGGTACTAGTTCAGCCATTAAGTGGCCAAGACAAGAACATGCTACAGCTCTGAAAGTCTGAAAAAGCTGCGTGGCTACTAGGAGATCTCCTTTTAGTTTGATACTCTTGGCTCCTCTGGATCCTGTACTGAAACGACCAGAGAAATAGAAGATTTATCCCAAGAAAATGCGTATAGTCCTAAAACATTTATGAGCTGTAAGGGTCTTCACATCACAACTGTGTATGTTAAACTGGACCTAACAGCTCCTACAGGAAGGTCACACACATTGCCAAGGAGTCCTAGTAGCCCATGGAGAGCCTGGAAGGAAGTGTAAAAGACACAGGTTATTCTTGGCCTGAAAGAGCTATCTGGAAAGCCACCAGGTGCAACTTCATCCCTTCTGCAGGGACAGTGGTATGGAAATACCGGATGGCCACGTCATATACATACAAATACATGGATGCCATGCCATATAAAGCCCATTGCAAGCAATAGTCATCTTGTCATTGATTCAGTCAGAACAGGATCAGGGTCAGGACCTGAACTGCTTCCTACACACTACTGGTGTACTGACTGAATGGGATATGTCTTTGTGAAGTAGAAGATGAGTAAATGTGAGGTAGGACAATTTAAGACATTTACAGATATTATCAGACTGATTTTTAAGTTTCATATGAAATTTGCTTAAAAGTCAGTGAGAAGATGTGGCACACAGGGAGGGGGAGAACAACATGGATTGTTCAGCTTTGTAGTGAGAAGATCTTGAAGGTAATGATGGGCAGCATTTTTTGAGAGAAGACACTTAATCTCTTAGAAACACACATCGGCACAGAAGAATGAGGAAGGCTACTATTTTCCATGTAATGAAGCAAGAAAAGGATGTTTCAAAGCCCACTGAGAGGACAAGCTAGTGCAGGAATTGAGATTTAGGCTTTGGAAAGTCCTGTTTCTGTAGGAGCGCTATCAGGCAACGAAAGCCCTTTCCAGGCAGCAACGTGTGGTTTTGATGCAGTGCTTGGGTGGCACGGGAGGAGCTACATCAGATTTGTTAAACAAGGAAACAGATAGTTTGAATATTCACAGTTTTTCAAGTACCAGATATATAACTTCCCTAATTTGTCACAATTGGCTGCAGAAATAATAATTTACAGGAAAATGAGGGAGCATTCATGGCTAATGAAAACTGGCGTAACTTCCCTGCAGTCACATTAGTTACACTGAAATGATCTTCTATGTTGCTAATGGTTCTGTTTGTGCAAAGGCACTGTTTTTCCCCCTTCCCTGCAGATGATGAAGTATTTTTCTCATTAAAATTTAACTCACAGATGTCTACATGAGTTGCTTTTACTTCTTTGACTGCAACGTGCACAACTCTTCAGATTATATCAAGGTGGGCCAGAAATAAAGAAATAGGGAAGACTAATTGCTCTGCAACTTTTTTTCCTGTATCCAAATCTCAGTTATTCAAGGAAACAAGAATGAAGATACATTCTAGTGTTCATAATATTTGAGATATTAAAATTGCTCAGAAAAACGTACATATCTGGGAGAGGAAGATTTGCATAGCACAGCACAGGCAAAGTAAAGGGCACTCTTCTTTTGATCTTTGTTTATAGATCAGTCTCCACATCCTACCTTTCACAGTGAATCAGCATGTTAAGGTGAATTGAATACAGAGCTGACGTTACACAGCTTTTCTTCAGCACTTTTAACACCTGTTTTATCTGTTAATGCTCTTACTGCCAGTTCCATGATTTGACTTTGGGTTATTTTCATTTTTCTGAAACATTAGGAATTATAAACTATATCTAATTAAAATCCCAGCAATATCACACCACAGTACTGTGCTAAGATAGTCAATAACTATTAATTCACTTCCTTTTCACATTTGGTTTAATTTCTTTTAACATCTTTTAGGTCAATAGTTGAACATTTTTCAACTAAGCAGACATTAGAACACATTCCTATTATGTGCTATTATGATTTAAGAAAAAATCTGGTTTATTCTGTCCCAGCCTCAATCTTAGAGCTACATGCTTGGAAATGGATATACAGTGATACTGCAAGATTTTTTACACTTAGCAAGGTTGAACTAGCTCAGTCTTTGGAGGGGAAACCTCTGCCGAAGTTAGACACTGCAGGAAGCCGTACTGAGGATGAAGGTACTCCTGCAGCGTGCGTTCTGGCTCCATCGTGCAGTAGCACCAGTGAACTAGAGGTGTGTCTGTACAGGTGGTTCCCCACAGGGAAAGAGAGGAGGAAAATTGTGGAAGAACAGTCATTCGAGCACTCTCAGATGTGGCAAGGAGAGTATAGGCAATCATCACTACATCCCCCCATAGCCAGCTGGGAGGAAGGGTGAGGTGGGGGAGAAAACCTTTATCCACCTTGACGGGTGTTGCTACGGGTAAAGATGAACAGCTTGTGGATTTGTCTGGGGTTTTTGAGCAAGAGCTCCATGGTGAGTAGGGTACCCACATGGACAGCTGCTGGGGGGAACAAGGGCCAGAGGTGGGGGGAGACATATACGCAAAGAGTGCTTTTTACATATGGGGGGAGTTGAAAGTGGGATGATTTTGTGAAGGAAAAAATGTATAGATGATGGAGCACCACGAGTGGATGGTTGTGCTGAAGTTTGATGAAGAATGCATACGGATACTTTAGTCATCTTCTAAGCATTGGGAAGGAAGGAGAAATGAAGCCTGTGAGCTTTCACTTTGGTCCTTTCTATCTGCCATTTCTTTTATTACGTGCTCATGCTGACTGCTGAGCTACCACTGATCAGTCATATCACCCAGAACATGAGGGAATACCATACCACATACGGTAATACATAAACACCATCTTGGCATTTACAAACGCATAAAATCACAAAGTCAACATAGTCAATAGTCTAGCTAAAGTCAACAATTGGTTGGTTTTACCAGTTATCTTAAATCAACATCACATTGCCAATTGTCCTTCAAATCTACTCTATTTTAAGAATAACATAAATGCCTTTAGGGTTTTTAATTTGTCAGACAATTTACAGAACATTTTGTTAAAAGAAGGTGGTATTAATCTTCTCTTTCCTCCTCAGGCAAGATTTAGCAATATTTTACAATCTGTCTATAGGAAAAAAGATAAATGCATGTTCTGAGAAAGCAAACGCCATCAATAAAATAAAAAATAATTTATTCAAGATTACAACTCCTCCCCTCAAAACTTCTGAAAAGAGCCCATATATTTTCATTTTTCTTTATCTCAGAATTTCCTACTGTTGCAATTTTCCTTTTGGTGTTTCAGATCCCCACCTCTAATTTTTACAGGAGATGGACATTATTACTTCTCACAAATGTCATACTAGAGCTCTAAACATTTAATAATACCAAAAATACTGGACTTTTAAGTGCTAGCACAAAGCAGTGACTGGAAGCTGAATCTACAGAAGGGGGTAAGGGCCACCATGCTCAGCTACGCAGTGCTGTAGCTCTGGTTGCTTGCCTGGTGCAAGGAGCGTTGTGGCTCCGAGCTTGACTCCTAGACTGGACACGGCAAAAACTAGTGGGCAAAGAAGGCTCCGAAAGTAGGCAACAGAACAAGGTGAGGGGCGTATCTCTCCTCACTTTTGATTTTTAATGCCTTACTCCAGGCTGCAAAAAATTAGAACAGTATTCACAGCCATACCCTTCCTTTAACTGTGCAAGACCTTTCAAAAATTAAGCAGTGTCACTGTGGAAAGCAGAGAGATTGCTGATCCGTTCTCCCTTTGCCCCCATGGAGGGTGCGGGAGAGCTGGGTTCACTTTTCTCCGTCCAAAGGTGCTCAGACCCACATCTCCCGCCTGGGAACATAAGCCCCAAGACTATTCATCGTATGGAGGTGCTCCACTGTCCTTAGAGCAAACAAATACTGGGGCCAGAGACAAAGAGAAACTCCCTGTGCGAGCGGGCAGACACCCGTTGGAAGGAGGGGACCCCTCCGTGTCCAACAGCAGCTTTGTTAAGGCAGGGCCATTGCACACGCAACTTTTCTTAGAGACCCCCGTTTGTCTGGGGCTTCAGCTGGCAACCTGACCAGCTACACCACCGCGATTTGGAAAAGTCTCTTAAAGCGCAAGAAATCCCAGACATTTCCGTGACTCACGTACTCCTCAACGCACGAACACTAAGTCTGGCACTTCTAAAACATTTTGGGCTTCCCGGCCACCCCGTGCCTTCTCAGGAAGCACATATGCCACAGGTTTGGTGCTGTTGGGCAAACTGTGCACGAGTGAACTAGGGTAAAACAAAACATGCGTGCGGCATGGGGGGCTCTGCTGCTCACCACATTGCCGGTGGTTTCTGGCCAGGGTGTGCCGGACAGAAATACTGTCTAAAACATCAAAGCATTAGGCAGTGCAGGGTTCAAAGCCAGGTTTCCTCACTGCGATGTAGCAAACCCAACCACAGGCTGAGACAGTCATCTCTCCCTCTCTAGCTCCGCTCTGTGGCTTTGTTATTCTACACAAAACAAAACAGCTTCAGCAAAAGAAGGGGAAGGAAGGTCCTTCCAGGCTGGCCCTTGGTGGGACGGTGAGGGCAGACTGCAGGTACAAGAGGTGGTGTGGGCTGAGTCCTGTTGGGCAGGCTACTGTGGTGCTCACTAAGACCTCAAAGCGGAACATACGGGTTTTTTTGTTCCTCCTGAGGTTGTTTCTGTGCAGAGCCGGATCTGCTGGGAATGCTCTGGCACCATCTGGCTGGCCAGATGGACCAGGGATACGTAGACTGATAGTGAGGTGAGTGCATCTGCGATAATAGCACCAGTCAGCATGTCGGTGGCAGTGGGGATGGTACCATGACCTGGAGATAACTATGTTGTGCTCTCTTGCACACAGCCGAGATATTTCTGACTGTTTCTTATGTATAAGACATAAGTATCACTTTTTTAAAAAGGCCTATACTAGCAGAGTGAGCACGTGATAAGAACAGTCAATTTTCTTGACCCCCATAGTAAAATTCTGAAGTATTTATAAAGTTAATGTCAAAATAACCAAGCCATATTTTCCTTAAAAAAGCAACAAAACAAAATGAAATTAGAAGAGTCAATTAGTGGAAACAAGTTTAAAGTACCAGGATTATGAAGGATTTGAAGTTCTAGGGCACCCCACAGCCCATCCTTGGTTTCTGACATGACTGCAATGCACCTATGGGGATCAGGTAGGTTATAATCCTTCCCCTAAATATACATCAAGGCTCCCTGAAGCCCGCATCTTTTGTATTCACCACACAATTAACAGATAGAAGAAAAACTTTCTGTTACTTGATTAATGTGTTTACCTGCAGAGAATCAACATTTTTATACTTCCTACATGTTCTTACATCTGCACACAATGTTTTTACAGGTTTCAGTGCAACTTCTAGTTCAGCAGAACATACAAATAAAAAACATATAGGAAGGACAAAAATATATCCTCAGGTAGCTTTTCCCTAGAAATATGGTCAATGAGGGAACAAATGGCTCTTGGTCACTGGTTGACATTCCCTGACGTGAACTTTACTATATGCACTAGTTTACTTACTGATAATACTATGAGAGGCCAAAAAAAAAAAAAAAAAAAAATCAGTGCCCTAGAGACTGACTGCCCTCCGTCTGTCCAGATCAGGACTAAGGCACAGTGGCAGAGCAGGGAAGGGATAAACAAGAAGTGAAAGCAGAGTGCGAAAGCCACCCTTGGAAAACTGTATCCATACATAGCATTAAGCAGGGGCAGCATTTGGATACAGAGCTACTATGCAACATCGTTCTTGAGAGAAGAGCTGTGTCAGACCTCCAAAAAGAAAAATAACATTTGGCATGGGGAAGAATAGTGGCGTTTCTTCCATACAGAGGGGGAGCACACATATCTGTCCCATTCAGCAGGTATGGAATGAGACGGTCCTTTTAGCTGAGATACATCTTTTGTTCCAGAGTTTTCACAGACTAAGCTGTTTTGGAAGAGAAGTATCTGTCTCTCTTCTCCCCACACCCTCTAACTGGGGCAGCTGGGAATGGTGAACCTTAATTTTGAAAAATATTACCTGAGGGCACAGAAGGAGGCCCGATTCAGAGGAACGGAAAATAAGAAAATATGTGGATTAAGTAAGGTGAGCTCATGAAATTTCTTCATAAACAGAAATGACAGGCTAGCTTGGGAAAATAAAGTTTCCCTAAGTATACGTGACAGCAGAAGCTGACTGATCAAAAAAGCAAAGCTGGAACGGAACGCGGGTATCCAGATTTGACCTTTCCTTTCCAACCTTCCTTGAAACACAGGGCAAAATTGGAGTGTTTAATTCTGAGTGTCGGTATGAATTTTACAGTTTGCAGGTATGGCTTTGCTTATCTGATGACTTCAAAAGGTTTCCATTAATTAAAAAAAAAAAAAAAAAATTAAAGAGGTGTCCTGGAAACTGCAATTGGATGTGTTCTCATTAGAGAAATAGTGGGATTTTCCTGAGGTAATAATTAGCTTCATTTTGATAAATCCTTTTCTGCCAAATGGCTATAGACATGCATTTTGAGCAAGAAAATAAACAGAAAATAAATATTTTTAGATCAAGCTACAGCTCCTAGGTTAATCAGAGTCTTCTGTGGGAAGTCTTTCTCTCTGGGTAAGCTAAGCCTTTATGTTGAAGGGGAGGTGACATGAGCCGTAGAAATGCTTTCATCTATGTTATACAATAGTTCAACTTTGTCTTAAAAAAAAAAAAACCACAAAAAACCTCCCAAGAAGAAAGGATTATTTTTCTCTCTCCCTTTTCCTTTATCATGATCTTACGTATACCTTGCTGTAGGCTATCCTGTCATTTTCAGATTTTTGATTCCCTCATGAAATAGACACTTACACTAAGTATAATCTTTCTCACAGATGTTACTGAAAGCACCAGGGAGCCAGGCTTGTGCCTATCTATCCATGGGATATATTTATAGTCTGTCTACACAGATTTGTTTCAGAATTAGCAAGAACAACATTTTCTGAGTTCTCCATCAAAAAGCTGCCTCCAAGTTCAGGGATGACTGTGCCATAAAGTCAAGTCACTCATCCTACAACAGGCCTCAAACCAACAATGAATTTAGGGGTAAGATTGAAGAGTAACAACTGATTTAGTACAAGTAGTTGCATGCTAAAATATACAGGTATGCCCAAGTGCTGCGTGGAGACTTTGCTCTACGTGCCTTGTCAAGTAGGAGTCTACATTGCTTTAAGTCAAATGGTAAAGTGCCAACAACCAGGTTGACTTCAGGGGAGCTGAAGTCAACAGCCTACACCTTAGCCTTCCAGAACGAGTGGGAGCTATGGCATGAAGAAAAAAAACCCACAAACCAATAGAAACTATTGAGAATATCTTAAATAGAGTTAGAAATCACTGAAAATTGGTCAAAACCTGATGAAATACATAAATTTATGGGTATAGCAAAAGAGGACACTGTCCATTTGGAAGGTCAGTCAGTATTTCTTTTCACTCTTGTGGCCCTGCCTGGTTATTTATATAGAGCGTTTATACAGAAATAACTGCACTTATTTTGTCTAATTAAGTGTAATCCACTCTTACCTGGCAGGTCCATATTGATGTGATAATGAATCCATCATCTCTGAAGACATTGAAGATTTCAATGATCCCCCGTGAATACCCAAACACGGAGATACTAGCATCTGATACTGCCAAGTTAAATGTGAGGTAGTCGGTGGGCTGCAGAAGATGTCTTTGTTTATACAGGACAAAAATCACTACGCTGTTTCCAAACCAAGACAGCCAACCTGGAAAAAAATTTAAATCCATGAAATCAAAAAGCAAATAAAACAAGCAGCAGTTCAGTGTGTAAATGCATGATGGCTCTTCTGAAATTACTCTTTTGTTCCACTAGAAACAAATTAAACCAGCTTATCCATTGGAAAACCTACTCATGAAGCCATTTTAAGTAGCTGGGTACTTTACAGAAGCAGGAACAAGTGAACAACTCCAGCAATAAAACAGAAAAAACATGAAGAGCTGCTGCTGCCTCTATCAAAGATCCACCATTTAAAAGCCTTGGGTTTTTAAAAGTTTTTTTCCCCTAGGTGGGCACATGAAACTCATGAAACATAACTTGTGGGGAAAAAAGGAAGGATTGGCATAGTGGAGCAGAGACTACAAGAAGTCTGCCGAAAGCTGCAGCTGTTTAGGTACATTGTATACGATAATGGATTCTGAAAGTTCATGCACATAACCTGAGAGCCGCTTTACCACTCCTCTCTCAAGAAGTGCTGCCTTTTCCAGCTAATACGATTAAATTTCTTCTCTTAGAACAGTCTAGGATCTCCTTACAGCAAAGCCTGTCCCAGATGGGAATATTTTTCAGTAATACACCTGTTAATCTCTATGAAGAGAACATTTAGAGCAGACCTTTCAGAAGCTTTAAAGTCTTTTTAAATCCGTTTTAAAAGAAAGTTGTGTCCTCTCTTACTCTTCAGGAACAGAGATGCCTGACTTGTACGTGTCTAGTTACACGAGGAAAATGCAAGGGAGGTGACTAAATCTGGTGAAAGTCAGCCACTTGCTCATCTGGAGAGACGTAGAGTTTCCAAATGCGTGTCTGTTGCCCCACCCATCATTGTAAGACCTTGGTAGGTCGCATCCCACTTTTTGGAATGATGTAGACAAGTAGAAAAGAATGACTTCTAACAAAGTGTTTACTCATAAGCATCAGGCTCAGTGTTGAAAATGGGGCTTAGCCAGTGAAGGGGATGGCTCCAGGGCAGCTGCTGGAGTGGGGCAGAGCAGCAGGTTGGGCAGCATCCAGCTCCCTGCCAGGTCATGTTTCTGAGCCCCAAACCAGCGCTGCCACTGCCGACACAGGTGGCCTCACTTCACTTTGGCAATGGGGAGCAAAACACCGCCTCTTTTGAGCGCCTGCAGCCTCGGACAGGCTTAGGAACCCATCAGCGCTTGGTTTTGTTCCCCACAGTTGATGTCATGGTACCACATTAACTATCAGGTGAGGGAGAAAAGTGTTGATCCATAGCCCTCTACCCAGCCACAAGCAGTAGGTATCCCAGAGTACGGGTGCTGTATATTGACACAGCAAGAGGTGAATATATGCACTGAAGAGGGACGTGACACCAGGGCATTGCACAGCGTCTCTGGAGATTTGAATATTTCATATTTCATGAGATGAAAGGCGGCTGATAAATTTAATGTAGCGAGAGGGCAGCCGCCTTCTTTCAGGAAGCATCAACAAACCCACACGTCGGGAACCAAGTGCTTCTCTGCCAGGCAGCCTTGGCTAGGAAGGGAGGGGAGGAAATTGGCTCTGAATCTCAAGCCGTCTGGGAGCATCAGGAGCCGAAATGCCAAAGAGCAAGGCGCTTGCTCCCCAAAGAGAGAGGCTGGGTACTTACGGCCCGGTGAGGTGCTCTGGGTAGCCTGGAGCGGGAGGGGAGGTGGTTGACGGGACAGTCTCTGTACGGCACTATGAACTGCTTTTTCTGCAGAGCAATTTCCTTTTAATAACTTCTGCTTGCAAAACTGCCAAACTGCTGCTGCTCTGGCTTGCTTAGCAAATGCACATGGTTTGCTAAAGAGCTTTTGAACTGGGAAGAGCTGACGTGTCAGCATACGGTATTAACCAGAAATAGTCACTGGTGCAGTGGTACGCTGAGGTACATACATGTCTTTTATATACATCTCATTATAAGGATAAGATCAACAATAATAAACACATCTTATTCTGTCCACTAGGTGACAATGTTTCTTAACCGAGTCTCGTTCCCAACGGCTGCATGCTCTTTACGTCAGGAATCGCTTCTGGCTTTTGTCCGAGTCTAGGTATTATAAAGACACATGCAGGGCACTGGAGGAGGACAGCTTTGGGAATCATAGAATAGTTTGGGTTGGAAGGGACCTTCAAAGGTCATCTAATCCACCACCACCACCACCACTCCCCTCCCTCACAATGGGCAGGGACATCTTCAACGAGATCAGGTTGCTCAGAGCCCCATCCAACCTGACCTGGAATGTTTCCAGGGATGGGGCATCTAGCACCTCTCCGAGCAACCTGTGCCAGTGGTTCCCCACCCTCATTGTGAAACATTTCTTCCTTATTTCTAGTCTAAATCTGCCCTCTTTTATTTTAAAACCATTACCCCTTGTGCTGTTGCTACGGACCCTGCCAAAAAGTCTTTCTTATAAGCCCCGTTTAAGTACTGAAAGGCTGCAACAAGGAGTGCATCAGGATAGTTCGCAATGCAAACGTGGTAGCTGTGTTGCTTGTCTATGTCAGCTCTACCTTCTGTAAGGCAAGACAGTTTTGAAGGCAATAGATATGGAAATATTTTCCCTGTCAATACGAACTAAAATTCTGCTAAAATAGCAGAAAAAATAAAATGGCACTGACTTTGTAAATAGCAGCATTTGTCAACACAGTGTAATGGATAGGAGGGCAACTCTTAAAGCGTCAGACACGTGCACTTCCTGGGAAAATACAGAGCAAATTCCCCCTAGACTGGAGAGGAGGGGAGTTTTCAGTTAAAGTATCTTAGGGAAGAAACTGAGCAAAAAGTAATGCAAAATGATACACATATTTTAGATCAAGGTAACAAAGGCACAGTGTTTGTGATCACTTTTGAAACTACATTCACACACTGAGGGTAGGGATGAGGAAAGCATTGAGAGCACAAATTACCAAGTGAGTGTGCGCAGCACTTCTGAGGAGAGGCACAATCCTTTTAACTAAAGCAGGACAAGAACCTGCACTAGAGTATCCAGTCCCTAAAATGGCTGATCTCTCTGGGAAGTAGACCATATTAACACTCTGATAAAAAACTGGAGGAACTATATACTCAGCAAACTTTGGAGTAACCAGAGACAGTGGTTGCATAAAATGTGATCAACCAGAGCAGTGACTGTGGGATGCCGGATCTCTGCACGATCAGATAGGTGTGCCGGTCTGGGGTTGCTGACTATATTGACTAACCAATTTAAAAAAACCAAACCAAAACAAACAAACCAACCACCAAAAAACCCCACCATCACCACCACAAAAAAACCCAACCACCCCAAAACACAAAAACAACACCTCAAAACAACCTTCCACCCAAACACTGACAATACAACATGGAAAAAGGTTAAAAATGCAATGTGGAGGAAGCACAGCAAGAGCTGTGACACTGTCCATGAGGGTTGGGATCTCCTCAACTGGCAGTATATGCCTCAGGGTAGATCACAGGAAGATCAAGAGCCTAGAAGGAAACCTCTGAACTTTGAAGTCCTACAAGGTGTTGGTGTCTCCAGGTGGCACCTCAATAAAACAGAGGATAGAAAAGAAACAACAGAGGGAAAGAGTTTCTTTTTTTCTTTTTTTTTTTTTTTTTTTTTTTTTTTTGCAGGCTACCAGCAATATTCAATCACAAGAGTATGTGGAAAAAAAACCCAACAAAAAAACAAACTCAAAATCCAACCCCAGCTTCCTAAGGTAATCCTGGTGAGAAAGGACATGTTCCAACTGAGATCAAAACATGTCTGAAAGAGAAAAAAAATAGCAGAGAGCAGGAAACTGAGCACTTCCTCCCAACATAAGGTTCAGAGAAGAATCACCACATTTCCCCCATAAGCTGTAACACTGTCCAATATGGGCTGCTCATCAACAAGAGATGCTCACCCTTCCGAAGTGGCAAAATACACAGATAACGTACAATTATTGAAGATGATTAACACAGGGCAGGACTGAGAGCAGCTGTGGTGAGACTGGCAGTACCGGAGTAAAGTAGGTTAAGTGGGTGTTGATAAATGCTAAATATTGAAAAGCTAAGGAGTCACCTTTACTCCTCAGACACCCAACAGGAAAGTACTTCGTACCACATTTGCAAACATTGGGATGCAAAAAGAATAGGATGGACAGCAGTATTAAAAATGTTGTATTGCCCTTATATAACTCAGTAGTAATCCTTCCCCGGGAATAATACCACCTAATAGAGCATTTTAATCCACAGGTGTAAAAGTGATTGACAAAGGAGGCTAGTGCTGTTATCCATGATTTCCGAGGGAGGCACAGGAAGGCTGCCAAGCAAGCTGATGGTAGCTGGGAACCGAAACCCTATTGACAAGGTCCGGGATCAGTGCGCTGCCTGCCAGCCTGCGCAAAGAAAGCGCTGAAAAAGTAGACGGCAAGAGTGAGCAGGGATGTTGAAAATCTTTCTGCTGAAAGTGACTGAGAATTTAGGGAAAGGCTCCTACCCAAGAGAGAAACAAAGTCAGGAGCAGGCTGTCAATTGGAAGACTGGTAGCAACAGCAAAAAAACCCCTGGCCAGTTATATGAGGGAGCACGATAGCTTCGTAAATGAGATTATTTATTGTCACAGCAGGGGACTATCCTTGCTGACCTAAGATGTTCTTTCTAGTCTTAAGTGCAACTGATTAATTCATTAGCTGATGGTGCAGCCGTTTCCCAGCCATTCATGAAAGGATACGCAGATGTGAACAGATTGGGGATAAATTGGAACGACTCTGATTTATCTTGCGGCTACTCTTCTAATTAAGTCTCCTAAGATAGAAGCTGTACTTTTTTCTACTAGAATCTATGTTTTTATTCTAAACACAACTTTCTTCCCCCCTAGTTCCTACAGGTAAAAAAAGAAAGTCTCATGTAAACATATTAAAATACTTAGCATTTTACATTGTAACTTCCATAGACCTTTCTCAAGCATAAGCTGAGAGCTGGTAAGCTACTTGCAATATGTGATAAGCTTATAAAAAGAAAAAATCTGTTTACATCAGTCATTTAAAAACAGAAACATTTTTGTACATGCTGTTTAAAAGAACAGATGTAATAAAAAATATGTTTTCTTGTGTTTTCCTGTGAGTTTTTATGGTTGGAAATCTTGATTACCTAGCAAACCTGCATTCCTTGAAATTCCATAAAGTTTCCTTGTATCCTGCAATGAGTCTGCCCCAAATAGACAATATTTAAACAAACAAAACAAAACTGTGCTGGGATCAAAGTGAGTTCATATTGGGTGCCATTTCCAAATCCTTATTATACACTTACAATAGCTGCCTTGCAGCAGAACCAGAATAAACACGCGGTATTGTGACTGCTAACAACAGCGGATAATGTTCTAGTACTTAGATCTTTCATAGATTCTGTTTGAAGACAGAAATTTAAAAAGAATTTAAAGCAAGCAGTAAAAAAAAGTTTAAAAAAATTAAAACTATAGAACTGTATCTCCTGTCTCTGCAGGAGGTAGTTGTAGGATGCCAACTGCCTCGTCAGCAGTCAAAACTCTGGAAAAGAACATTAATTCAGTGCTACTGAGACACGAGAAGACACAGAAGTGCCATGCACTTCTGATAAGGTACTTTTTTAATCTTATCACAGATTGAGTGAACATGAGTTAAAAGCTTACAGGCTTGGCTATTTTTTACCTCAAGATTTCTGCATTGATTATGAATCTCTTTTTAACAACAGAAAGCTGTACCTCTCTGATCTTGTAGTAGCTGAAGAAAAAAAGTTGCATTTTCTAACATCCCGTTCTGTTAGGGGTGAAACACAAATGAATCACTTCTTTGAACTTTTTACCAAACTCTACTTAGGAGCTCCCTTTCACATCCAAGCCGAGTACATACCTAAAGCCAGTAGGTAGAAACCTATGATAGTCTCTCCTTGCTCTGTTACAGCTGCCTCTCTGCTCAGAAAACTGATGTTGTTGTTCCTCCAGGGTGCCTGCGGAGAAAACTGGGCAGACATTTTCAGCAGAGCTTATGACCTGGAAATTGCCCTTTCCCCAGTACGTCCCAGCGAAATAAAATGGTTCCAGCCTCTTCCTCAGTTTCCGCTCCCTGTATTTGAGGGAGCTCTTCAATGAGACTAACAATCTAAAGAAGGAAATCTCAAGGGACAGGAGCTTTGCAGCCTTCTGACCTGTTCTTCTTCACTAATCCTATCTATTAATACAGCCTGTGAATCTGTGGCCTGCCCAAGACAGCAGATTTCCCCATATCCTTGTTACTACTACATGCCAAAATCTTTAATGAAGAGTGTGTATCTGACAAAAATATGACTTCCTTTAAAATAGAGTGATACCACATAACCTCTCAGGTTGTATACCACAGGCTCACGGGCACATCCACAAACATAGTGCATATTGATATGTTGCTAAAACAACAGTACTTTTGTCTTTTTGCCCTCACTAAAGACCAGTAGACTTTTAGTACAAAAGAAATTGGGGAAAAATCTCACACAGACTAAAAAAAAAAAAAAAACCACCACAGCAAAAAACAACGGAGATGTGCCAGCACCTGAGAATATGACTTTAACATAGCAGAAGGAATCAGCTATGAAGTTACTTTACCAGCAGGGTAGTTGTTAATTTAGAAAGAAGGGAAGATAATTTCCAATACAGGTTGAAAAAAAAAAATTAAGTCCTTAGAGTCATATTTTTAGACTGCTAAGCACCCTCCAATCTAGTACACTCCAAGTACAGTACAGTTGAATTTTCCCCCGCTGTTGAAAAACGAGATCTCGTCTTGTTGAGGAGACATATTACATGTGATTTAAGTGAGTCAGTCTGCAGTATTTTTAGTCTTTACTGACATATGATCATTTTATTTCAGATACGGTCTCTCTTCTCAATCAGGTTGTAGTCATAATTAAAAAATCTGTGTCTGAATTAATTCTTCTGGAGCAACAAAGCGACACACTCTTACTGCACTGAAATCCCGGTGCCACGACCAGCTTGTCCCTTCCCACCCCGGGCAGCAAATCAGCGCCGGTGGTGGCACCCGGCTGAGGGAAGCAAAGCACCTCACTGGGAACCTCCACTGTCCACAGGCTGGTTTTGTCCCTCCTGAGGCGGATTAATTCCTCCCGTCAAGCTTTCCCTGTGTTTCTTATGATAGCCTCGCCGCACGCGAGCGGAATAAAGGCAACGTGACAAGAATAAAAGGGGAGAGCAATCCTTTACAGCAAGAAGGAGGGAGAAATAGCCACGTTGTGGTGAAAGATGGAAGACTCTCACCTTCCTGCTAACGGTGATGACAGTGACCCACGCACTTGTTTCACTAAAGTCACTTGCAAGGGTGCTAGGCTTGACTTGTCCCCAGCCATCTCGCTCTTGTACCAGTTACCGGAGTGCTGCGCTCCCTTTCTCCGACCTGAAGTCTGCAGCATGGGGCTGGCAGCTCCTGCAGATCCCATTTAAGCAGCCAAGTGGCCCGATTTTCCCAACCGCTAGCCACAGCCCATCTCCTGCTGACTTTTTGTAGAGACCTCTTCCTGAGTCTGTCTACAGGTGGCTGGAGTTTAACTCTGACAAGCCTCCTAAAACGTGCTGCTTAGCAGACTGTGACAGAGAGACACGGGACTTACCAGCTTGATGATTAAAAATGGCCCTAGCAGTGCTCTCAAGGCCCAAGTGCTTCATTGCTGTGCTCCTGCAACAGCCCCAGGTTGCCCCCAATATTCCCACCACCACCCCAGCTTCGGTCATCGCTTGACCACGTGCACGCCCTACACAAGGCTGTCCGGTCATTCCCGGCATAGGCGGCCTTTTCTCTGCCATAGTGCTGCTCTCTGAGGTTGCCACGCAAGTGTCCTGCGGTCCCCAGCAAAGCCCTGGCCATGCATCAGCTTTCATAGGGAGTACAGGCACAACCACAGCTTTTCAGCATCGAGCTGCAGCAGGCATTTCTAGCTAGTTATCCACCTGTCTGTAAGTGGATCGCTGTTCACATGGAGGGTTGGGATAAAACTGTGCCTGAAGGCAGTGCTCAGGGACATTCAAAATTGCTCAAGGCTGCCCACAACAAAGCCCAGCAATATCACCTACTCTTCAGGACAAGGAACTTGGGTCAAAGAAGAAGTCCTCAGCTGAGAGCCCATCACAAAGCCTCTGTCTGTGGATGCTCATGTTTTCACTGGAGTGTGTTTCATCACCTACCAAGAGAAATATGTGGAAAAGGATGACACTTCACACTGGGCAAAAAGTGTCTACCTAGTCCGTGCTCCCTCTTCTCTCTCCTAGAAGATGAATCAGCCAACCAACGGCCCAATTGTGGGACAAGTAGGAGCTACTGGCTCCACAGAAGGGACACAAGCAGCGCAAACGTCCCTGGGGAGACTGGTGCCTGCACTCCTGCTTGCTGTACGCTCCCTCTGCTCGCCCAAACCTCTCACACGCGCGTCTCTCCCCGCCGTGACCCGCCTGCCGCGTAACGCAGAGCCGTGCGACCCACCTCCTGTCAGCACAGGGGACCCGGCCGTCAGGGCTTTCCCTCAGCAGATGGTAGATGATCTTACCTACCCCCTGCCGAGTCCGGCGGGGAGCAGGCGCGCACCCTTTGTGCGGCTGGCGCGCCGGTCCGGCCGCGGGGGGAGCGAGGCCTCTCGGTGCCCCGCAGTGCCCGTCGGAGCCGGGTTCCGTCCCTCCGCAACCTGCTCTCCGCAGGCCTTCCAGGGAGGGACTGCACAGCTGGCACGGGCAGGCTGGGGTCAACCCTGCGCTCCCCCCGGCCGCCGAAGTCTAATCACCTCACCCCTGCACGTAAAAGCAGAATTTGCATTTTAAGACCATCAGTAAGCCACATTTTCAAGCCTTAACAGAAGCTGAAACTTCTGTGCTATGTATAAAAGGGTGTAAGAAATTAATACCCGCCGCTGCACTTGAGCTTTTAATGCAGCTGTTACCGGAAGGTTTGCGAAGGAAGAAACCCTCCGAAACCACCAGTACCTCAGGATACCTGATGAAAGCGAGTGACGAAGTGACGGGCTGCCACACGACAGGTTAATAAAGCCCGTTTTATGGACACTCCAAACCACCCAATGGTCTCTGAGGTGGCAGTCAAAGCCAATTTAGAGCAGGTATAAGCCAGCAGGTAGCCCCTATTTGGGCTGCTAAAATTGTGCAACAGCCGTTTAATCCCTATCCACCTCCCGAAACGCTTTCAAAGTGACATATATACCAGCACAATAAAGAAAGTATCATAGCAGCATCAACTGGCCCAAGATACTCAGGCTAGATACATTAGAGTTCAGTTTACTGACTGTTTCCATGACGTCATAACAGAAAAATCCCAAGAATTAAAATTTTTGTGTGTCAGAAAGTAGATGATGTATGTTTCTAACAAACACCTCTTTTCCCTGAGGAGCACCGAGAATTTGGGTGTTGCCAAAGGAACGATTTTGTTCAGAAAGCTAGCGTTAAGTTCTCACAGCACTATTTTTACATGATACCTGTTACACATGGATTAAAGGAAGGGACAAAAGAGGAAGGAGGCAAAAGGAAAAATATACAGAAGGGATGGGTTAGAATAAACCATAAGCAGTTAGAAATTGGCTCTGTGGAATAAAAATACAGTTTTTTCTCTGGAAGGCGTAAAATTCTGTGAAATTTTACAGAAATATGTGTTGGGGGGATTTCACGGCAAACAGATTTTTTTTCAAAAAGATACTATTTTCATTTCTATTTCACATTTTTCATTAGACTATTCACTATAAAATGAAAAAAACTGTCAACGTCCAACAAGACATCACTCAGTCTTGCAAAGAATAACCATGCAACGATCAGTTATGCTTATGGATTTCATTGAGGCAGTCAGAAAGTGCATTTCATATCAGTAACAGATGATTTTTCCAAAATCAGGTCATGTATTTGTTCACTGCTTCCAAGAAAATACACTTGCTGAAATGATTTGCACAGGCTTTTTTCTAACACCGACTAAATTAAAAGAAAAAAATCCTATGAACAGATCAGGTCAGTAATGCTTAAAACATGTCAATGGATGAATGGGAATGACTGTGCTAGCTGAATACCACTTGGAAAAGCTTATCTGTAAGAAAGCAGACCTGAATCTGCTCTTTCAGTGCTGAGGTTCAATTCCAATTTTATAGCAGAAAAACACATCTGAAATATTTAAATTGAAGAATGATCGTAATATGAAACATGCTTGACCATTTCTGTTTCAAAACATGCCTGTTTAACCCTAGACTGTTCCCTTGCTGTGATGTTTTTGCATGAAAACAAATGCACTCAATGCATTTTTTATTTGAATGTCCAAACCACATTTCAGCTCCTATGTTAGGTTACATGTCAAATTCAGTTAAGAAAATTATTACATCATAAAATTAATAGATTGTAAAATCCATGCTTCTGCCATGATTTTAATGGAGTTTAGCCTCCTCTCTTTCATACTTTGTTCTTATTCTCATCAATCTTGAAAGCTAATGTTTCTCTGAGGAATTGTGTTCCGTAGCTTGTGACAGATCTAGAAAATTACCTGTCAGAAAAAATGCTTGGTTAGCACTTATTACTGCAATATACAGTTTGAAATTAACAATTTCTCAGGGAACGCTGTGTTTAGATTGATGTTAATATGAAAAGAGACTATCTTGCATCTTCGAATATATGCTACGTTCATATTGAAAGATGATTCAAGAGAAGGGAAAACTGCCTTGTGCAGATTAGGTGGCTGAAGCTTTGTATTATTTAAACTCCCTGCTCTGAGCTGAACTTACACTGAGTAGGTTAGGTGACGCTAAAGAAAACTAAAGCCCTCTGGGCAGCTGAATCAGTTCATGAGACATGGCAGTGAAGAGCGCAAAGTCCTGGTTCTGAGATGATAGAAAGAGTTTCCTAAGGAAGAGAGGGGACCAGAAACTCTTGGCAACCACTGAGAAAGAGTGGAAATTTGCCTGAAAGGCAGGAGCCTCTCTGGGGCATGGGGGAATTCAAGATTTGAGCACCTTTACTTCGAACTTGTCTTCATGAGTTGCACTGATTTTTTTTGTATTAAAAAAACATTATTGTAGTTCCTGCTCTAGCAAAATGGGGCTTTTTGGCTTTAAAAGCCTTCCAGTCATCCTTGGTGAGCTCATTATAGTAACAGGTTTAGACAAACCTACTTCAAAGCAGTGGCTGACTTGGTGGTCTGTCACTGGAGCACTTCCACTGTCTGTGTTGCAGCAGCACTTCAGTGCTCCAGTTGAGAGGGGAGCCCAGCTAGAGTATCATTTTTTCCCCAAATATGCACTTGCATCATATCATATGCCTGCAATCTCATGCAGAATTTATGGACATTGCAAATATTGTGAACCATGAAAATGGAAGAAGATGCTACCGCTTACAAACTGGATCAAAACCCAAGCTACTCTTCACAGTCGGATGTGTTCAATACGGAGCATGTTTGCGGGTTGATAATGGTAAATGACAATTTGCTACAAATTATTGTGAAAAAACTTTTTTTTTTGAGGCTATGAAATGAATTCCTTAGGTGTTGGTTCAAAAAGGCAAAATGTACTGTTTTTTTTTTCTGCTTACCAAACTCTGAAGTACACTATAAGAGGCAGGTGCACTGAATGAACTGTCATATTGACTCATGTGAAGAAATCACTCTCTGCAGAAAAGGCAGAACAAAACTCACAGCATTTTGTGTATCAGCAGGACTTCAATGTCAGGAGAATCTTAAAGTTGCATTTTTAACTAAATAGGGACTAAGTAAGCTATTGCAAATTTGGCAAATTAGAGAATTATACAGGGAAGGAAAAAAGGGAGATATAAAACATCTTGAAATGTATTTCATTTATGCCAAAAGAAAAGAAATAAAGAATACTAACATGGGAAAAAGTCTCAGTAATAATTCAATAACACACACACTTCCTAGCATTTACTCTTCTCCCTGGTGTTATACTTACCCTTCCACTCTTTCTCTTGAAGTCTGCGTGTTGTTGGCTTCAGTCAGGGGGAGGGAATGGCTACAGGCAGTCATCATTTTACCTAGGTTTTGCTGGGAGGTGTATGGTGGTGGTGGTAGAGGTTTCTCCCTCTTCTTTGCCAGGAGGAGCACAATGTTGAAGCTGCTGATTTCTTCCTTATTTTTCTAAGGTCCATATGGGGCTATTTTTGTACATTTCCTTTCATGCTTTACACCTTGTTTTTTTTTATTTGGTCTGCAACCCCACATTGTGTCTGAACGTCCTATACAAAAAGTATCTTACATATGTTGTATGCCTCATATCTATTTTCTCTGCTACCTATAAGCTGGTTTTGTCCTGCTCCCAGGTTTACATTTAACTGCTGCTGAGCTGTTCATAGCCCTGAACTGACATCCTGTGCCCTCTTCTCTTAATCCCCCCATGTCTGCGCTCCTCTCCCCTGCACCCTGGGTGCAAGCCCTCCACTGCCAGGGCAGGACTATGTTCTCCGACGTTGCGACGTTGAGGTGGTGTCAGGAATATTTCATTCCACGCAGAATAGGTACTTGCTACTCCTGGCTGTACAAGAATTGTGGCTATGTCCCATGATTATAAAAAAACAAGTAAACCAAACCAGGAAACAGTCACCTGATAATTAAAAAAAAAATTGCTGTCACAGCTAAGCCAGAAAAAACACAGCTTCAGGCAGGCCAAGGCAATTTGAGGCAAAGCAAGCCTGACATGCCTTAATGCTGCAATGGTAGTACATAGCCTGTGGCATATAACTGGCAATAACTGTATTTGTGGGTCTACAGGTTACACAGATCAGGCAGTAACTGGATAGAGATGCATTGGCTTCAGTGAAGTTTTGTTCATTCATATAAAAATGACAGAACAAAGCAAGCCTCTTGCTTAACTCCATCTATTCTTGTCCTGCATCAATTTATGCACAAATTGATGTTTACCACTTTGAAAAAAGTGTGTGTTTCCTTTCTGATTATGCTTTTGCTTTACATGCTCAGCTCCAACATCCAAACTAGCAAAACAACGCAGACTTTTATCTTAACGTGTTCATAGGAGTTTGCGTGCAGGCAGCATAAATGAGAGCAAATCCCAAGGCACTGTGCTTTCATCCCACTGCCTTTGCCATCACGTCTCAGAACAGAGCCTGCAATAATTCTCTCTTCATTCCTTTTGTTTAATTTGTGCTTGCCTCGCACAAAAGGCAGAGAAATTACAAAGTAGTAAGATCCACACCCTACAACTTCCCATTAAAACCTCAGATATGTTGGCTTCCTAAAACTTACATTTAAATTGATGAGCTTTCCAAGGACTTAGCCACAATTAGAATTTAATCCTGGATTAAGAGAATACAACGCAGGAGGAGGAAATCACTGAAAACATAAATAATCTTAACATGGTATTATGCTTCCGTCAGCTGAATCCACTTAATGGTTTCCAGGTGCTGGTTGCTATTATAAACTATATACCATAGACTCCCATGAAGTCTTTAATACTAGCATGCCAGCAGGTGTGGGAGCAGATAGTAGAAGTGTCTCATAACAATGGCCAGTCCAGGAGACTGCTACAGCAGAGGAATCCTAGACATGCTGGTTTCTTCTGCTCTTACCCTTTCTGGACTTCCTGTAATTCACTTACTGTTTTTCTGTTGGAAATCAGAAAGAATGCATCCTCTCAGGATGCTGACAAGGGAAAACGTTTTTTCTTCCGATACGTAGTTCATGCTCCTGCACATCCCATGGACTAACAGAACTAATGGACATTTCCAGAGTACCAAGAATGTCACTCCCCCCCAAATGACATTAGAGCTTGGAAAGCATCTAACATACCACCAGATCACTTGAAAATGGTTACAAGCAGTCAGAGAATTACTCGCAAGCTATATAATAATACATAATCAAGTTAGGACAAAGTTTTTATGGAGAACCAGACACTTCTCCTTACTTCCTACACATTGTTCCTCACCATTGAATATTATCCCTTTATCTTTCTCTAATGCCATGTTTCGATTAATACATTAAAATATCAGCACTCACAACCTTTATGTCTAAACTCCCAAGACAAAAATAGAAATCGCTTTCCCACTACATGAATTAGTTTACTTTGGGATAACACATTTCCATACATCAAAAATATATTGAAAAAGACCCAAACATTGTACTCTTACTTACACAATGGTAAAGGTCCCTTGTTGAACGGGATATACGAATGAAAGATTAATGTACATGTTCTGGAAAGTTAGTGGAACCACTATTTTTAGACAAACCACTTCATTTTCTCTTCCAAACTTTGGGAAGAAGTCCGGATTGCAATTTCTGGAAAAGGAAAATGAGGTTTGGATTACTACTAGGTAAGTCTACTGGCTTACTGGCTCTTTTGTGTGACTGCCAAAGGAATTCTGCATAAATCCCAGGTATCTGGGCCATGTGGTAAAGCACATGAGTTTTATCACAGACATTATTTCCTCACATGAACGGTTTTAACAGAAGCATCGTTATGTCACAGAATACAAGTGCTTTGTGCAGGGACTTCATTCTGGCTCAGGATCTAAGTTGGCATCTTATAGCAGACAGCTTTCTGCGAATATATTGTATATACAATATTTTATAACCATATTAAGTATACTCTATTAGAGGGGAAAGTTGCACATCCATGTAAGGAGTGGGATTTTACAGAAGAAACTTTGACCCCGTTAAACTTGTATTTAAGTAAAAACAAGACTCGTGCTCTTTGCAAAAGACAGGTGAAAGAAAGTGAAAAATATCACAATCTCTGTATATTTTGTCATGCCATAAAGCTCTGTGAAATGTTAGGGTTTAAGCTTCCCTACTTCTGCCTAAGGATATTTTGGAAGTACTATAGATACATTATAGGTTGCTCTATAGGTAAAACACAACCCGCTGATGATTACAGAACAGTGCACCTCAGTCGGAGGAGGAGAGGCAGCACTGCTGCTCCACTGACTTTCTGAGACCGGAGCTCCATCCCCACCACCAGCCACGCTTCACCCCCAGCACCTTCAATGAACAGCTCGTGCCTCCCGAATTTACAGTAAAAGAGCTCCAGCCTTTACCATAAAGGTGGATAAAGCGTGCCTGCAGCCATACGCGTTTGCCAAAGAACGGGGGTGATGTTGGGATGGGGAGGGCACTGCGGCAGGCATCTGTGTTTGTTGTAGCATTTCAGTCCGTATCTCCCCACATCACCACTGCCCGCCCCACTCTCTCTTCCCAACCCTTTCGTGTGTAGGGAAAGGTTGATTCTCCTTACAGTCTCTTATTCACGGGGATGAAATGCTCATTTATTTCCTTTCCTATCCAAAACCCAGGACTTGTACAAAACCAGAAGGTAGATTCTCTCAGTTATTTGTGGTTTTTGGGTTTTTTTTGAAGCTAACTTCTTTTCAGCATCATTTCCCAAAGAAAAAGCACATGTGCCATCACTCTACCTATCAACCTGCTCCTCCCTGGCCAGTTTGCAGCTATGTGCCTGTCCCAACTGCCCACAACAGAGAAGTAGTTTCAGATGTAGTAGTTCAGATTACAAAAAGTTTCAGGAAAAGCTTTCTCAGCTTTTAATAACGCTAAGTGAGAGTTATTAACATGCTTTCCTAACCTCTTCTGTTAAAAAGACATTAAGAAAGGGCAATAGTAGTCTGTGTCTTCACCACAAGGTTGGGTTCAACTGTTTTACAGAAATCAGAGATACCATCACCTCAGCAGTCTTCAAGATGCCGTGGTGGTACACAGAAAGGCGATAGATGCCAGCCTTTCTTATGGTAAACACTGATGCAGACATACCTAAAGACAAAAATATGCCCATTTTTTAAACTTTCAAGCATTTCTCATTTCTAAGTTGATCTATTTAACAAAATGATATTGACACTGCAACTTCAAATTAAAAGGCTGACAAGAATGGATAGGTAATAGGCATCCGTAGCTTCCACTGAAGAACCATATGGGGCTACAGACAGCTTTTCCACGTGACTGAATGTAGCATTCCTACAAGAGAAAAAGATTCAGCACAACACAAGCCCTACAGAAGAGAAAACATTGTCTCTTCTTTCCCTGAAAAGTTTTGAAACACCAGAACTGCTTGCAGGGACTCTGATCTGACAGCACTTTAGGGAAAGGATGGAAGCAGATGACTTCTCTGAGAGGAAACAGGAACAAACAACTCCAGTAGGGATTTCAGAGTGGCTTGCCTGAAAAATACAGCCTCTCTGATCTTGCAAATGAATGGCAAAGTTCTTCAGCACTTCAAAAGGAGCAGTATCAGCTTTTCAGGTCTGTTTGCTTGGTGTTTAAGTCAACAGGCTGCTTATTTGTGCAAGAGCACACACTACCAAGTGAGGTCAGAAGAGGTGAGGAGTTACTCACACCAAAACTGTGCAGCTTGACAACATGGCCAAGGAGTCGGGCACTGCACCACATTGCCCACTTCCTCTGAGCAGGTCAGCCAGGGCTGCATCTACTGAGGGGAAAACAGAGACCATCATTGTTCATAGACACACAAAAAGTGAGCTTTCAAAATGCTGTCAGCCAGTCTTTGGGTCACTTTACCAATACAAACTGGAAAAATAAAGCCTAAAATTTGAACAGTATTTTTCACCATTAGGGTGCCAAGGCTTTCCACAAAGGACATTTTATTTGCCCAGGCAAACCCAACAGATCCCTGCCAAGCTCAGGGCTTGGTCACACATCAGCTGAGTGATCTGAGCCTTGTTTGCACCTGTGGTGAGTTTTGGGGATCTTTCCTGATACTAGGTCAGAGATCAAATGTATTTGCTTTCTTGTAACATTTCAATCATACTGTTTTGCTTGAGAAGGAGAACTGTAAAAGCAAAATGCTATTGAGAGTTTTCTTTAAAAGGTTACAAGAACTGATCCTTTACCAGCCTGGCTGGAAAGCAGAGCCGGTAGAGCTATCCATACTGTGGCAGCACTACTACTGAGTGTTCACTTCCAGTTGGGGCAAAATAAAGCCACACTGAAAGACATTCAGGTTGTTCCAAGTGACAAACTCACAAGAATGACAGCAATTGGTCATAGACAGAAGATGGTGCCTCCGTTCTCCAAGAGGTTCCTTCTCTCCCCACAGCAAAACAGCCAAACAAGTCATTCACAGCACAGCAGCAGAGACAGCTCTCTGCAGAAATGCTAGATTTTTCAACCTATTTTCAACCTATTTGCTAGATTTTTCAACCTATTTTCAATCCTATTTGGGATTTCTGGGAAGAAAAGCCTCTGCCAGCAAGCGACTGAGAATGGATAAATACAAAGACTGCAACCAGCTGTTAGCCAAGAATGAAAAGCTTCTTACCTGTGCAAACAGCAGAGGGAAATCATCTTTCAGATGCTTCCTTGACGCCGTCCCCATGACGCAGTACACAGCTCAGGAGCCTGCATGGGCACTGCAGGAATGACAAGTGGAGAGCTCTGACTGAACACAGTTACTTCAGAATTATCCTCCTAAATCTTTAAAACTCTAACCTAAATCTGTCCCCCAGATATAAGATCATACAGATCTTGCCAATGGCTCAGTTGTTCCCTCTCTTTACATATGCTTGCTAAAATCTCAGGGGCAAGGAGGAGGTATGCTTTGATAAATACATCCTTGATCCTACCTTTGGTCTGACACCTTCAATGACAGTAGATCTGGGCTGTGCCTTTTCTTCCCCTCATCTTTCCCCCCTGCCCTGCCCAGGGCTTTCCACATGTGATTTTGTTTTCTGATGCCAAGCACCTCCACACCAGTCCCCAGAGAGTGTACTTTCACTTTAGATGTGGATGTGCCCCAGCCTACTCCCATCACACGCAGCTGACGCCGGGAAGGAACCTGTCTCCCATACCATGGGAAAAAGGGTTCTGCAGTAAACAGGAGCAGAAGTGCCTCTTCTCTCAGTACTGGCACAGCCTCAGGTTAACCACACCCATGATATATAGATATGTGTCATACCAGTATTATACTGTCTCGGGATATTTTCCTTCAAACACTGAAAATGACTTCTCAGACTCCAAAGGGTCATGACGTCAAACAGCTGGGTAAAGAGACTCAGGACACTCTCCATTATCTGTACAGGGAAAAAAATGTACAAAAACAAGCATATTTTTTGGTGGACTGCTCCAGAACAGCAGTTAATACATTGCTATGTGGGCTAGAAGAGGCAGCCAGGAAAGTCTGCCTGACAGAGTGCTGTTAACAGCTTTGAGGGTCTTGGCTCTTATCTGGTACTAGGCTTTCCATACTGAGTCATACGAGCTTATTATGTTAGCAAGACACTTGACATTTATAGCTTCCTTTTTTTGCTCATTGCGAGGCTGAGCTCTTCCTTCATGTTACTCTTCTACTCTGCTACCTCTAACATGGTGAAGCTGAGGACCCCACCTACAAGTTGCCTGAAGGAGCCCAAGTCTGGTCTCCTGAAGTCCAGGGCTTTCTGGCTTTCTCTCTTCCTCACCCCGCCTTCCATTCACATCAGCCACCACGCTGACTGCCTTACCCCTGTTTTTACGCCCTCTTGGGAGAGTTTATGGTCTCTGGTTCTCTCTAGGCATCAGGTAGCCTCCTTCCCCTCAGAGGGCACATCTCCCACCATTTTGCGGTTCCCAGCTACGGCTGCTTCACCTCAGGTGTGCTGTGTGTGTTGCACACTCCCGCCTCCTGTGCTGTGCCCCATCGACACATGTCATGGGGGGGTTGCACCTGAGACACCCGCCAAATATTCCAAGTTAAAAGGGGAGGAAGTGAGAGAGGGAGACTTATGAACACACCCCTGACCACAGGAGAGAAGCGACCGAGTTAACCCGTGACTCGGTGCAGTTACCCAAGCTGGTGGGAGGAGAGGGCTGAAGCTCTGGCCGTTTCCCCCATGGGTTCCGTGAGCAGCCCTAACGCAGCCTCTTAGCAGCACCGTCCCCGTTACCGCGACTTGCCTTAGGAGCCTTGGGTGAGAGAGACTGGCCCTGTGCTCCAGCGCCGGGGCACACGCCGGCAGCGGTGGAGACGGAGACGTGCATCCCTGGCCGGAGGCAGCAGGACATACTGTCTGCAGGGCAGAGAGCTCGTTGGCTACAAATCCTGTTTCACCTATGCGCTTTTTGATTTCTAAAATTGTATTTTCTAACAAAAAGGCTCCGCTTTCACAAAGTAGGACTTTCAAAGAACAATTTAATTTCACTAAATCCTTTACACAGTAAAGGCTATAAATCCCCCTCACAGAGTCTTAACCAAACGTGATGCTTTCACCAGTCAGTGCAGGGGCAGGTCACTGCTCACTGCTGATGACATTGACCACAGAACCAACCAGGACCACTACAAGTGACTTAAAAGAAGCCTGGATGTAAAAAAAAAACCAACATAAAAACAAAACCAAAAAAACCCCCACAAAAGTTTCAGATGAGATGACAGCAAACTAGCTGTAAGTACATGTACATAAACATTAAAATGCTAAAGACTGGCTCCAGGCACTGAATGCTGTCAAACAGGGACTGAATTCCAGGGAAACTGAAGGGCATCACAGCTGGGCGTCACACTGCAGTGACGCCATCACACTGCAGGGATGGATCCTTTAGATAACCTTTGGCACAGGAAACCCAGGCCTAAACGTGGAAACCCCTCAGATTTTGTAAGAATTAAATATGTACTCACTGGCGAGCATTAAAAACCGATTACATACCTCACCCTCAGTATTTAATCCTTCAAAGAATGAACTCCCATACAAACTAGTATATGATAAGGTATTCGGAGCTCATCCCCTGGACCAGCTTTGGCAGCTAAGCAAATTATTATATTGTAATAAACTTTTGTAAAACCTGGCTTTCATTAATAATGAATAAGAAAATACAAAGGCTTTCCTGTGTTTGTCATCTCATCTTCACAGAGTGGTCTAGGGTGAATAGTTTATCTTTGGACTTCACCTCGAAATGGAATACTCGAACCCGAAGGGGGTGCTTCAAAGGTGACTGATTGCTGCCATCATGTGGCAGGCAGATGTATTTCAGACTGACGCTTAGAAAATACTCCTTTAAAGGCGTCATTTTACAAAGAACTCTTACTAACTCATATTATTCTTAAATGCCACAGAAGGAAAGCTAGTCGTCTGTAAATGGAAGTCTTCAGATCTTAGAAAGCCATGGGCTATTACAGCGATTCTAGCAAAAATGACTGCCCTAAGCAGAAAATAAGGACCAGATGACAAGGGGCTCATATCCCCCTTTTAAATGGAGAGGTATTGCAGCAGTCAGCGGTCTACCTCCAGGAAGGATGCTAACCCTAACCCACCTCTAACCCTAACCACATCAGACTGCCAGTTCCAGAACACACATAAATGCAAGGATGTCTCTGCCTCTGATGGTAACACCGCTTGTGTCCTCAGCTGGAAAAGCCATCAGATGGCTCAAAGTGAGCCCTCTGCTAAGGCTGCATCCAACCACAACACAATAGCACTGTTCCTAACTCTGAATCTAAAGCAGGGGGGGGGGGAGGAGGGAGATAAATAAATCAGTGGATGACCAATGGGCTCTTACTTTCCGAGAATCTAGTTCTCACATCTTGTCCCCAGTTTTAGTCTTTTGGGGGAGAAATACAGTTTTCTATAACATGGCTGTGAGACACAGCTGCCTGGGAACATGTGTGAGAACTCGTAGACTGACAGCAACATGTTTTTTAACTCCAGATGAGCTGAAGACTCCAGAAATGGACAGACTGAAGACTTAAGGGATCCTAGCCTGAACAAAACTTGAACCCCTGAAACAGTATGGTGATCACACAATCCTGGAGAAGCTACATTTTGCAGAAAAGACCAGAACTGTTGAGGTGTGGCACTTAAATCTCACCCTTGACCAAGACTAAACATGATGTGGGACCGAGACACCAAACCTGGAACAGATAAGCAGAGAGTCTTCAAGAGTTAAACCTAAAGGACAGGTAGACACTAAGAAGGTTGATAGGACACGCATCACCTCTGAACTATGAAGTCTGTGCAAAGATGATGAGAAGCCATTACAGAACACAGCAGGACTGTGCCCTACAAATGGACACACAGCCCAGCCTTGTTTTCCCTTAGCACATGTTGACAGAGCAGGCAGAAAAATTGCAGAGTCCTTCTATACCCAGCTGAGAACTAGACCATAACAGCCTCCACAAACCTGCCTACTTATACCAGTACAGACAAAAGGAGAGTTTCCATCTCACAGCACTTACTCTCAAGTCATGCATTGACAACCTCCACTCTTTCACCCAGACCTGGTCCTTCTCAACAGTTCCTTCCCTTCTTCTGGGCTCAGTACTCAATACCTTGCAGCAGCCAGTCAGCCTCCTACCCAACTGCATTGGCCTCTAGCTCTGACAGTGCTTCATTATGCTAGCAGCCCACCACAGCCAGCCAGCCCTGCAACTCCTTGTTTGCCCTCAGTGGTGTCAGCATCCCCCAACACATACTTGCTCAGTCTCTGAGATGCTTCTTTACTTACTTGGACACAATTTCCTCTCTTCAAAGATATGAGTCTTAACTACTCCCATGGGGTAAAAGGGAGAAGGGGCTTATAGCTAGAAACACAAATGAAGAGCCACCAAGCTGGGAAAAGGAGAAAAGAAAAAAAAAATATCGTTTTGGAATAGCAGGGGGAGGATTGTGGGCCCATCATGTTCCTCTTACCTAGGCAGGGAGCAAGGGTTACCACAGAGATAGCCTCAGGCATATGGGCAGGAGCAGGCATGGGAGGGAGCACGGACAAGGGAAGGGGCAGTAAGGGCCATGTGGAAAGGAACATGGGCAAAGGCAGGGAAAGTTGGCCATTGTGAGACTCTGCCCTGCCCAGGAAACACAGGCTGATGAGAGGCACAGGCCAGAAGGAAGCAACAGACCTTCCAGTTGGTCCTGCTGCTTCATCTCCTGAATTAGTAAGTCACTGCTGTCGGTAAGACTGAGTATACCTGGTCTTACCTTCTGAGGTTCATCCATCCACAGCTGATCTTCACCTGCTCCTGAGCAATTCCATAGCAGCAAAGAACACAGCTGTCTCCTGATCTTCTGATACCTTGTGATGTCAGCAATCTGCCATTGATTTCCGCTGTGAGAAGGGGATTGTTTCTCTGTTCCAGGGAATAAAGTTTCTACAAGAGAATGCTAAGGGTATGGCCTGCATGGTGTATTCTCATCTTGTGTTCCTGCTACTGCTCTAGTGACTGAAAAATGGTTGTGAATTGTTTAGGGATACTACTAATGGGAAGTCCATTGAAATCCATTCTGTGCTCTCCAGACACTTGTTTATTTAAATAGGCTTTTCAAACTCGGAGCTTTTCTTTGAAAAAAATTCTGGCTACATAGGTAACTGTTCTCAGAGCCATTTGTATGAGAGCAGAATTGTCTGTAGGCAGCCAACAGAGCTGTTGATCAACACTTCAAAAGAAAATGTCACTATCCGTTTATGTTGAAGGGTACATGACAAAGAATGTTCATTGAATTTGCTAACCCAAACATGCATGATTAGATACAGGGTTCATAAAATGGCCCTGAAGACTATAGAATTTTACTTGATTTTTGCTCCAAATTTCAACACTTACTGCTCTAAGCCAGCAAAGTCATACTTCAACTTCTTAAGTTGGTTCAGAGCGATACAAAAATTTATGAGGTATTCGAAAAACAATGTCTACAGAAACAGGAAAAAAAGACACCCCTGCCCATCCTCCATGGCTGAAATGCCCTATAGAAAGCTTAAGGATGTCAAGGGCCCCGTCCTACTGAAGCTGTCACCACTGCAATGGTTCTGCAAGACGCTCCTTCGGTACAAAGTGCTTATGTAGGCACAGCTCCTTCCTGTGCTGCTTGGTTTAACAGGCAATAGCAGTGCCACATTGTGCTTCAGTGTCCAGAATGTTCACAGGGGAATCGCCCACTGCACCAAAAGCTAAGTGAAACCTTCTAGGGCTCGATCTTTTACAATCTCAGAGATGCATTTAGAAGCAGCCATTGTTCAATTTTAGGCAAAAGCTCAGTGATTCTGGCGACGATGAGGTTTAGATCAGGCTGATATGACTATTCCCTCCATGCATTGATGACAGATCCATGTAGAAGGGAAGCAGCTCTCTACTCAACTATTTTCATGCTATCTCTAGCAGACAACATCAACTTCTGGAACTGAAAGTGACAGCAGTTCTGCATTTGTCTTTTTCAAATTCATCTCAACAACAATTTCTATCCCTCAGGCTGGAAAGAGGTGAAATACACGTAATACTGCAGAGATGTTTTTTCACAATGAAATAGCTGCAGGGTGTTTTGAGGGACTTCCATGCTAATTTAGAAAACTTCCAACCACAGATTTCAAAATAGGCAGATATGTGGCATAATCTGTATGGGGCTTGCTTTGCACGATTAGTTTTCCTGTGAAGGCAATACAAGCAGAAGCAGAAACATTCTTGGCAATGTCAATTTGTCAACAAAAAGAGTCAACAACATTTGTCAACAACAAAGTCAATTATTTGTCTACAGATAAAAATGAACTGAGATTTTAACAGTAACGCTGCCATTCCACTCAAACAACTTCCTGTAGGCCAGCCTGTTTGAGCTGGGCAATGGAATATTCACGAAGGCCAAAAATGCAGTCAGTGGGAAAATATGGATTGTTTTCTTTGAATTGGTCAATCCCCTGAATATCATCAAGCCATAGAACTGTGCAGGGTTGCATATTGACAGAAACAGGTGTAGGATCCGAATTTGCTTTCCATTATTTTGAAAAAACTTGGGTATTCTCCACACATTTTCCTGATGAAGAAAATCCAAACATTTTACCTTCTTTGCTGAGTTTTTCTTCCCATTGTATTCAGCCTAACTTATAGTATGTTGTTTCCAAGAAATATGTACTTGAATTCATAAATTTGCATGCAACACTACAGAAAATGAAAATTAATATTTATTACATAAAGTTAACATAAAGCCCAAGCACAAAGACAGGTTGGAAATTAACAATAAAATTATGAGCTCTGTTGAAATTAGCATTCAGTGCAAAGAAACTGTTCTATCCGACTTTTGCACATTATAAAGGAGAGAAAAACAAGACATGGCAACAAAATTTGGTAACTAGTTCTCCCAGTTCATACAGTTTCTTTAACGATTATTGTTAGGAGTGGACACCGACTAGCTAATCCAGAGAGCCACTGCTGACCAATACATACAAACAAAAAAGCAAGAAGCCCTGAGTTAGGTCCTGATCAAAAGGATGAGAGCAAGGGAACAAGACACTTCATTTCACCAGCAAGAACAAAGCACTTAAAAAATGAAAGCATTACTTCTAATTCTTCAGTGATAAAAAACTCTCTGCGAGGAAGGTATCTAGCACTTCATCATTAGACATGCCCTATAAAACCCTCCTCGCACTGACTGCTACCTGCAAAATTGCAGACATCTTGAAAAGAAATTATATTACCTTACTATTACAACCGGGAGATTTCCTATATGACAATCGAAGAGTTTCTTTGTAGGCTTAAAATAAACACTGCTGTGCCCCCAAGAGAAGCAGAACACTAAATTCACCTGACATGATTCAAGATCCATTTTGTTCTGAGATTTCATTTTTTACTGGATGACAGAGGGTGGGTGTTTTTTTTGTTTTCTGGAGTGACTCTATAACCAGGATAACTTGGAAGCTCATGAGAAGTTTTAAAGATTAGGATTGATACCCAAATCAGAAAGTAGTTCCAAACGCACATGGATTCTGTTACAATACAGCCTCATCACCCAAAAGAAAGAGACACTTTGCAGAATGGTAAGTTGGGTCAGTAAGTTCACACTTGGGTGCATTGGAGCTGAGAACGCTTCACTAGAAAAGTTTGCTTCTAGGCCCTTCCCAACTGAATTGGGTAGATACTGTTTTAAGCGGAGCAAGCTGCTGATCTCCACTGCCCATTGAAGCCACAAATGGAGAAGTAGGCTTCCTGCTACACAGGCTCTGCACCCTACAACTTCAGGAGTTGTATCTTAAATTGTCCCCTTGGAAATAAGGAGGCAGCTGCTGTAAACAATGCTGCGCAGAGATACACACTTGATTATCAACACTGTGGCCAAGCACATGGAGTGCCATTTCTGGGCTAGCTGCAGTTTCCAAGTGACATGCACGCAGAAAGAATACCAAGGTAATCCAGCCTGGAGGCAACAATGATGTGGACTGCTGCAATGAAACCACCACTCCAAGCTACGGGCTGCAATTACCTGGCACAGTCAACAGCAGATGTTCTTTATCACCAATTACCTACACCAGCTAGGAGCCCAGCTGAATCATTCTCTTTCACCAGGAGGGAACTGACATTGTTTTCAAGTTTCTTTCCTTAAGCAAGACAACATAATTCTATGATTCTTGACTACCTCTGACACACTGTTCAGACAATCCCTGACTCAAAATTTGACTCTAACCAACAAGTGAATAAGCTTATGTCAAACAAAATATCTGAAACCCAGAGAAAAGGTTAGATTAAAAAAAAAAGGAAAACACAAAAAAGAAAAAAAGGCTATTAAAGCAAGTGATATAAATAACCTATCTTTAAGTAACTTAAAATTCAATTATTTTAAAGAGACTTTGCTTCCAGGACTCTTCATAAGAAAAATGGAAGAGATTTTGGTAAAAATGTATTTTTACCAAATCTCTTCTAGGGTATTTGTCAGCAATTATTCTTGGGTGGCCATTTACAGCTAGCACATGCTAAAACTCAAAAGAATAATGAAATCCAGCTCTCTGAAAGAATGCAAGAATAAATAATGCATCTGGAAAAAGGATGCATAATAGAGAATATGAAGTACATAGAACTCCGCAGAAAAGCAGATTTCCATGGTTCTTTTTGTGTGGGGGTGTGTATATATATATATAAAAGATATTTGCCACATTTGGCAGTTGTTGGTTAATGCGAGGATTCCACATATAAGGTAAACAGGCAATTTTCATACTGAAGCTTTGTTTAGTCTGATGAGGGCCATGACATATCCAAGCAGATGCTTAGCTCACTAAAGCTGTTTCTGGTCTTTAGTGTTGGGTTTTCTTTCAAGTTTTACTACTTCTAATTTCATGACTTTAAGTCATACAAGATTTGCTACAAGTAACACCACAAACCTTTGACAAAGTTTGTTTTTTTAAAAATTCTTCCCTTTTCTTCTTTTTTGTTCTATCTTGTCACCTTAAGCCTCAAAAGTTGATTGAAACATCTCTGAATATGTCTCATTTGGAGACATGGTGTGTTTCACAACCACACATCTTTTTAAAACAAATGGAGCAAAGCAGGGTGATCCCCTTTGCAAATTCCAGGCATCAATATTCAACATAAAGCATTTCTACAGAAAAAGCATTCCATAATGAGTTTGTAATACATGAGCTAAGGAAACAAATGGCAGCTTTCTTGTTACAGAAACCACAAAGCAGAATAAAGCAACACCCCAACACACACACCCACACCCCCCTTTACATACAACAGACACACTTATGCAGAGGTTCTATTATTCCTGAGCAGGCTGGCAAGTATCCATTGGTGGTCAAGTGGGGGGGTGCGGGGGCAAGAAAAGAATTTTAAGCTGAAAACTACTGACTGAAAAGTGCATAAGAGACAAAAATATTGAGGCCTTTAGAAAAAAAGAGAAAGCATTCTAAAAACTACTTTCAAACCTTTCAATTTTACTGATGAAAATGAGTATTTGGTGATGAAGATAAAATGAGTATTAAAGAACTGACACAAGGTATTCAGGAGCAAATTTTTCCTCAACAAAAAGACTGGAGACTTTAAATGGAAAAAAATGTTTGAAGAAAAGACATGTTAATCTCTTTAGAGCTTATCTTCCAGTGCCTTCAAATATACAATATATAAATCTGGGTGTAGAATCAATAGGAATTCAACCTAGAAAATAGTTCCTTTATTTTTATTAGTACTTCTTATATTTCAATCTAATCTTTAAGACTGGCAAAATTATTTGTGACAAGTATTTAATGTTGAGATTATAGGGTATGTTTCTTTTACAGGATTTGTAAAATACATTCTCATCTGTTTGAATGCAAATACATCATCTCAGAGGAGACAGTGCATACAATTTACAAGAGATTTGTAGTAAAATTTAGAGATACACAACAACCAATGTCTCAATATAATACTAACTTGGAATCTAGGTGCAAGTTTTTCAAACTGTACATGTATTTTTAAAAAGATATAGCCTCTTAAAATGTTTATATATTGAAGCATTTTCATTAAGATCAAACATTTATTAAAACCAGTAAAATTATAGCAGCAATATGGGAGAATATCTAAGCCACATGAACTTTAGTAATTAAAATAAAAACAAATAGAAAATATTACATTACTTGGATGCTTGCATTCGATAACAAGGACAGGTAACACACCAATTACTTATGCCAAACCATCAAAGAATCTGGATTTGCTCACTGTGTGAGTAATACGTTGTATAGTTCAAAGTTACTGTTTTAAAAGAAGTGTCAAATGCTGACTTCCACCAACACTGTTCTAGAGTGCTTCCTGGAGAACTCAAATTTTCTAGTCCAAGCCCAACTATGATCCTGTTCAGATCTTTGCTATAGGAACTAAGGGTGCTTTTAAATATGGATGCCTTAAAACTAGGCTTATTTTATTTACACTGTTCAAAGTTTACTTCTCCTTCCAACAACAAAACGTGCAGGAGGATTTACTACATGCTATACAATGTAAAAATAGACTTTAAAAAGCCAGAACAATGTGAGCAAAACTGTACAATGTTTGTTCCCTGCTCCAGTTCATTGCACTATTAAGTTAACACGGATGAGTTGTCATGCCCAGAAGACTTACTGTAGGATCAGAAAAATCCACGCACATACAGAGGAGGTAAATGCATACTGGTTTAGGTATAGTGCCAAATGAAAAAATACTGAGTTGTATCCATGGAAAGCGTCTCATCACAGGAAGGAGCACGGTTAATTCTGAAAGGCAGCCTTCTTCATGTAGGACACAGAACTGCAAAAGAACCACAAATACATCTTGATAAACATCAGTGAAGTTAATCTGTATAAAAATGTGTGGTGTATACTAAAATACTTAAATGTCGACTTCTACCCTATCAGTGACATGGTAAAATCTAGAAATCAGTTGCAACTGGCAATTAAAATATTATCCTCTTCTCAAAAGATAATTAAGTGACACAATCCACTATCTTTAACTAATATTACCCAGAAATGAGTTAACTAAAGGTCATGTCTTAAACAGTGCTTTTTGAGGTGTTCTATTAGAAAACAAAACATTAAATATAAGGTGACGCATGCAGTTATATTTCAAAAATATGCACTGAAAATTTAAGATTCTAATTCTACTTGCTAATTCTGGTGCATGTACTAGAATCGCACAGTGGGAAGATAAGACATGTCCTTCACATGTTTCTCATTCCTGTTTCACATGTAAGACACAAACCTCAGCAATCCAGCTTTCAAACCAGTGCTAGCACAACACAAAAGCAAATAAAGAAGTCAGGTGTAACAAACAAAAATATCAAAGGCAAGAAAATAAATGTTCTTGTTATCTGAAATATTTGCATAATTTAAAAACAAAACAAGGCATAAATTCTTGTTTTATTAAAACAAAAAACTGTGGGTTTTTTTAAGCCTTTACTAGAAGCTTGAAAGATCAGATATGAAATAGCAAAACAAGCTGAAAGATGGAAAATTATTCTGCTTTCATGACATCTACATTCAGAAAAAAGCCTAAAAGAAAATAATACTAGACTTATTTAAATTACAGTAATAATGTATAATAAATTATTTTTAGCACTGTATTTTTATGTCACAATCACTGTTTAAAGACAACTGGAAAAGAACACAAAGCTTAACAATAAATATATCTTAGAACAGTTTACTGTAAGGATAGATCTAATGTCAATGGCATTTATATCAGCTATAAATACATACTTATATATATATATAATAGATATATTTGAAGAATGTCACAATTATTTACACTTACATATGTTTTTCAATTAAGGACAAAACCCAAACAATTAACCTTGCAGAGGTACAGAGAATGATTTACTCAGCTTGTGTATCATACTGGTAGTAGGTTATATTCAAAAATTGTCCCAGTACATGAAGTTTAATCTTCAAATTTTGTAAAAACTGGAAGTAAAAACTAATAATCTTCAAGTGTGGCTAGATGTGATACCAGACAACTTATCCCTGTTTTGATTCTGTGTACATGAAGTGTTAACCTGTAGATGTATCTCATTGATTTGTTCCCTAAGTAGCTAAATTAAGGAACCCTTGCTTCCAGCAGATTTCCTGAGATATTCCTCCTTAGCCTTATAACACAACAACTAAGCAATTCCCCTTACCACCATGCCTTCCTAAGCTTCTACTTTAAATTTGCTATGGACTCCATCCCAGCAGGTCCTCCCCATATTGTTCCTCTGTCCTCATGCCCCCAAACTGATAGGAGCTACTGGAAGTGCATTCACCACTACGTGAATACATAAAAGCTATCTGGCCAACTGGATGTTGGCTTTTAAGAGCCAATAGCCTTTAGCTCAATAAAAACGGCTGTTTCAGTCCTTCTCCTACCTAGATGCAGTTCCCTGCAGTATTTGTGAAATGCAGTTATTCCCACAACCCTTCTGTCTTGTGGGGTTGAAATTGGAAATTACTATTTGTGAGGGTGAAGAAACAGACAACACAACTGCCCGGAGGCATTTTCTTCAGAAAGCAACCTAAACTTGCATACCTCAAGAATTACAGATGCTACTTCTTGTTGCATTACTGTACTTGGCAAATAAAGCATAATGCTGAAAGTCATTACATTACACATGTAAGAAGAAAGACTGAAAGCTTCTGTAAAAAAAAAGAATTGAATGGGTATAATCAATACAAACATGCTTTCATCTAAGGATATGGTATCTGTTCTTGTTGCAACACCTAAAACCAATGCAACAAGGTACGACAAAAATATCTCCATCTGTGCTCCCTGTTTTACAGCTTAACTTGTGCACACGAAACTTCGCTGCTTAGTTGCTTGTGTAGGATTTTCAGTGGAAACAAACATAATGTTTTCAAAGCACATCTTTGTTAAATCTTCAAAAGAGATCAGTAGAAAGATGAGCACAAACAGCATTTAAATACAGTGAGCTTACTAAGCTGTCAGCTTCAGTCCAAATGTGTGATTTCTAAGATCAGGAATTTCAGTGTTGGCTTGGTAATTCTTTCCCTGTCAGCAAATGCATTCCCCACCCTCTGCCAAATCTCAGTTTCTACTTCATAGAATGAAAGCATCATTTAGGTCAGAAAAGACCCTTAAGATCACCCAGCCATTAATCTGACACTGCCAAGTCCACCATTATACTACATGTAAACATCTTTTAAATACCTCCAAGGATGGTGACTCAACCGTTTCCCTGGGCAGCCTGTTCCAATGCTTGACAACCCTTTCAGTGAAGAAATATTTTCCTAATACCCCATCTAAACCTACCCTGGCACAACCTGAGGCCATTTTGTCTCGTCCTATCACTTGTTAATTGGGAGAAGAGACCAATACCCATGATCCCTAGTGATAAAAATGTAATAACAATATTAATATTTTAATATATTCATAAAAATGTAAGCACAATTGCAAACGCTTATCAATTTCACATTACCATCTATTTTCATTCAAAATCTATAAAATAGAATATGAATCATACGCTGGTGGGAGAAGAACTACAACATACTTGCAAAGCAAATCATTAAGTCCCTGTCATCATTACTAACTTCAGGATGGAAATGTTCACTGAAAAGTAAAAAGAAACAAAACACCATAAAAGGAAAAAAACCCTCTTGAAAATAATTTAGGTTGCATCAAAGGTAACACAACAAAAGAAGGTAAGTTACTGCATTGTACAAGACTCTACATGGAATATGTACATAGTGTGGCTTTGGGATACTTACGTCTGAGGAGGTACTCCCTATGGAATAGATCCAGGAGAGAACTAACTGATCACTGGAAAGAGGGACTTAAGCATGAGAACAAAATTATGACATTTTTAACATTCTGGGGGGGGGCAACAGGGTGGTAGAAATTGGGAAAAGAGGATGCTTTAAAGAAGCAAACACCAGAAATCATTTCAAAACTAATAAACCTATTCAGAAATGCATATAGAGTTTTCTTTTTCCTAACATGAAATGCACGGAATTGCACTGGCCTTCTTCACTTCTTTATTATACCGCATTTGCACATCCCATGTACTGAGGATTTCTGCTTCCAGTGTTTCAGAAACATTAGCTGGTTAGGAAAAAAGTGCAGGAATGATGCATAGTAACACAGAAGATCAATAGCAGGTCTGGTTGCAGAACTCTCCTTCAAGTTCCAGTCCCATGCTCCAGCTCTTGGCCAAACTGCCTTGCCGAAACAAATTTACTCAATCATTATGAAATGAAGATATCAAGTACACACACGGAGGGGATCTAAGTGTGTCCTACACGATCCAAATTTAGTCTTTCACAAACTTCAGAATTATTTTGGCATTTAGTTCAAGATATTAAAGATGGTGACGCTTCTACAAAACACCATGAAATTCAAAGAAAACAAACTTATTTCACTGTCTTTTTGTTTTAACAGAACATCAGTGAATTTGGCAAGATTTCATGTTAAATCAACACTTACTGCTCAATCTTATGGTTCCATTAACCTTTCCAGGTTCATGGCATTCTTCTTTTATTTGTCCCATTACATTATGCCAACAATACTATGGCAATTGTTAGAATCACTTTTTTCCCTGACATTTTTTCTTCAGCTCTTGATTCTGGAAAAATCTAAGTTACTTTTCAACAGTAACCAATAATATCTGGTTAAGTTTACTACTAATTCTGTGGACAAACATAACACAGACATAAGACTAGCATGTTCTTTTTTTTTTTTAATATCATAGAATAAAAAGACAGTGCTGCTTTAAAACAAATCAAGGACTTATTTGTAAGATTTTTTTTCTTTGCTGTGTAAAATGGAATATAGAGCTAGAAAGAAGGTTTTACCTGTGCTGACAAATGACACTCTAACCGGATTTCCCATAAAGCTACATATCCTATTGTCATATATAATATATTGTCTGCTTTTTTGTTCTAAAATTGGAAAAAATGATTCTCAAAGGAACAAGAAGTTCACAGAATCACTAAGGTTGGAAAGGACCTTCAAGATCATCAAGTCCAACCATTAATCCAGTGCCTCCATGATTCCCTAAACCATGTCCTGAAGTGCCACATCCACACGTTTTTTGAACACTTCCAGAGATGGCGACTCCACCACCTCCCTGGGCAGCCTGTTCCAATGCTTGACCATCCTCTCAGTGAAGAAATTTTTCCTAATATCCAATCTAAACCTCCCCTGGCGCAACTTGAGGCCATTTTCTCCCGTCCTATCGCTGGTTACTTGGGAGTTACTTGGGAGTAATTATCGCTGGTTACCAACACCCTCACCGTCACAAGCCCCTTTCAGGTAGTTGTAGAGAGCGATAAGGTCTTCCCTCAGCCTCCTCTTCTCCAGACTAAACAACCCCAGTTCCCTCAGCTGCTCCTCATTAAGACTTGTGCTCCAGACCCCTCACCATCTTTGCTGCCCTTCGTCTGGACACGCTCCAGCACCTCAGCATCCTTCTTGTAGTGAGGGGCCCAAAACTGAACACAGGATTCGAGGTGCAGCCTCACCAGTGCCAAGTACAGGGGCACGATCACTTCCCTACTCCTGCTGGCCACACTATTTCTGATACAGGCCAGGACGCTGTTGGCCTTCTTGGCCACCTGGGCACACTGCTGGCTCACGTTCAGCTGGCTGCCAACCAGCACCCCCAGGTCCTTTTCTGCCAGGCAGCTCTCCAGCCACTCCTCCCCAAGCCTGTAGCGTTGCATGGGGTTGTTGTGACTGAAGTGCAAGACCCTGCACTTGGCCTTATTAAACCTTATAGAGTTGACCTCTGCCCATCGATCCAGCCTGTCCAGATCCCTCTGTAGAGCCCTCCTACCCTCCAGCAGATCAATACTCCCACGCAACTTGGTGTCATCTGCAAACCTACTGAGGGAGCACTTGATCCTCTCATCCAGATCATCAGTAAAGATATTGAACAAGACCGGCCCCAGAACCGAGCCCTGGGGAACACCGCTTGTGACCGGCCGCCAGCCGGATTTAACACCGTTCACCACAACTGTCTGGGCTCAGCCATCCAGCCAGTTCCTCACCCAGCGAAGAATAAACCCGTCCAAGCCATGAGCCGCCAGTTCCTCCAGGAGAATGCTGTGGGAGATGCTGTCAAAGGCTTTACTAAAGTCCAAGTAGACAACATCCACAGCCTTCCCCTCATCCACTAGGCAGGTCACCTGGTCATGGAAGGAGATCAGGTTGGTGAAGCAGGACCTGCCTTTCATGAACCCATGCTGGCTGGGCCTGATTCCTTGGTTGTCCTGCACATGCCCTGTGAGCACCCTCAAGACAAACCGCTCCATGATCTTCCCTGGTACAGAGGTCAGGCTGACAGGCCTGTAGTTCCCAGGATCCTCCTTCCAGCCTTTCTTGTAGATGGGTGTCACAATGGCAAGCCTCCAGTCTTCTGGGACCCCCGCTGTTAACCAGGACTGCTGATAAAGGATAGAGAGTGGCTTGGCAAGCTCTTCTGCCAGCTCTCTCAGTACTCTCAGGTGGATCCCATCAGGTCCCATAGACTTGTGGGTTTCTAGCTGGTTTAACATGTCCTTAACTGCTTCCTCCTGGATTATGAGTGGGTTATTGTGCTCTCCATCCCCATCTTCCAGTTCAGGGGGCTGAATACCCCAAGGATACCTGGACTGGCTGTTAAAGACTGAGGCAAAGAAGGCATTAAGTACCGCAACCTTGTCCTCGTCCTTGGAGACAATGTTCCCTGCCGTATCCAGTAAGGGATGGAGATTCTCCTTGCCTCTCTTGCTGTTGTTAATATATTTGTAGAAGCATTTTATTACCCTTTACAACTGTGGCCAGACTGAGCTCTAGCTGGCCTTTTGCCTTTCTAATTTTGTCCCTGCTTGACCTAATGCGATCCTTGTACTCTTCGTGAGTTGCCTGCCCCTTCTTCCAGAGATGATAAACTCTCCTCTTTTCCCTGAGTCCAAGCAAAATCTCCCTGTTCAGCCAGGCTGGTCGCCTTCCCTACCAGCTCTTCTTACGGTACATGGGGACCGTCTGCTCCTTCTTCTTGAAGACTGTCCAGCCTTCCTGGACCCCTTTGTCCTTCAGGACTGTCTCCCAAGGGAGTCTCTCAACCAGTGACCTGAACAGGCCAAAGTCTGCCCTCTGGAAGTCCATGGTAGCAGTTTTGCTGACTCCTCTCCTTACTTCACTCACAATTGAGAATTCTATCATGTCGTGGTCACTAAGCCCAAGACAGCCTCCGACTGTCACATCTCCCACCAGTCTTTCTCTGTTTGTAAACAGCAGGTCCAGCAAGGCACCTCCCCTGGGGGGCTCACCCACCAGCTGTGTCAGGAAGTTATCCTCCACACACTCCAGGAACCTCACGGATTGTTTCCTCTCTGCCGTGTTATACTTCCAGCAGATGTCTGGTAGATTGAAGTCCCCACAAGAACAAGGGCCAGCAAATGCGAGACTTCTGCCAGTCGCTTATAGAATGTCTCATCTGTCTCTTTGTCCTGGTTGGGTGGTCTGTAACAGACTCCCAGCAAGATACCTGTCTCATTGGCCTTCTCCCTCATCCTTACCCATAAGCACGCTACTTGGTCTTCACAATCATTGATTTCTATGCAACCAAAACACTCCCTAACATACAGAGCCACCCCACCACCTCTCCTTCCCTGCCTATCCCTTCGGAAGAGCTTATAGTCATCCATTGCAGCACTCCAGTCATAAGAAGCATCCCACCATGTTTCTGTGATGGCAACTACATCATAGCTGTCCCACTGCACAATGGCTTCCAGCTCCTCCTGTTTGGTGCCCATGCTATATGCATTGGTGTAGATGCACTTGAGCTGGGCTATCGATTTCAACTCTGGCACGCCACCCCTAGGCTCAACTCTAGTGAGCCTGGTTTTATCCCCTTCCCCCTTCAAATCTAGTTTAAAGCCCTCTCGATGAGGCCTGCCAGCTCATAAGCAAGAATCCTTTTGCCCCTTGGAGTCAGTTGCACTCCATCTGCTGCGAGGAGGCTCAGTGCCACGTAAACCGCCCCGTGGTAAAAAACCCAAAATTCTGATGACGGCACCAGCCCCTGAGCCCTGTGTTCATCAGGTGTGCTTTCCTGTTCCTTTCAGCGTTCTTCCCTGTCACTGAAGGGATTGATGAAAACACTACCTGTGCTCCCACTCCATCGATCAGTCACCCCAGTGCTCTCAAGTCCTTTTTGACTGCCTTTGGGCTTCTTAGTGCAACCTCATCATTGCCAACCTGCATGGCCAACAGTGGGTAGTAATCAGTGGGCCGAACCAGACCAGGGAGTTTCCTAGTGACGTCTCTCACCCAGGCTCCAGGGAGGCAGCAGACTTCCCTGTGAGTTGGGTCTGGTTGACATATTGGGCCCTCTGTACCCCTCAGAAGGGAGTCGCCTACGACAATTACTCTCCTTTTTTTCTTAACAGAGGACGTCTTGAGTTGTGTGGGGCAAGTTAACAGACTTTAACACAACTAAGTATCTTTGGTGATATAATTCACACATTTCAAAATGTCATTTCTTCATTAAAGCTTAACAAAAAGAAATGGAATCCATTCAGTGTAAGACAATAGCTGGATCACAGAGTAGACAAATATAAAATGAATACAATTATCACTATATCATATAGATGAATATTACTGAGTCCAGAACTTGTTATCCTCCTGTATCTTTTGGAAAACAAATTCAAACCCCTAAATTCTCATAATCATTTTCATGTTGCCAAGATATTTTTAACCTTCCCAGTGAAGAGAGCAGACTCTTTAAAAACTAGGTCACTCCTTTTATTTTGAAATTCAGGGAGTAGGTTGGAATTTCAAGTACAAAAGCTGAGCTGCAAGTTGCTTCAAGTGGTTGTTTAGAATCATCTAATATCCCTTTAACAAGCTTTAAAAATAATTTTCAGGCAATAGACAGGTGTCTGGGAGTATTTTGTGCCATGTAAGAAGCCTCACTGAAGCTTCAGGACAGAAGTCTTAATGGCAGGAAAAAAAAAAAGAAACAGATTACAACTTCAGAAACAATTGGAAGACTGCCTGTTCCACAGGATAAATCTACATTACAACGTAACACTGTCAGCTGAGCTATAAATATTTAACATAATCTAAACATAGCAATATGAAGCTTAATTAAGGCTACATTGGAAAGAGAAGTAAAATTCTGTGCTCACTAGCTTCTACAACTGCTTGTCGTTGTGCAAGCAGACCCACAGAAGAGCAAGAAAGGCTTAGTTCTGTTCAGTAATGAAATCATGGTAGCTGAGGGAAAATCACCTTTTCCTTTCAGTATGACTGATGCGAATGATTACTTTTCATACTCCAATCATTTGTGGTTTACAATTTAGAGACAACAGTGCTAGTATAAGAAGACCTGTTTGATCCAACACATTTAATGTGAGCATAATGTGTTTCTAATTGTTGCATCTAGCTAGTAGAACATCCCTGGTGATTTTAAAGTCATGAGCATGCAGAGGCAGAGGTAGGAGGGAATCTCAGTATCAAGCTTCCTAGATCAGCCTTTCATATGTTCAGCTAATCTACTTTTATAAGCCTTCTATGCAGATGATTTCTTCCCAGTATTTTAGTAATCTGAATGCTTTTCTGGATAGCTACATCTAAAAATAAAGAGTAGACACTGTAAAGAGCACTATTCATTCCAATCAGTTTCTACCAGATGTATTAAGATGAAAAGCAAACAGCTTTAATTATTGACAACAGTTGATCCTCTTTGGTCAAAGATTCTGCTTCACGAAACTAAAGTTTAGTGCCATCATCATTAAAAAAAACCTTGATCTTGAGCCTAAATGGCTCTCAGCTCATAAGCAAATACATCTGTCTAATATAAGAAGGATTTTCAGAAAGGGTAAGTAAACAACGGAGCAATCAAAGGAATCAGCTGAAAGAATCTCTGCATTCTTATTGCACGTGGTAGTTCTGCAACCCTACATGAAACTTAGAAATGAGCCTCTTCCAACAGGAAATCTGTCAGAGCTACTAGAACACTGCATGGCTCTCCTTTCAGATTTTCTGAAGCAACAAGCACACCAAATTTCATCCACAACTTTAACCTGAAAGTACTTTAAAATCTCTGGAAGAGAATGATCAGAAGTCTGTGTAAGAAACACAAAATCCTTTAAAAATCGTATAGAGGGAGTTAAGTCAAATGGTTGTACTTGAAAAAAAATAGTAAGACTTGGAAAGCATGATACCAAAGAAGAGAAAAATTTTGCAGTATATGAACATGAAGTATATGAACATAATATACATTTGGGTGGCAAATAAAAAGGCGTCCATCATCCTTTTGTACATCTGTCATTCAGATCTTGGGAGTTTAGCTAGATGCTAAACTTTAAGCACTAAGAAGATGGTACTATTTATATGTCAAGAATTAAGTAAGAACATAAGCATTAATAAGATGTAGGCAAAGACAGTCAGAAGAAAAACATTTAAAAATAATTTAATAACCTGGAACAACTCCTTAAAGCTAAAGCAAGCAGTGATTTTTCAATGTCTGACATTCTATTAATATAATCAATGTGTAAGACTGGAAAACAAATGATTAGTACACAAACCTTTCAAATAAAACGCGAAAAAGGTATTGCAAGTAAATGTAAAATACATAATTTTTACTATTGGTCAGAAGGTGACACTTAAAATGAAGCTATACGCACTTTAGCTAGCAAATCCATTATTATCATAGACAGCTTGAATTCCAATTCTGAAAAACCTGTACAACACAAGTTTTTAACTACACCCATTTAACATTGTAAGCCAGACTGTTCTGCTCCTGCTGATGTCCTTCAGCTATTTGAATATAAACCATATACTTTGCTGTATTAGACTATCACAAACAAAATAAACACATTTTATTTATGAACTATATGCTCAGAAACCTTGGACAAAATAGGAGATAATATAAATGACAGTTGTGTTTGATAGAAGGGCAACATAACTCATGAATGCTGTAGGACTACTCTTTTCAAACACACCATGTATGTACATTAAGTTAATTTAGAATCCCTCCTAAGGGACATACTCACCCTTTAAAATATAGTCTGTTAACAAACTTGGCACCTTCTCACTATCCTCTTTCATGGCATGCAGGACTAAAATATGAAAAAAAATAAATTCAGATATTTAGTCATAAAGACAATACTCACAAAAGAAATACCATGAAGCTGTTTCAACTAGTTATAGGGATATTACTACCAGATTCATAAGAAAACTCTTAACTGGAACATGAGAAGATACAATGAGACACGTCATACCTCCACCTTTCAGTTGTGTAATTCTCACTGAACTCCACGGTAGATGGATGTAGTTTACGTGATTAATAATGAAAGTGTCAGCAGTCATAACAACAACAAAAGGACCTCTTCCCTACACAAAAATCTCTCCAAAACTAAGAACAAGAAAAATCTCATATCCAAAACTAAAATAATGACTGCTGGAGGGTTGGAAAACTTAGGTAAAAAAGTACGGTCTATTACTTATTTCCTTGACCTTCATCCCGAATCACGGAATAATGACACTTTTCTGGAGAAACACTTATGTGAATGATCTGATGAAAATGTTGTGGTTTTTGTTCCCCTGAAATGGTGAACACTAGCAACTGTAGCTTAGAAAAATCTTAAAAACATGATTGAATTTGGCATTAACTTAGAATAATTTGTGACTTTGCATAAGTCAAAATTGTCCATCCTTGCATATTTCTGAAGAAGTAAAAACATTTGGACTAGCTCAACTTGACACCTATAAGCTTGTGTGTTACTCCATAAACAAAAACAATGACAATCCTTTATGAAGGGCTCTGGACATGACTGAAGGAATCAAAACTACAGAATTCTACAGAATAGCAGTATTTCATAAGCTCCAAATTTCTCATATAAGACTGAGCTCGAATTATAACAAGTGCTTTATTTCAATTTTTATATTGAAGACATTAGTGTTTATAACTACAGAGTAATAGACAGCTTTGAAAGAAAAACCCAACCAAAAAACCCCAAACACCTGCTTTACTGTCCGTCTTAACAAGAGCAGATAGAGCAAGACAGAAATCTGCAACTGAGACACAGGATCAAGTTCCCACCAGCCCACAGAAGGAAATACTGCTAATATTCTTTACAGTGCATTTGTACAAGACATTTTGTTAGACTGTCAAACAGCACAAAACACTTTCAGGAGGCTTTAACCTCTCTGTGCTTAATATTGAATTTTTGAGAATATTTTCAAGTGAAATTTAAAAATGGCAAGATGATAAAGTTTCTCTGTAGGTGTAAATATAAAATGAAAAATCCATTTGTCACAGAATAAGTATTAGTTACCAGCTAAGGGTGTCTACTGCAGAAAAATAAAGGGAATTTAATTCCTGCTTAAATATTCCATTTACTCTATAATTTCTATAATACTTATTTTCTCTTTCCAGGAAACAACCAATAAGCCTTTTACCGTGTCTCAGCCATGTGTGCACTGAGATCTGATGAAATACATTGATGCTCTCTACCATCTATTTTTAAACTGTTCCTATAAACCTCAAATGAAGGAGATGCCATTGTCTCCCAGAGGTGATCTGCTGTATTTAACCACTTTAATAATTAAATTTTAAAAAACCCCCAAACTTATTTTTCATGCAAGTTAGAAGAAAAAACAAAAAACGCAGAGGACTTAGAACTTGAGGATCTGGCGTAAAAAGATGTGAAGAAAGTGGAAATCAAAGCGCTGCCAAACTCTGTTTGGTTTATACTTCCTAATTATTAAAATTTATTAAAAAAAAAAAAAAGAGAAAAGCAGGCTATTTAAAGGCAATCAAGTGAAATCATTATACAACTACTCATAAGTGTCCTGACAGCCATTCCAATTTTTGAAAGTCATTACAATAACCTCAATAAAACACAGCAAGTTTAAACAAACAGGGGTATATCAGCTACTATAAGACAGTATTGCCAAATGCCACAGCATGCAGTATTTTCCGTAAGGCCCACCTGTTGAAATAATATGAGAACATTTACTTTCTGATACATGCAAGTTTGTAGCCTTCAGGGAACAGCTAGGAAACAAACATACTATGAAGGCTCAGAAAACAAGTAAAACCTGGCCAAAATCCACAGTTCAAAATCATGCAACTTTACATACATGCCATAGGGTAGTGGGGGGAAGAGATAACTGTATGTATTTATTGTTTTTGAGCAACCACAGCTGGAAATACAAAGAGGAAAGGATCTGTGAGGGGAACTTCATATACTCACTTTTAGTTAATGTCTGAAGATCTTCAACAGATGGAGGTCCATTTTTCTTCTCATAAGGAATGACGGTTGTTAAGTACTGTCAAATGAAAAAGAGAATTACTCAATAGTCCTTTCATGCAATTTATGTTGCTTATACTTTATTTTGAAGTATTGTAGCAATTGAAATTGCTGGCCACAAATAAAAGCTTTTCAAAAGATTGTATTTCACAAGACATTAAGATTCTACCTTTCCTATCCCAAAGCTTTTATCACAGAAGCCAACTTTTTTTTTTTTTTTCAAATTATGGGATCAATTTAGAAGTTGTGCAGCTAAACACTAAAAAAAGTATTTTTTCAATTCTGAAAATATTTTTCAAACTATTTCTTAAAAAAAAAAAAAGAAAAAGAAAAAAAGTATAAATATCATGCAAGTGTCACCAGTCACATCCAAAATCAGAAAGTAATTCTTTCTTCCTAGGAAGTACATTTTAAAAAAAAAAAAAATCTTTCCAGGTATATATTGATGTTGCCTTCAAATAATTTGGGAAACTGAGAGCAGTCAGCTTTAAGCTGACTGTTTAGTGGGATCGTGCACCTCATGCCCAGTCATATCCTCTCTCTAAAAGCCAGATGGACTCAGTTCTGTGTAACTTAAGGGAACATATTGTATGGGATGTTCTGACACCTTACCAAGAACTTATGCAAACACAGGGTATTCTTCTCCCTCCCTTTTCCTTTTGCGTTTTCTCACATCCATTTAGCACAGCAGAATAACATATGCAACACTTCTTAGGAAACAGTTAATTTTCAATTTCTTTTCCAGCACATGTAACCAACAGGTATCATTACAGAACTACATTCTTACTAAAATTACCAGAATCTATAGCTAGATATAAGGCTGTTAAATCTACAAATGTCAGGGATGAAAGCAGATCTACTAACTCAGAAATCAGATCACAGGCTGTTATTTCCAGCCTTCAGAACTAAGTGGTATTTTACCCCTTACCTAGAAAATAAATTACTAGGACATGTTTCACTGGACCAAATACAAACATTTTCTGTTTTCCTTCTCCTGCAAACTCCACCTTACAATTTTCCTCTCTAACAGTAATAATTAAAAAAAAAAAAGTAATTTCTTTCTTAGTTTCTGGAAATCATCTTGTTTTTCTCAACAATACTTTACAGCTGTAACAATGTCTCTATAATAACACAATAAAAACTCAATTCCTTGAATTGTTGTGTGAAGGATAACAAACTACGAAAAGGAAGAAAAAATTACTGAAGTGTACCTTGCTTACATGCCCAAATGTTAAGTTTACTGTGATCTCTACATTTTTGAAGCAGATTTGACAATATGATAAGCAGCAATTCCCACTGCAATTTGTAATCACCCATGAAAAGCATTCGATATTCCTAAAAATCAAAATTATTAGGACTATCTTGAATTTTCTTATGGAAATATCACACGAAGAGCTACCAACATTTCAATGGCTTTTATGCAGTTGGTGGTGTTTTTTCCAACTGCATTATCAGATGGGAACAGGTAGTTCCCACTGGAAGCTTTTTTTTAAACACCAAAAAATTCAAAGTTATTTTCACTTATGTCTTACACACACAAAAAAGGACTAAAATTTTAAAAAGGAAAGTACCCAGTATCAGAGTAATACTACCCAGAAAATAGTAAAGGCAGTAAACACTACTAAAATTAAAGCCTGAAAAGAGTTCTGAAATAACTATACAAACTTGTCATAAACTTTATGTTGTGACTTTACATGTATGAACTTCTGCCTTCTAAGGTACACAAAAAATTGTGTCTCCTTGCATTTTTTTGAGCTCAACTCCAGATTATTAACTTTTCTCTGCTAGCAGAAAACACCTGAATGTGAGTTTATAATGACAATACACCCTGAAAAAATGCTCAAATGAATATTCTGAGAGCAGCACTAAGCAACTGAGCATCTGATACTTTTTTCCTTTGCAACTTGCTGCAATAAGGACACAATATTTTAAAAGCAAGGCCAGAGTATGGTAATGTGAAAAAAAACCCTAAATGCCATAGAAAAAGGGATTTCCAGGACTAAATCATAGCTGGTATCTTTCCTACCTTTCTCACCTATTTTTCATTTTAAGGTCTTGTTATTTCCATGACTGGCTTTAGGATACAGGAAGGGGAAAAAAAAACCCATAACCTTGCTAACAAGGATATAGTATAAGGTAAATCAGGGAATAGTATGATCCATATGAAGAATAACATTAGTAAACTAACTGAAAAAATGACTGGAAAAGTTATCTAATCAGTGTTAACACATGATTATGCTACTTATGTCTAAAAAGTTAGGAGGCAGTCAAAGAAGAAAAGGTGTTATTTGAATAGAGACATACATATAAAAGAAGCCTTTTAACCAAAAGTAGGAGAGGCTGGCATAGCTAAATATGTTCACTTTATGAAAATACGTGATATTTAAAATAGCTAAAGATACAGGTAAAGAACTAAACATCTGCAATTTATTAAATTGTAAAGATAGCAAAGAAAAAAAATGAGCACAGCTATTACTTTTACCAGTATTGAGATAATGTAGAGTGATAAAAACTCTGTTAGGTAGGCTTTATGTATGTATTCAAGATCCCCAAAGGTGGGGACAAATAGCTGAATCTATGTATTCATGAACTCTCATACATACACCTTGCTTGAGAAAGAAGGCAAGTCCATGATTTCAAATCTCATGATTCAGGAATGACTTGAAAGGAGTTGTTTTACCTCCTGAACTCCTCTGCAAGATACTCCAGTCATCTTCCAGACAAAAGCCTAATCAGCTATGACTTCTAAAGTAGCAGGCAGTTTACTGCCTCAGTGGACTTCTCACCAGGGGGTGGGGGGCGGGTGGAAATCTAACACACTCTGACACAACTGCATTAACTATAATGGGTGAGTATGTATTCAATAAGGTGAAATACCAGTATTTGTCTAAACAATAGCATACGCATTAACACTTTACCAACATACAGAATGCATTTAATAAAATACATACTACAGTTCTGAAACAAACCATTAAGTACTACTTTGAAATAAAGCATAAGAATCTTGCTACTTAAGGTGTATGTAACATCTACAGTGATATTCACTGAAGCTGGGTCTCTGTGCTGTATATTTCAACATTTAAATAGTCAGTGAAAAGACACAACCTTGCCTACGGCTTATGTAGTTTCTATCAGTAGTCTGCATTGCACACATTTGGCTGCTTTTAGCATCATGCAGTTTTCAAAGGCAAAAAACCACACAGTAGAGTCCATGCATTTTCCAGATGCCACTCTGGTTTTAGATATATCAGCTTTGAACATTTGAAGAAAAAAGAAAACAAAAACCTTTTTTCAGTCGGAGATATTACCCAAATCCTTAATGCTGAAGGCTGAAGTGTTATGTCTAACCTGATACATAGTCTTCGATTGGCTCAGATTTTTACAGACATGCAATGTGTCTGAAGCATCCATTATGCCAAAACAGACTTTTAGTGCGGGGTAAGAAATAAGTAAAGGTTTTTATTTCAGTGCATCAAGGTATCAAGTCCTGACTGTCTCAAGCGGTTGGGGAGAGAAAGAGAATTTAGGCTGATCAGAGTCCAGAGGCAGGGAAAGAGTACAGATTCCAACATTTTTGTCCTGATTTTTCCTGTCTCAGCATGTCTCTTCAACTACTGTCCATTTTCAAGATCTCAGCTCCTACCAAAAGTGCAGGCAAGAATGAGGAAATGAGAGAAGAGAGCCCAGCACCTGTTTCTCTCCACCAGAGTTTCCAAACGTGTGGCGGAAGCCATTCTGTATGACATTTGAGATCCCTTCCATGCTGAAGCGCTAAAAGTAGTGAAAACATAGCAGAAAGAAAAAAGGGACAGAGAAAAGTTCAGAAGACTATTAATCACTATTTATCAAGACTATAAAAGACAAATGACAAAGACAAGCTCTAAGATGTATTTCAGCACATTTCTATTTTTTCATTCACCTACTTCATTTTTATAATGAAAAAGCAAACCTTATAATAGCAGTTTAGCAGTAGAGCTACATTAAAATTTAATCGAACGAAATCTTCACACTGCAGACCCAATAATTGAGACATGCCCTTTAAGGCTGTTTAATTTTGAAATGTAAAAAGCAATATTTTTGAAAGTTTAGTTCACAGCACAATCTGCTTTAAAATTTGTGTTTGAGCAATATACTTTTAGAGACACTGCTCATACCAATTTTTCATATTTTAAGCACCTACTAGAAACACTGTACAGAGGTAGCAATTTTCAGCTCTACCTCTTCAAATCATTTTATCCTTTCATGCTTCCTTTTCCACAACTGAAGCAACAAATAGCTATCAACTGTATTCCCCTTTTTTTGTAATATGATAAAATATATGCAATTAGTTAATAACACACCCATATTCATTTCAAACTCCATTACATAGGATCATGGAATCCAAATAAAGAAAAATATATAATCCAACCACAGGTTTTTTTCCTTGAACTTTTTTTTCCTTGAACTTTGTAATCCTTTTTGCTTGCTGGAGACAAGAAGTAAAAAAAAATATCAAACCAGTTTGATGTTTAGCATAAGGTATAAAAATCAGCTACTGACAAGAACATAGAAAGAAAAAACTGTCAAGCTGCTGACATAGGGCTGTAAGATGTGCAGACCTCAGCATGCTTAGCTGGATATATTTATTTATTTATGGGAGAATAAAATGTGCTGGAATACAGTATACATTCGCTTTCTAAAACACAATGTCAGTAAACAGACACAGATGTTGACAAAGCCATCTTAAGTCTTTTAAGATATCCTACTCAAATGAACTGGTATCTTCAAGCTCTGACTTAATTACTGACTAATTAGTCCCTAGTTTGCCCATATGAGGTAAAAGTTTTAGGAGTCTAAGAAAGTGATTTACCCAAAGCCTGTATCACGGACAAAGAATTACCACCTCTGTTTATTAAACTATAGCATGTAGAGGAGAATTTATTTTCTTAAGAGCATGAAAGTTTAACCTTAGTTCCAAGCTTTGTATTTAAATGAGACTTCATTATAGTTTTAGTTAATAAAATTATTAATTTATACATTAGTTATTAACAGAAACTCACTCTTCACAAAGTTACTTGAACATACTATCTGTATACACACTCTCAGCACCTCCTTAAAAAAACAAGAAAAGAGTGTTGAAGGAAGTTTGCACCTCTTTCTGGGAGAAGGCTCTCAGATCTGTACTTGGTGATAGTGAAGGGAATTTTCAAAGGAAACACACACATACACCCTACAGTCTTATTTGGGAGCTAGTTTGTTCAATCCCTCTCAGAATCTAAGCAAGCAATCTGACACATCTGTATCTTGCAGCAACCAAATATGGAAGTGTCTTACATTGGGACCATGTACAGTTATACCTGAAAGCATCATTCAAGTCTCTAACCTTGAAACTCACCAGAGCAGCTTTTGAATCACTTTTGACTCAAGTTGCAAAACCAAATAATAATTTTTATTTCTAGTTAGAATACCACTTTTTGTTTTTCCATGACTGAGAATCAAAAAGGAGTACATTTGAACTTTTCACTGTGCTCTTGCAAAGGGATGACAATTTTGTATTGATTTCCAGACACATTCTTTCTTAGAGTTCCATTAAAACCTAGCTGTGTACCCAAAAGATGACTTTCACTAGAGGGACAAGATCAGAACTCCACTGAATTATGTCACAGGCATCTTATTCTTATAAGTTTAGAAATAGATTTTGAAGAATTAGTGTTTCATTACAAATGTTTATTTCTCATGTTTGAAAAACAAACCCAAAAATCTTCTGATGTCAAACTGAAGCATTCTTTCTGGGACTTAGCCAAGATCTCCAATACATTAACCACATTTTCTGCATCCTATAAGAGATGTTTAGAAATTGTAACATTAATATCCCACTTCAGTAATTTAAAATTACACTAGACAGCTAGGAAAGAAAAAAAAATAAAAATCACATTGACAAGATAATAACCTAATTTCCTTTATTCTCTGCCTCCTATTATTCAAACTGTTTGAAATATATTTTTCCTTTTGTTGCTATGTTCTGTAAAAAATAAAGAAAATTACCTCCTCCCTGTATACCTGCACTTCATTTTGGCCTCACCCCTGTCTTTTGTTGGCCATATGAACTCTGCCACAGGTTTCAAGAGACTGAGGGTAAGACTTCTACTTTTTTCCTACCTAAAACCCAACATGATCAATAAATATTTGTACAACTACACCAACAATAATACTGAATTTCCTGTAAGACTAGCAGTGGTACACACATACTAAAATTCACACACTGAAACCAAACAGATAAATGAGCTTGCCTACTGACAACAGAACACACAGCAGTACATCCAAAGACAGTAGTTTTGTGATCTTGTGGGGGAAAAAAAAAAATTCTCAATAGGACATGCCTAAGCCTGTCTGCAAATGAAGGCATGGAAGCAGGTGTACCAGGTATCTTGATGTAATCTAGGACTACTACTTCCCACAGGGAAAAAGTATTTTTTCAATCTATAAATAGTTATAAAAATTTTCTTACCGTTCCAGGCATATGACCTTTTTCCTGTTTGCCATTCTGAGGACTACCATTTTTCTGCTTCTTTTTCTTCTTTGCCATTTCTTTGTGTTCTCTCTGTTTGTTTTGTACTTCAATGAGGACAGAAATGAAGCTGTTTTTCACTTCCTTCTCAAACTCCAACTCATCTCGTAGAGCCAACTGCTGTACCAGTTCCTCAGAATAATCCTTAATAGCAGTCTCAATTTCTTCTAGCAGTTCATTTAACTCAGCAACAGACAATCGTTTTACTCCTATAAATAGTTCATATAAAAAGCAATCTGTTAAGATTTTAAACATGAGAATATTTGTAGGAATTACAAGAAAAAAGTACTCTGAAATTTAAAAAAAAATTCAGTTCTAAACCTACATAGAACAAAACAATATTCCTAATGGAATAAATACATCACAGAAGCAACTAGATTAGCAACAAGACGACTATTAAACTTTCTTCTTATTTCTGAGAAATCTGAGATAATCTGCAAATATGAAGAGCATGTTGTAGTAAGCTGAAGTAAGTGCTAAACTTCTGACACCTCTGTATAACTGTTACTTTCCATCTAAACTCATTGTTCAAATTAAAAGGTCTCCATATTTTCTGACACAACAATCAACACTTTGGCATTTCTGGAATGCTTGGATTTTTACAAGTTAATTCCAAGATAATTACAGTAATCCAGTAATTATACTCTATGAGCGAGTCAATTTTCTTGGGAATATTGCTAAGGTATGTATGCATGCATATTGATAAAAGCTTGCACCAAACTTTTATGATAAGATTTTTCAATGCATTTTAGAAAAAAACAACAAAATGCTCCGAAGTTTCTTTGTCTGGGGATTGTAATCAAAAGCATGGCCTTGTCTTGACCGAAACAAGGACACAGATCAAAACTAGCTGACAGTCTCATTTCAAGCAAAAATAAGCATTAATAGTTTTAAGAAAGCATGAGACTGAATTGGTCAATGCTAAACCAGAAGCCTATGAAAAGCTAGTTTGGAAACAAAAAACCCTTCAAGTTTGCATTTTAAAGGTACTGTTGGGTCATGTGTTACAGACAGTGAAATTATGACCAAGAAGAATGTTCTGAGGTCACTTGGGTTACAAGTGCGCACGTTCTTTCAGGACTGCTTTCCACTCCCATTTAAGTCTGACACATCTAGGAAGCTAGTTAAGTCCCAGCAGCTGCTATGTCAAAGAACATAATTTTCATCGGCATTTGAGAAACAGCTAGTTCTGGTTAAACTGAAGAGTATAATCTGTCTAATTAAGGACACTGCGTAGATATTTGTAATTATTTGGTTGCATTGAATTAGTCTAGTATATGTTATGTCTAAGAAAAACTGTTATAAATGAAAGTACCTATGGACAAGTGTTGGAAAACACAGATAAGGCCACAAACTACAAAAAAGTATAGTACTTAGAAGCATCAAAGTTGAAACATGATTTTCCCTCTTAATTTACAGCAGGGAAAATGGATTGGAGAAATGTCCTTGTGACTTATTTACTAAAGTAAAAGCAATGAAACCTGTTAAGACAATGGTCCGGAAAGGAGCCACAGTTTTTCAGAGTAGCTGAGGCCTTAAACTCTGTTCAAACACTGTAACAGTACCATATGCTTAAGGACCTAAATTCCAAGTAGGTTGAACCATCCATCGCCTATACTGTTGTTTAAACTATCCTAAGTATGCGGCATGCAGGTTATGGCCTCTACTTGTAACATACACATCTTGTGTAAGGGACATGTGGTATGTGGTACATACCACATTAGGTCTTAGCACAACAATAACTTCTTGCAAAGTCAGCTCTGGTTGTCAGCAACAGCAAATAGCAACATCAACTCAAACATAAGCAGGGGAAAGAAAGGTAAATTCAGCGACAGATTATCTGGTGCTCTGTGGGTACAAGAATAGGCCTTACAGTCTGTGAAACTAAGTATACTCTGTGGTAAAAACTAGTATAAGTTCCACATGCATTCAGTACAAAGGACAATCTAAAAAGCATAGGTTGCACCACTGTGTTGTTTTTGTGAAAGAAGACTAGAGAGAGAACCAGTGAGTCCGAGAACCAGCTTCACCACCTAAGCAACAATTGTTCCAAAAATACAGATGCAGATTACCCAACTGCTATCCTAACTTGTTTATGATAGATCAGTTGTGATCAAAGCCTACAAAAGGGCTTCACAGGAACTACTCAGCAGGTGAGTGAAGACAGACTAATTCAAACGCAGAAGATTACTTCGATTAAATCTTAGTCATGTAGGCTAAAGGACTTGCCTGTGTTGCCAGAGCTGTAACTGGTTTTATTTTTGGACTGTCTTAATATATTGTCTTTTCCTATCCAAGAAAAAAGTAAATACAAGTTTTGTTTCCCCGTTCTTAATCCTAAACATTAACACCCTGACTTGTCTTATAAAAGCCAGATAGTTTCTAGGAAAACCCCGCAACAATTTCAGAGATGCAGACTAATTCTGAAGCAGTTTCACACACAAAAAAGGTAGCAAGAGTTTTTCATAAAAGTGACCTGAAAGATATGACAGCAGATTCTGAGAAACTGGTGAAGCAAAGTTAAATTATCTGCCAAAGTAACTCAACGCATTGTTTGGTCAAGGTTGACCTTTAAATCATAAAGACGCAACAGAAAAGATGAACTCCTGAGGCAAAGCAAAATAAATATGATATGAAATACCAAGCAGGATTGATTAGGTCCAAACCTAAGGACATATGGAACTGTCAGAAAAGCAGGAAGCCCTGCTGAGCAGGATACACTTTGCTTTCACATTCCTGAAATTTATATGTTGAGACAGCCAAGAATCCAACCATGAAAATGGAATCTCCTCCATAAATCCGAAGTGTAGCAGAAACTGTAAGTCATGTCACAAAAGCTCAGCCAGTTTTCTGAATCTTTTACAGAATTTATATTGCTGACTCAGACTACAGGAAAGAAAGCACCAAGCTTTGCAAGAGTGACCGAAGTAGAAGGATCATCTAACAAATACTCTTTGTGTTCCTATCATCTTCTAGAATTGATTTTGACAAATACGCAGATGAAACAAATCTCCATCATGAAATTAATCACAGGTTTCTTTTACATTCAATTCAACCTACTACAATTAAACTATACATGTAATTTCTCCTTTCCTTTTTTATAGGGAAGAACAGATGGTTTCACTTGAATTGAAGAAGATTCAAAATTTAGAATAAACTTTGTAAGCTGACAAAGTCTTCTATTTATGTTCCAAATCCTAGTTTATCCTTTCAGGGAATTTTGAAAATATTTTTGAATGCAGGTATTTCATAAGAAGGACTCGCTCTAAATCAAACACATGGCAAACTTACCCTTTAAACTATTTTCAATAAGCATAGAAGCAAAATACTGAATAAATATATCACTTACTCTCTTCATAGCTGTTGTTCGTACTGGATCTCTTGAGTGTCTGAATTTCCTGGGAAAGTATGGAGAGCCGATCTGACTGGGTAGGTGTTTCATCATCTTCGGGATCAGGCGATTCCTGCATCATTTCCTCTATTTCTTCAATTACCTTCAAAAAATGAAAACCCTTATGAAAACCCTCCCTGGACAAAGAGAAACAGCCTGCGATTTGAAGCAAAGCTGTTAAGAGCTTAAGGCTTGCTTTTTTAACTTTCAATTAGCAAAGATGCTGCTGGATGAAACTAATACGATGACTAGATTGAGAAGAATCAACAAAATAATATTGACATTTCCTCCCCATCCTGGCTCTCTGAGAAAAAGCCTACCTCTTCAAGGTAAATTGGTAACTTGTAACAAGCAGTGTATTGAAACTACAGAGTTATTTCTATATGAAGGTACACATGGTTCTGCCTAGAGAACTGAACTAAAGAATGAGCTGGAATATCTTTTCTGAGTATTTAGTTAAAGGAAAACAAAAAAAACAACAAAAATCAATTACTGCCCCCCCTCCCATTTCACTACACTTCTCTAAAGCAAAATAACAACAACAAAAAAAGCTCTGAATAACCTGAAAATCTGCTGTGCTTATGAGACATTTTATGAACTGATCCATCATAATCTGAAACTGATTCATATTCCTCAGCATAAGACCTGAGCCAGACGGAAAGTATGAGAACAGAAATCCTGTGCATAAGAGCTTACTTTGCGGTATAGAAATGACCATATTTCTACAGGCTAAATTATTAACTGACCAGCAGAATAAATAAAAGATCAACTTTCACAGGTTTGAAGGCTGTAGGCATTGCTGAGATCCACCCCACCGTAAAAAAGAGCAGCAGCAGTTGAAGTTATCCTGCCTCCAGTACTCTTACCAACCATGTTCACCACAGTTCACACAGGGAACTATTTAAATAACAAGGAAATACATTGTTGCGTTTCCTCACTAAAGCAGGATCTTAATGGCCAGTCATTAAACTTCCTGAGAAGAGCAATTTTCAAGAGAATTTAAGTAAATCCATGGATTCCAAACAGAAGCCTTTAGACACCAAGTAATTTGAAAGCTGAGTAGCAGAACTGTTGATCTGCTCTCATATTAGGCAAAAACTTCAAACAATTCTCACTAACCACAAAGTCATGTGAAGATATGAATGGCCATACAGTCATGCTGGAAAACTATGAACTCCACAATACCACAAACATTCTGAAAATATTTTTCTTCTTAACACATGTGTTTCATTTAGTAGTATTTCTGACTAATTTGTGGGAAGAAATGTATAAAGATTTCAAAGACCCTGGACTATCAACCTCACCTGAAGCATCTGAAATACTTTTCAAATCTGAATGACTTAGTAACACCTCACACATTATTAGGACCCTAAATAAAGAACAATCAAGAAGCTTAGCTTTGGTACAGCAAGGAATAAGAACAAAAAATAATTACAGATTAAAAGAAAATACAATATCAACAACACTATCCTTGATGAATACTTTACCTGCTCTGCTGTGAAGAGTGGTTCATCATTGATGCAGGAAACAATGATAGAATGCATATCCAACTGTTCTCTTAGCTCTTCGTCATCTGACAGGTCAAGGTTCAAGTTATCGTTTACCTAGAAAGCATGACAATTTTTTTATATATATACACATACATATACCCCCCCCCCCCCAAATACATTTACATATATAAAAAGCAAAAGGGGAATGAAGCAGATTCTTTGTCCGTAATAATGGAATCAATTATTCTTGCTGTCAAATATCTGGAAACTGAAGTACCTTAACAACCAAAATCAAAACTGCAACTGGAGAAAATTAAAATAGCTGTCAATCTTCAACTCTTTAAATACCCTCAGAATATAAAGATCATATACACAATAACATGCAGACACTTGCATGGAAAGCAGTCAATCCAATGTAGATATTTAAATCTTAAATGAAGATAGACATTTGTCAGTGTGGGGTAAAAAGCTATCTATAATCTCTAACATTACACAAACCTGTTATTTTACATGCTTTTATAGTTCTACTTTTTCACATAATGAAAGACATGAAAAAAAGTTGTTTTAAAAAACCAGAACATTGTTATATCCCAGTTTGTTTTAAAAATATATTGTTGAATATCTCAGGGCCTTTTCAAAGAGAAACATAAGTAACACTGTTCCCACACATACATCATCAAATTACACTCATCCTTCAAAACCAAAGATGTACATAAAGTAAAAGATTTAAGTCTCCTCCTTCATCAGTCAGGTATATTTTACTCTCACACAGTGACATATTCTAGTTTATTTGCAAAGTTGTTTGCTTTTTCTGCACTTTGTCTATTACAAGATTCCAGCCAAACCAACCCAGAAAAGCCCCCCAGCCCCCAAAAGCTGCAACCCCTAATCTTTGACATTTTGAGCCTATCGCTTTAACTGATCTTTGGGCTAATTTACAAGCATTATGACTAGCTGTGAAGTCCTTGGTCTCACTATATCAGTTTTCAATTTTTGTTGCAATTCCTCCAATGTTCCTGTTTTCTTCAGAATAGTTTTAAGATTCATTTAAGATTTGTTTCACTTAATAGTTTTCAGATTCATTTTGAAGACAGTACTGATATCCACAGATAGCTAATCTATTGGGGAAAACATACTATTTGTATATTTTCAGCCATCACAATGAAGTCAAACGTCCACTTTTTTCTAGAATCTGAATTCCAAGAAACATGCAGTGACAGGGCTCCACTAAGAATATTTGTTCATCTAATGCACAGATACATCCCAGTTTTGACATTCTTTAACATCTGGAGTCCTCAAATGTTTTTCCGTGTATATAGGATTATGACAACAACTGTGGGATAGTTAAGCAAGGATAACAGTTTATCTGAGGAGGTCAGCTTCCCCTCCTGACATCTCCAGAAACAACATTTTGAGAGACTATCAGAATATATTCTGATAATTTAGGCTACTAAACCATCTAAACCAGCCCAAACTACAGCTGATGCCAAAAGGACCACCTGGCCTTCCACCAGCCACTCTCCATGCCTGTTTGTCCTCACACTCCTACCAGGGAATGACCTGTTTAAAAGCAATCTAACAAAATTATAATAAACAAGCAACTGCGCAGTTTTGTTCCTTGTACCACTGTATAACACTTCCACCCAACTACTTCTTTCACCATCAGAGCTGTACAAATGTGTTCACAGATCGGTGATGTGAAGCAACAAAGATTAGATCAATCAGCCTCATTCATCTTTTTTTTTCTTATTAAAACAGGAAGAGAAATACTTTAAGCACAAGTCCAACAGCATATTATTAGTTTCAAACACATCAAGGAAGTGTTGCTTAGCTGTTCGTAGTCATTGTAAGAAAGTTAAAGCAAGCTGCTAGCTGGTCCATATGTGTTGTCACATATCCAGAAACACTGCTGAAACACAGAGAAGTAGGAAAAAAGTATGTCAAACGCTCCCAAACAGATGGGCTTTACACATCAAAAGGCATGCCAGGTGGAGGGAAAGCTGAAAAAACTTGAGATATGTTTAATCCATAAACTGATTTTCCCTCTACTGGCAGCATACCTAAGATTCTTTCTAATCCAGCAACACCACTTTACATTTTTAATGTAATTCCTACATAGCTCCTTGCAAAGAACTTACAAAAACTATATGAAACATTTTTTTTTTATATTATATGTAGTTCCTTATCAAGAAATCTATCAGTCTTCCAGTCCATTTTTCAGTCACACAACAAGGTCACAGCATGGGAGGTTGTAAGTCTTTTTACTTTAAATGTAAGGATTTAATTACTCTAAAACCACTTAGAAGATCAGAACAAAGACTCTAATGAAAATGAGCACAAACACAAGTCAAATTCAAGGGATAATCATCCGATTCAAATTGAGAAAGCAAGCTCCAAATTGCCATCTTCCCTTGCTGAACCCCAAAGTATCCTCTTCAGCAGAACAATCTTTGTTCCTGTTACAGTAAAAAAAAGCTGTGGATTATATAATGGACGGCAGAAGTCAAAGCATTACCCTATTCGCAGGCTACACAAACAGGTATTTTTACAACATAACTCAATTTCACTATGTTTAAAAGATAAGCCACTCATTTCCTCAGAAGACCAGGGAGATGGGAATTCTTCCTAGCTTTTCTTCCTGAAGCTTTTTAATCCACTTTTAAGAAGGTCAGAGGACAACCCTTTTTATAAACCTCTCTGAAGCTATTCGTTCCCTGCTTCCTCCCCAGACAACTATTCTACTTGTTAAATAAGAAAAACAAACTAAAACAAACTCTAGCACTTCTGTGTCTCTTGGGTTGGTCACCTTTCCTGTAAAAAAAGCCACCTTAGTCTCCACCTGACTACAGAATGTGATGAATGTAAAAAAAGTCCACACTGGATTTACTAAATCAGAAGCTGCTGCCTCTCTTCCTCCCTTACTCAGAATAGTGTTCAACATGAAACAGACAGCAGGAAGATTTTATGTAAAATGCTTTCTCATTTTGCATTTTTTTTCTGTCATGCTCTGGCTCTAATGAACAGCCACCTAAAACTAAGCCTGAATTATTCCAATCCAAGGAGATGCAAACATACATCAATGGTTGGTTGATTTTTTGATTTTTAAAAACCTCTCATGTATAATACCAAGCACTAGAAATATTTTAAGCCATTTAATAACAACACTCTTTTATACAAATGCAAATTGTTTTATTACCCTGCTGAGTATAAAAGGTCCAAAGAGGGTATTTCTGCTGATCAGAACTTACCCCTTTTTCTGAAAGATTTAGTGTTGGCAAGTGCAAAGCTCTGGTGTGGGAAGATTTCCAGTCAACAGGCATTACATTACCATAATTATCAGTCAAAGCATTCCAAATCCTGGAGAGAGGGATAAAGGAACAAAAATGCAAGTCTTAAAACAAGCAGCAACTGATCAGCAGTAAACATACTTGTAATGATAATATATTTCTACCAACAACTATTTTTTCCTCCCTAAATATTCATCTACAAGTTACTAACAATATTTTAATAATGTTTTGAAGCTAAGAGAAAACATTTCTTCATAAACATAATTTATTGCCCTTTTTAAACCAACAATTTATACACAAGCGGTGAAATAAAACAGTGCGATGAAGAGGCAGCTTTACTACTAATTACATAACCATACTCAAAATCTTTTTTGGGTGTGGATGAACTTAATGAAGTTTGAGCTCAGCTATAAATTCCTTTCCTAGTGTTGTTCCTGTTTTCCTTGCTTTTTGCACCTTAAAATCAGGAATTAGCAAAGGCTGAGTAGTAAATTCTGAGCCAAATATTTTTTTTTTCTTTCTATTTATCACAGTATAATGAACATGCACAAGTTACACTAAAATTCTGAAAGAATTTTTTTTTATCCAGAAGTACTCTTGCTGAGCTTGGCCCACCATTCTTGCCTACAGTTGATCTTAATTAAGTCTACGGTGTACAACCTCTCTGGCTGTACTTGAGCCTTGCACACGCAGCCCTATTCTGGTATACCAGGTCAGATTTTGAAAGAGAGCAGCCCTGTTAAGCAGGTTGCTGCCTCAAGCCAGCTAACAAACCCTGCCTCTAAGCACTACACTGTGGGTGCATGTTTGGAGTGGTTGCCTAGATAGGCTTAGGGGAGGTCAGAGGAATGGCTGAGACAGGCAGAGAAGGGCAGACGGAGCCTCATCACTGCACAACATGTCTCTGATTCATGGTTCTCTAACTTGCCTCACTGTTCATACCATAGACATCTCGTCTTTTGCTAAAAGAGGGGGTTTTTTTTCCCTTCACTTGGTATAAGACACACAATTTAGCTACCTCCATGTAAAGAAAAAATGCAGTATTTTTAATGAAGATAAGCTGACAGAAATTTACTGTAAAGTAACAAGTATAAATACTTGTAAAATATTGTTAAAAGTAGGAAGGCAGCATAGATCAGAAAGTCTCTATTGCTCCGGGGAAAAAACAATTAACACAATTGTAACTGAGATCCTGTTCTCCATCTGCTTTTCATACTTTCCATGTTTAATTTCAAACACTGAAACAGCAGGCATTTTGCAAAACGCTAAACAAATATTACCCTCAGTCACTTCGCATTTCAGAACAGCTACTTTTGCGTCCCCCGGGGGTAAGAGGCACAGGGTTGCACGCACACTTCCCTGGCAGCTCGGGGAATGCAACGAGGAGGCTCGATGTCAAACCAGCGCCGCCGGCTCGGCCGCTCCGGGCCGGGCGGCTACCAGCTGCAGTCCTGCGAGCGGGGAAAGGCTTCAGCTCCCGAAGCCCGCTCGCCCTGCCGGGCTCGGCGAGAGGAAGGCCCAGGCCACAGGGCCCGGCGGGGGGGGGCAGCGCCTTCGCAGGGCAGCGAGCCACAGAGCCCGCGCTGCCCGCCGGCTCTGCACCCTGCCCCGCCTAGCCCCTCCGGCCGGGACAGGCCTCCTCCTCCTCGGGAGGCCCAACCACTGCCCCTCCCTCGCCCTGCCTCCCACCTCCAGGCCTGCACTCACTCGTCGTCCTGCAGGGCGCTCTGCTCCGTGAGGGGCCGCAGCGGAACGCGGCTCTCGCCGCCGCCAGCCCGGGCCTGAGGGGGCTCAAAGCACAGGGACAACTTCTCCCCCAAATCGCCACCGCCCCAGCCGCCTTTGTCACGGGCAGCTTCGGGACCGCTCCCCGCGGAGGGCTGGAAGCCCGAAAAGTCTTGCCAGTCCCCCGGGTCTCGCTGCGAGGCCGCCGCCGCCGCCATAGCTGCCACCACAGCTGGAGACGCCGGGCTACGCGCCCCTGGCTGCCGGCGGTGCGCGCTCCCAGCGCCTCCCGCAGCTCGAGGGGCGGGGGACGACAGGGGGCGGGGCGTGTGACGGCGCGGGCTGCCCAAGGGCCGCAGCGGGCGGGGCCGGGCGCGCGGCAGCTGCGGAGAGCCGTTGGCGGCCGGAGGCGGGGCGGCCTCGCCGGCAGCGGTTATAGAATCGCAGAATCATTGAGGTTGGAAAGGTCCTCTCAGACCACCAAGTCCGACCGTCAACCGGACAGCACCATGCCCCCTAAACCTTGTCCCAAAGTGTCACGTCCACACGTTTTTTGAACACTTCCAGTGATGGTGACTCCACCACCTCCCTGGGCAGCCTGTTCCAATGCCTGACCACTCTCTCGGTGAAGAAATTTTTCCTAATGTCTAAACCTCCCCTGGCGCAACTTGAGGCCATTTCCTCTCGTCCTATCGCTGGTTACTTGGGAGAAGAGACCAACACCCACCTCACCGCAACCCTCTTTCAGGTAGTTGTAGAGAGCGATAAGGTCTCCCCTCAGCCTCCTCTTCTCCAGACTGAACCATCCCAGTTCCCTTATGAGACTTGTTCTCCAGACCCTTCACCAGCTTCGCTGCCTTTCTATGGGCACAGTCCAGCACCTCAACGCCCTTCTTGTAGTGAGGGGCCCAAAACCGAACACAGGACTCGAGCTGTGGTCAGCAGCGCCAGCCCGGCCGGAGCCGGGCGCCTGTTCTGTGGGCTGGGGCCGTGGCCGAGCGTGAACCGGCCCGGCCCTGGCGCCGCCTGCAGGGAACAAAGAGAGCCGGACTCAGCAGCGCCAGCGAGCATCGTGCCCGGCCCCTGTACGGGGTCTGCGCCTGACACGGGAGGTGTCGGCCACAGGCCCAAGGCAGGTGCTGTTGAGGCAGCGAGTAGGGGCAGTTCACCGGGGAGTGGAAAGGGGAAGGAGGAGCATTTGCAGTAATTTCATTGTAAACCGGTAGCCTAGGGATGGGTGGCTTTTTGACTATAATGTTTCCCTCTGTTCAGCCACCCAACACATACAAAACTAAGTTTTGGAGATACTTGAAACTTACTAGCAGTCACCCCCATGCCCATCCTTCGCGAGCTTTATATTGTGTCCTTGCGTGCAACAGCTTATGATGGGCTTTTTTTATCTAGTACTTTTTTGAGCCACTGTAAACTTTTGATATGCCTAAGTATGTAGCAGGAATTTTCTCTGCTTAACTTCCTTGAATTTGGCTTAAGCCTCTTTTAAGTTTCTTTTCAACTTTCCTACTTGATGTTTGGAGAGAGACACGGCAAATGGAAAAGTCATTCCCCATTAAGCATCTGCGTGTAACTGAGGTAATTTCAAGACTTATGTCCTATCTTACTCAGCTTTTTCAAGCTGACAAACCCTACTGTCTGTAGGCATTCCAAATATGATCTTTTCTGACACCAGGAGTAGGGCAAAGGAGGCCAGGACTACTTTTGAGTATTCAAATGTGGGTGCACCACTGTTTTATACAGTAGCACGATGGTGTTTTCTGTTCCACTCTGAAGAAAACCCAAAATGTTTGCAGGCAGAATGTGAAGATGCTCTTCTAGAAGACGTAGTCTTCCATAGCCATAGGCTTGGGAAGGAGCAAAAATGCCTGAACAGGTAACTAAGCATAACATAAGCATATGTAAATGTAAAGGGTTGCCCAAAAATACCGATCTATCCTAGTCTAAGTCAGTTATGGGCTTTGCAGTAACTATTACTACTTGGGCATTTTGGATTATTGCAGATAGCTCTGCAAGAACATTGACTCCAATGTTCAAATCCGAACAGTAAATATAATGCTAGATCCTGGGTGTACCATGTTTCAACAATATGGACATTTTTCAGTCCTTTACCCTTGATCTCAGAAGGTTGTAATAGAATGGGAAGTACAAGGTATGGCAAGGTTGGACAGAAGATATGGAACAGCTCCCAAAGAATCATATCTTGGTCTATTCAGCACAGAAAAAATAGAAGATACAGGTCTCTAAATTAATGGGTGGCATATAGATACTGATCCCCTGCTGCTCTGAATGCAAAGTCAGGGATATCAAATGAAACCATCAAGAGGGTAGGTTCAAAGAAAGAAAAGGAGGCAGTTTTTCACAGAGCAAGTAGTTAAGCTGAAAAACTCTTGCCTCAGGAATTTAGATGCCAGAATTTCACATCAAGTCCATTAACTTACAAATTAATAGAAGAAAAAAACATTACAGGCTAATAGGTAAAGAGATGATCTGTGGCTCAGGAAGTCCATGAAGTGCAAGTTCTGTTTCCACACACTTTCTATACGACCTCAAATTAGAGTCCCATATGATTGATTATGGCTTTCTGACAGGTACGACTAGACCACAAGGACCACATGGCAGGGCAAAGGCCTAACTTTGTGTTTGAGAGATTGATCTTTACTGAATGCTGAAACCATTTGGAATGCCACAAATCCCCCTAATATGAAAATTATTTAGTGTAAAACCCAGACTTTCTGTAACTGCAAGCTGTTCTTTACCCACAGTATGTTCTGAACTGTTCTCATCGAAGGTCAGCAGGACAATAATAGGAATTCCTACTCCCAGGGAAAAAAATTCACCATCATATCAAGCTATACACTAATGTTTCAAAGACCAGGGTACAGAAGTAATAAATATGAACGTTAAAGAAAATATGCATCAGTAGGTTTAAAATTTTTTTTATTGTGCTGCCAAGAGCCAAATTACAAGAAACCGCCTTACAGTTAAAAAAGTAAACAAGCAATCTGCTGAACCGCAGTGCACTCCAAGTGCCACATACGCATCTATTTTTCAGAAAATTATATCTGCATTTCTCTTACAAGAGCACAACAGGAACCAAAGTAAAAGAGTGTAATGGATACAGCACATAGGATAAATCATATCTTTAAAATAATAATAATAAAATAATAATAATAAAAAAACATTTTACACCATGTCCTATATCCTGCTAATATTTTCAGAATATGGCCTTGATTGTAAAACAAAAGCAAGCATTTACAATTTCTGGATAAAGACTGCTTACTCTTATGCAAGGAATGGATGTTTTGTCTTGACAAAATCTTTGTAGTAACTGGACAGAAACATCTCTGTTTCAAGATCAGATTGAGTACAAAACACTGGGGAGACTACATTTTTTCTTATTGGTGGTTGGAAACTGAAGTTATATAAGCAGAAAAAATGTTGACCCTTAATGATACACCTATTTTTTTTCTTTGATGCAAACAGCTAGAACACCTTTTTGATATTCTAAAACAAAAAAAATTGTTATTCTTCAGATTAATAAATTAGGTCATTATAATAATAAATTAGGTTTTTTTTCAGTTTTAAAGTTCAGCAACCTCTGACCAAGTATTTACAACAATACTTGAGAGTTCCTTTACAAAAAATACATTTTCTTTTCACATTAAGCATACTGGGTATCTGTGTCTCTTATGACAAGCATTTGTAAAAGAAAAAAGGCAATGCACAAATGGGTAATTAGTATAAAAGTGCCAAGACCTGTTTGGAAAGTTAACATTGTATTATACAGTCAGAGTTATAAATGAGGCAAGCTACAACAAACTTCCAGCTTAATGTGGACAATATTCCAGTAGTTGTTTCAAACAATTGTTTGAAAAAAAAAAAAAAGAAAGAAAGAAAAAAAAAAGAAAATCCAGGAGCTGATGGTGTTATTCTATGGAGCTGATTAGTGCTGCATGTATATTGTCATCAGTGTCTCTAGCCAACGCATTCATTAAAAAGCCTTTTTAAGGCTAAGCAGGAAAAGAAAAATAAGAAACACCCTGAAATGTAGCAAGAGCAACGCTTACTGCTATAATCGTGCACGTACTGTACACACGCAAACACAAGAGTGCACACACACACACACGCGCGCACACAAACACTTTCAAATCAAATCAAACTGTAGGTAGAATGAGATGCTCTTTTCTTGTTTTTCCTAAACTCACAAGCGATTAAGCATTGATATGGAATGCCTGTTTATCTGTTTCTGCTCTGGGTAAAATCTCTCTCAGATAAAAATACATTCAACAAGAAAAAAAAATAGAAAAAATATATACTGTATACATAGTATTTTATATATACAGTATATATATGTATACTGTATATACACATGCACGTATATATACATATGTATACCTACATGCATTTGTATATACATATATATACACAAACATACAAATACTTTTTGTTGTTTTTAGCATAATTATATTTACATAAATATTCCTATAATGCTAAAGTTTAAAGAAGCATGATCTCCTTTTTTTTTTCTGAGCTTCAAAAAAGGTGCTTGAGTAATATACAATTAAAATTAAGCAGCTTCCTAGCATGGAAGTAGTTTCTAAATCTGCATACCAGTAAATAAGAACATCAACAGGAAAAAAAAAACAACCAACAACCTTAAAACAGTCTCTTATTTACTCTCTTGTAAGCAAGAGCTTTGTCCAACAAAAACATTTTTCCTTCTCCTGTATGAACAACCAGAGATTGACATAAAATAACAAAACGAAACCACAACAGACAAAACAAACAAACAAAAGCCCCTGGAACTGCATGGTGTTCTTGACTTTTCCTTCCTTCCTTCAATACTGCTGTCAAAAGATCCAGTGCTCATATCAGGAATTACTTAGGCCTCAGTCATTTGCTAACTCTGCCGAAGTCTGGCTAATCTAGCCAACCAGCTTTGAAGAAAACAAAAATAAAAACAAAAAGCAGCACAAGGTATAATTTTATACATCCTTAATAAACCCACCCTTTATTTTCTGCTATAACCTTTTCCTTGCTATTTCATTAACTACTGCAGCTTCTCATCATATAGAAAAATATTTGCAGCTACACCACACCTGTGATGTGACAAATTCTGTTCTAGGAGTATATTACTGTAGCAACAGCTGAAAAAAAAAAAACCCCAGACCTTTTCATATTTTTTTCACCTGGGGTTAGGCTTTGCTGCAACAGATGCAATTTCAGAGCAACAAGAAAAACCACTATCCTGCTGCTCAGCAGTGTTCTTTATTCCTCTCCAGCCAAGCATGACCAGCTTTTCTTCTCTGAAACTTCCTTTTACCTCATTGCCTACCCCTAGCCCCTGATTTCCCCTCCCAAAAAACCTCTATAGCTATGTTACAAGCAAATACATCTTAACAAGTTTTAAAACTTTGGTTCTAAGAAAACACTTGGTCAGTTATCTCAAGGAAAAGTGGGAATGCTTTTTCTGGCACATTGCAGGAGTCAGAGCTCATCCCAGTAAGGTCTCAGAGCTGTACATGTAGTCACAAATCCAATACAATCCACTAAGCAAGTGCACAATTCTAATTTTATTTTAATATCAGACTCAGTCTCTCTTTCCCTCTCTCTCTGTCTTTCTCAAATCCTTGGTAAGGGTGCAATTCTTCAAACTGTTTGATAGAAATTATCTGCTTGTAGGTTGTTCTGTTTCTGCATGCTGTAAAATCCACTGTATCTTGAATCTGGGTCTGCAATTCTTAGCATCCTCTGAGAACTGTCCACCTGGACCATTGTACCTTTCTTGCAGTCCACATATACCAGTTGATTGTTTAGGCAAGAAGGCTGTGAAAACAGAAAGGGAATATTGAGTGAATTTAAAAAAACCTCTGTATTCCACACATAATTAAAAAAGTCTTTATGGTTCAAGTCCATAAGCACACAACAAAATCAAATCAGCAATGAAAAGAGTCTGGACTTCGCTGAACTTGGTAAAGGCTTATGCCAGGCACGGTAAGAGACCAACACTCTCTTCCGAATCACCGTTTTTCATCTTCTGAATGGAGCTGTGGTAGCAGTCAGATGGACTGGTTGAACTGTTCTCTGTTAGTCTAACACCATACAAGGGCTTAACGTCGTTGCCCCGGATGTGCAGCAGCTCGTTTCCAAGACTTTAGCAGGCTCTTTATTGCTGATCATTTTCAAGAATGTTTTGTTCCTGGTTGCAATTCCACTAAGAGAATGGGAGAGATGTCAGCTGGGGTGTCCAATGGCATGGGGTGTCCTATGGGATCCTTCTATATTCCTTTCTGAGGTGGTTAATAGTTCCTTATTTAGGAAATCATTCACCTTTTATCTAGTATTTGCTAGGCTTTATGCCCTTGCAAAGCAGTGTGTTATTGTGGAGACACCAGTGTTGATGTGGCACTTAGTAGAGTTGTTCTTACTTGCTTATAAGTGTAAAATAGGGGATTTAATTTTAGGCAAACATAAGTGAGGGTTTGCATATGTAATGATCTACAAGCGTGAACGCACATAAAATATTGCTCAAAGAAAGAGCCGAGCTATGTGTACCAGCTTTCCAGTCCCGATATTCCTCTATTTGAGAATACTTCAACTGAAAGATTCTGCAGGTGAGCGGGAGGTGAAACAACGCTGGGCGCACACTACCTTAAATGTTTATGGGCTAAGCATGAAGGAGGACAGGCAGTAAGCATACTCCATGGATACATATGAAGTTAGTGACAAAGCGTACGTATGCTCACGCTATAAGCACACAAGTGGACTGCAAATCTTAAAATTTCCAGTTTCCACTGATGCAGCTCCTTTTTCCAAGACTTAAATCAGAAAATCAGAAGGGTTTTTATTTTACTACTAGAAATTTACATTCAGTAACCCTTAACACAAAAAGGTTTTTTTTTAATCCAGATATTTATTACAAAACATTATTTTAAAGCGCTTTACATTTGGCTCTTCAAAAGCATGTGGACTGGATTCATTTATTCACTGAGGTTCACTGATGTTAACGGAATCAGGGCCAAACATTAGCTATCCATCTGTAATTTTAAATGTCTTTCCTATCATCTTTCTTTTGGTATTGATATGATATGCACAGTTGTTGTGTTCTTTATTAAATAGCTGGACTATTTTGAACAGAAACAACACAAGCCAAAACAGGCTTGCCAAAATTTATTACTAAGAACCATCAGTCACCCAGCAAGGAACAGAATAATCTAATGAGTGACACTTGGTTGAAGAAACCTTAAAACAAAGACACATTTATGACAAAGACCCTCACAAGAAATATGAGTTTCAGTATATCCACAGTCTTGCACTGAATCTGTATGTGGCTTAAACTGAGATTTCTTAGCATATGGATGATGCCTTCTGTTGACACTGGAAGAATGATGTTTCAGCAATAGAAGTGTTTGAGGAAGATGATGTTCCATAAGTAAAAAAGTATGTAAAATTATTTATTATAGTTCCACGGTTATAAGATTGTGATTTTCACTTCCAATCATTTTGTCGCACAGAACTTGGGTGGAGAGCAGCTGTTCTGAGAGTTTAGGAGTGAATCCATTAGAGTTAAAAATGAGTTTTTAAATGCATTCCTTAAGAAATTCAAGACAAGTAAGCGATACCAGTTTCTGAAAGACTCGAAACGGAATAATACCAATTCCTCATGCTTCCTATTTAATTACAGTTGAATTCAACTTTATGCTCTGACTGTATTTGTAAGATTTTTGGAAATGACATTTTTTTAAAAAAAGTTCTGCAGCAGTGACAGAATATGGACACTTCATTTTTAAAATTACTGTACTACTCTTCTAGGTGAAACTGAAGAAAAGATGCTCTCAAATTGTATTCCAAGTATGGACAAAGTCTGTTTGATTAGAACCAGGAAGTGTAAGTGCAATAAATTGGGGAACTGATATAAATGCCATTTGAATCTGGAGTAAGGGCTTAGTCTGCTGATGGAACTATTACTCAAAACAAAGCAATGCTCTTCTCATTGTTCATTTTCAAGCTACCTGCTTCCTCCTTTTTTTGGTAGTCTCAAAATACTTAATTGGAAGATATTTCTCGATATCCCTCATAAAATATTAATCCCAGAACCATATGATGCCGTTATTGAAAAGGTGATAAACACTACTAGTACGTACAGTACCTGATGCTGGACAGGACTTTTGCTGTGGATGGAAGTTAAGAAAACAAAAATATTCTCGTAAGAGTTTGACTGCAGGTAAGAAAACTGCATGCATTTACCTACACATATACAGAGTTGGGTGGTTTTATTTCTTTGCTAAGATTAATTTCTGTCTAGTGACAACTCATTACTATATGAAGCAAGAAATGTTTTTGTTTGACGGTGAAACAAATCATTTAAGAGACTAGATAAATACCAACGTACTGACCAATATAAAATGGTTTAAGTCATAAGGAGAAAATAATTTAAGAGGGTTCACATCATGTGAACTCAAATGCATCCTACACAATATTCTAGTTAATCTTGTTTTCCACAAAAGTGAAAGTCTGGAAATAGACATAAACATGGCACCTTTGTTGGAGCTTTGTAGCAGGACACCGGAATCCACTGCTTTTTCTGATTGATGAGCAGAAGGACAATGATCAGTAACAGAGCTATTGTGATTGGAATTGTCACCAAGGCAACAGAGCTAACCGACGCATCTTCACTTGGGTGTGGACCGCTGCCACTTCTGTACTCTCCTTGGAGATGATTCATGTCTGAAAGACAAATGTGAGCATTTGTTATAATTATAAATGAGTCTTGACCATACAGAAAAATAAAATCATGAAAGTCCCAGTTGCGGATCTTGTCACTCACATGAATTTGGACTTTCTCTCCTGAAATGTCACCTTGTTTCTATAAATTAGAACAACTGAAAGCTAGTATATTGTCTACTGACTAATATTAGCTGGGAAAAGGCCATCAAAAGAGAGGAAATAGAATGGAATCTAAAGCACAGTAACAGCAAGTCTGACAACCACCTCTTAGCTTAGTTGTGTTTGCATCATCTTATTTAGTCACAATCAAATTCTCACTTGTAAAAAAATCAGCCTGTGTTGCTATGCTGAGGAAAACCTGGAAATCTTAGGATGAAAGTAGGGGTTTTTTTTTGTGGTTTTTTTTTTTTCTTTTTTTAAAATCTGGTAAGACAATTATGATATGTATGCTCTCATTTGTTGAGAACATATTACAATATTTGCACTGCTCAGCCTGTGGAAACAGACTGCTGGCAGTCTACTAGACCATAGCAAGTTCTGCATGTAATTGCAAAGAATGGTAATTTTCAATTACATATGGAACATTCCCACACAGTTTGCAGTGTGTGCTTGTAATCCCCAGCCAGGATAGTTGCAAGCCAGCTACTAATGCTTGCGAGAAATGAAAATGCTTGGGAATTGGGCTAGATGACCTTTAAAGGTCCTTTCCAACCCAAAATATTCTATGATGCCATGCTGTAATTATAAAAGTTCAAGCTTACAATTTTGTAAAGCAGTTACATTTAATGTATCCTTTCTCCAAACAATAATATGCTATGAGATCATCCTTAGATTTAAAAAAAATATATACATACAAGTTTAGGTAGTCCTCCAATTAGAAAAGGTTAAGAAAGACTGTGTTGTAGAGTATTTACCCTACCCTGGAATAATGATTTCAGCACAGTTTTAAACAAATGATGGATTTACAACCTTAGACAACTTTATTAGCTCTGTGTCATTATACCTGAAGTGTTTTTTTTAACTCTGATATTTGTCTGTGATGTATGTTGATTTGTGGTACATGTTTCCTGTTTCTGTTTATCAATATAAGAATGTCAAATGGATCAAATGAAGGTCTGTCAACCCCAGCGGCCTGACAACTAGCCCGCTTTCTAGTTTTTGTATCAGAAAAGACACTGCAGAATCACTCCTGATTCACCATTTTATCACATTCTTAATTTTATAGAACTCCCTCATACCAACAGAGATGTTTCATCCAAGCTGAAGATGGAATAATATTGAGACCAAATTGCATAAATATAATTTAATAATCTGACTCATCCTTACTCAAAGTAAAATGCACGTAAGAGTTCTGCACTGAAGAATATTCAGATAAGCACCTTTTCAAAGTATCAAACAGATGCTACCTGCATAAAACAAGTAGATGCATTAAAACATGGGGAATAAATACAGACCTAAGTTAGCCCAGTTTATGTCAGATCTTACCTTTGTGAATGTGGATGATGTCATTTTCACTCGGTGTTGGCCAGTTTGGTACTTCCAGTTCAATGTCTCCACGATGATTTGTCTTCTCAATGGGGACGTTAGTAGGTTCAGGTACATACATCTCTGTGAAATGAGATAAAGGTGTTTCACAAATTACAGGCTGCTTAACTTCCCAGTGCTGCTCTTAATTCAGGAAATATACTTGGCCATCTGTAATGCTTTGCCCTATGAATCCTTTCATTTGGAATTTTCACCACTACTAGCCTGGGATTTTGCTTTAAAACCTGTTTCACGCTTTATACGGGACACATGCCTGCTGCCGTTATCATTATCCTAATGTGAATGGGATGATATAGTCCTGTGGACAAATTTGCTTTTGAAAATACCATTTCAGACTACACACTTCACTACAGTCTTGCTCCTTTGTGATAGTAAGCAGGAAAAATACCAAGGGAAGGCTACATCATCCCAGCTCATATGTGAACGGTCACTGCTGGTTTCTTTGCCTGCCTTTTTTTGTAATCCTCAAAGCAGGAGAATTGCAAGGGGGTGTACTGCTGAAGCTCCCCAGTTGTCACCAGCTAAGATGAGCAAACTCCTGCAGAAGTATGTCAGGACTAGCATTAAAAACCAGTTGCAATTCTTATGTCCCTTGTGGCCACAGCTAAGAAAATTTCATATTACTTTTAATCCGAGTTAAAATTATAAATAAAGCAATGCGATATTTGAAAAGTAACAGAGAGACTTGGAAAAGACAGAAACGTTAATCACTGACAGAGTCTGCAGAGATGTAAGAATATTCATTTTCCTACTTCTTAATGTATTTCCGTAACCTTGTGAATGGACAGAGCAGGGGCAAGCAACTAGTTTTTGAGTTCACAGTTCTCAGAATAAGTAAAATTCAAACTACGTATTTGCACAATACGCCTATCTGCTAAGAATACTCGTTTTCCTGAAGACTAAATGCCTGTTGTCTTCTTCATACTGTTCAAACATGGACTGATGTTCAAAGACCAACTGAAAAAACTTATTATCAGTCCTGGAAAACCAGCGTTACAGTAATCTGGGTTGTCGCATCACGTTACCTGGACACATGGGACAGCAGCTTCCCTCCACGTTGATGGGTTCAGCACAAGGGAGAGGTGGGCAGCTGACAGTGGAGCAGAGAGTCTGACCCTGCAGGCAGTAGCAGTGCGTGCAGCTGTCAATGTCCCAGCGTTCCTCATCTGCATATGTTTTTCCATTGAAGTGGCAGACCACTTTCTTTGGAACTGTATCTTCTGTTGAAGGAAAACAGAGTGGTGTGATCACGCGGTAATGGCCAATTACACAGAAATCTGATTTCTTCCCCAAACACAAAAGTGAAACAATAGCTACAAAGAAATCCCAGCTGTAATTAAAAAACCCTCTCTACATCTTCCAGAAATTCTTTGTTAAAAAAGTATAATTTCTGCTTCTTTATGAAGTACATAATTAGCCTGGGCTGCTTCTCCTCATTTTCCTCATGCAAGAGGCTAGAGGATGGATGATTGGGACATGAAATGATAATATCAAAAATGCTGTGAAAATTAAGAAAAATTGATTTTTTTTTTTTTTTTTAAAGTTTGAGACTGCCAACTCCTCCTCATCCTCGTTTCCTAAATCCTACTTAACTAAGGAAAAAACCAAACTACTTACATTTCTAATTACCAAGGTTCAAGAAAGATTAATTCAGTCTGGAATATTTGAAGAAGAGATTAGGGCAGATGCCAAGAAGTGTGAAGGAACTCTCAGGTGACATAATCAGAAGTGCTTAAACTATTTAGTGTGATAAAACAGATTCGAAGGGGATCTGATCATTCCCTGTAACTGCATCAATGGAAAAACCCAGGGAAAGGGCAATAACCAAACACAACCAAACTCAGTACATTTTTTTCATGGTTAGTATTATATAAATTGGAAATTTGTGTGATCCTTACCCTCAGAAACACTGAGGTTGCAGAACACCTTTCCCAAAGATTGAGAGCTGTAAAGCTAACATGTCTTCAGGTAGATTTTGACACAGTACTTAATAGGGACTTGGACTTGATGAAGAAAGTAGGTCTTGGGCAAACACTTAAAAGAAGCATTCACTTTCTGCCTAAGCATTCAATGCACTGTCTGTTTTTATGCCGCATCCTATGCAAGCCTTTTAGGTGGTCTGCAGCATACCTCCTATTTCACTAAGACGACAGTCATGCATTGCTTAGCCTAGGATGTTTTTTTGCTCTTATAGCACTTTATAGATAATCAAACTACACAGCAGAACCTCCAAAAGCCAAGCCAGCACCTCATTTTCATCTTAGCTTCTTGCTACCTTTTTTTTTTTAGAGGCAGAAATTATTATGATGAAACCTGCTGATGACATGAATTTGCAGATTAAAGATATGCATGAGGTAACAGAATGAAATCTCAAAGTCACTTCTTAAGCTGTCAGAGAAATACTGGTTTAACATTCACACAGATTACATACATAAATGTCAGTTAGAATTACCTCCCAAATATAAATAAAAAGCCTTGTTAAATAATTTGGTCATCAGTACAGCTTTTAATTAGTGACAACAAAATAGACTGACATCATCTGGAATAACAAGGTTAGCAGTCAGCAGACCAGTGCAACAGATCTGGACAAAGTAAATTCAAATGCAAAAGGAGACCAGCAAGAAGTACTATTTTGAAAATACTAATGGAATTATCTGAAAAGCATAAATGTTCCAAACAGCCTTGGTATGGGGATCCCATGGCTTCCATGGCTGTACATATGGGTCCCAACCTCTCCAAGTAGATCTTCTAAGTGAATATGGGGTGGACATGGGAAAGGAAGAGTGGGAGGAAAAGGTGGCTGCAAGCTGCAGAAAGGACATTAGGTTCTTCCATAAATGACTTGCATGTTGGCATATAAAGCCAGTGGATCCCTGTGCTGGTCAGAAAGTAGATACGGCTGGGGAGAGGGTGAGGCACACAGCCTGAGCAGTCCTCTGCAGACCTGAGAAGCTGAGAACTCCCTGTGCACGTGGGGCCGATTTGCTCTCAAAGTGCCACCTCGCCCCACTCAGCACAGCTTCAACTCAGCAGCTGGTTTGGCTGGAAAAGTCCTTTAAATCGATCAGGATTTTGCAAGTTTGTAAAAAACACATCACAATTTAATACAGTAAATGTTTTTTAAAAGAATGAACAAAGGTAAAATCACAATAGCAGTGTTGCACCTTTGAACCTCGAAAGAAAAGTTTCAAGTACCAAGAAAGCATTATCCTGTGCGTGTCTCCTGTTTTGGTGTCCACCTCTACACAAGTATAAGCACAGGATGAAGATGAAGGCCACAACATCAACAAGTGCTCAAGGACAGCGTGAACAAGAGAGATTGCAGTAAGAAACCCATATACAAAAATGCAGTTCAGAATACCGTGTCCTCTCAAATGTCCTCTAGCTGCACCAGTAAATCAATCTCATCTGGTAAACAAACAAATGGTCGTTGCTCTGTTTTCTGCAGAAGACTAATCTTGCCTCTAATCAAATAGATATCCCTCTAATCTTCTACTTTAGAGTGGATATCTCTCCAATTTAATCTTTCTTTGCATGAGAAAGGAGAATGTTGAACACACAGGATGAATTTGAGGATTCACACAAACAAAAAGCATCCAAGGCTTGTAAAATTTTGAATTGGCATCTATATTAACTTGTTAGGCATTAACCAGATCTGAATTCAGAAAGAAGCAGAATAAAATACAGTGCTAAAACCCTGCATAATTTTTGAAATTCCAGTAAATGAAGAAGGCCTGTTTCCACAGAGGTTGCCTACTAAGCATTTTATCAACTATTAGAGGAAAATAGTAAAGAAGAATCTGTACAAAGATATGCTTCACAGATCTTCAGAAATGAAGCGTGAAACAGTAAGAACGAGGAAGACAAAAATTGAGGAGCATGACCTTGCTCCTCTTAGAGGCAAGAGTATACAGTTCATAGAAACCATTAAAAAAAGTAAGTTTGCATGAATTTCAGTTATTTAGACCACAAAACGTACTGACAACATAGTACAGCGTATATTAATAAAATGCATCATAATTGGAAGTTTAAATGAATCATTCTTCCTTTAAATGAAACAATTTTTGTGTAATGTTTGCATCTAGTAAGGTATATTGCCAAGTTTTCAGGAGGATGTCCTCTCAAGTTTGTAGGCAAATTACATTTATACCTTCCTACACTTCCACCTCAAAATCACAAATCACGATCCTCAAAGCTCCCTGTGCAGATTTCACTCTCCAGTTCAACTGAAGGCACAATCTCCATCTCCCCAAAACAGGGAAAACATATTTCAGTTTGGAAATAAAACTCCTTTCTTATTCCCAAGAAGGGAGAAGCAAGTTATTAACTATTGTTATTTGCTCACCAATGCAGTAAGGACAACACTGTCCCTTTCTCAAAACAGGTCTCTCACAGGATACCGGTGGGCAAGACTCAGAGTAGCATCTAATCACACCATCCATGCAAATGCAGCTAGTGCAGACATTGGGCTTCCAGGACTCAGCTGTCAGAAAAATATCTCCTTCATCATTTTTGCAATAACTGGGCATGCTCTCATTGCTTGATGAAGAGGGCTGAAGAGGCTCATCTGAAAATATAAACAGATTAAGTTATTTAACTTACAGTAGTTAACTTCTCTCATATTTCCTCAACACAGGAAACACATTAGCTCACTACTTCAGAAGAACTAGGACACGGCCTTATGCCTGTTCAGTCATTACATGTGGTAAGGATCTCATGATGTGCTCTAGAATAAAGTTGATGTAGACCTTTACTGAGTTTACTAAAAAAAAAAAGAAAAAAATGAAAAAAAAGAGTAAAGAGGACAGCAAAGTGAAAAACAATCACCATCAGAAGCAGCCCCTCAGAAAACCATTCTGAATGCTCTGAACTGAATGGTATATAGGAATTCACCTAAAATTAGAGAGATTAAATTTTACATCTAAAATCTGAATCCCAGCTTCTGCCATATCAGTTCAAATCCTTGAATGATGCAAAGCGAAAAGCTATTATGCTGCTGTCACCTTTGCTAGTGGACTTACATGAGCTAATTATAAGCTGTTGAGAAACAAATGGAACTTGATCGGGCTTCAGCTTGATGCCAACGGGTCTGCTTTAATTCTCATGCCCACACATGGGGGAGACATATTTCTGCAATGAAGCTGTATCTTAACAGACTTTATTGATCAAGAAATATGACTGTACATGCAAAGAACATATAAGAAAAGGAGAAGAAAAAAAAAAGGATTCATAAGAACACTCGGATCAGGTTCTCAATCTAACTGCTTAAGTTATGAGACTAAGCTCCTTGTATAGACAGTGAGAAAAGATCAGCTCCTCCAAACAGTGCTTTGAAGTTAAGCAAAATGAATGTTCGCTGTTACTAATAATGAGAAAAATGGAAGTCGGGATAACTGGCTAACTTCTTCATTGAAACTATTTTGTCAGGAAAAAAAACACACCCAAAACCCCCCAAAAACACCCTGTAGAAGAAATGGCAAAACCTAACCTTTTTTTTCCTAAAGTAAAATTTTTAGATTTTGTTTTTAATAAAGACAAATATTTTCTCAATGACTTTACATATAATCCACAGGTTTGGAATAAATTTCTGCTGCAATAAACTTCCCCATGTCCTATGTAAAATAGGATTCATGTTCATTTATAACTGCATCTCTTTCCTCAGGGAAAGCAAATCGTGTTACCTTCTTGACACTGTGAGGCAGTCTAGGAGGAATCTGGCAAACCTGCTGGGCTGGAATGCTTTAATATTACTCAGTTGGCTTCAAGTCACTCTTAAATCATGCCAGGTGAAGGTAAAAGCAAACAGAAGTATTTTTGAGACCAAATCCCAAATAAACAAGATAGTAATAAAAGGGTTCATAGAAACCAGGGCATGTAGAAGGGAAAAGAGACAAGCCTGTACCTGCCTAGCACTTTGACTGCTTTCGAAGTTTCTCAAATCCTGCATGTTTCCATAAATGATCCAGTGCATATTTCATAAACCTGCCAATTAAGGATTCTGGTTCTCACGCAGCCCTTACATTATCAGATTGCCTTCAAAGATGATGTTCAAACTTCAGAGCCACAACTCCACTTACATTTAAGATGTCTCTTGCACACAGCCAGGTTTTGCAGTTGAAACAGAGGACCGCAGGCTCTCGTTCCAAACTGCTAGAGAATAAAGGCACCACAACAACCAACTGTGCACATACTGAAACATTCAATATTCACACCACACATTCTCAGATCAAGAAAGGATTCTGATGAAAACTGGTTGTCAATATATACCTGGGCACTGTGGACAGCAGGAGTCCTGTGTGCGGGCGGGGTTTTGACAAAGAAGAGGTGGACAGACTTCAGTCTCACACAGGACACGTCCACTGTGGCATGTACATTGTGTGCAAGAATCAATATTCCATGTCTCTCCTTCTACAAAGTATTCCCCACCAGGAGCATGACAGATTGACGGACTGGTGAGCTCTGGCTTCTGCACGATTATTTCATCTGGGAAAAACAGAATTGGAAGACAGGCAAAATCAGCTGTGACTCTAATGATTAACAAATGTACCCAAGATTAATAATCTCTGTTAGTATTGAAAATATTAGGAATAACAAAACCAGATATAAATATATTCTTAATGAAGCTCTTGTAACTTTATATCACTTTTGATTTTACGTCACTTGCACCTCATTGAAAATGAGAAAAATATAAACAAGAAACAATTTGAGAATCAGTCTGAATAGATGCAAGTTAATATAAATCAGAGATACCTTCACTCTTGGCATTTCAGAAAAACTCAAACCAATCTCTGATGTAGGATATCCAAGAGACAACTGTCATTTTTTCATGAATTATACTAATCAGACAGTTTCTTAACTGCTAAATATTAGCATGAGTGCAATTCCTGAAAGGATGGGTAAGTATGCTTCTTTATCTAGCATTTTTCTGATTGGGTTGTTCAGCCTGGAGAAGAGAGGGCTCCAGGGAGACCTTATTGCAGCCTTCCAGTACTTAAAGGGGGCTTATAAGAAAGATGGGGATGGACTTTTTAGCAGGGCCTGTTGCAATTGGACAAGGGGTAATGGTTTTAAACTAAAAGAGGGTAGATTTAGACTAGATATAAGGAAGAAATTTTTTCACAATAAGGGTCATGAGACACTGGCATAGGTTGCCCAGAGAGCTGGTAAATGCCCCATCCCTGGAAACATTCCAGGTCAGGTTGGACGGGGCTCTGAGCAACCTGATCTCGTTGAAGATGTCCCTGCTCATTGCAGGGGGGTTGGACTAGATGGCCTTTAAAGTTCCCTTCCAACCCAAAGATTCTATGGCTCTATTCTATGTTTCTATGATTTAGGAAGTCTAGATTCAACTGTCTGCCTTTAAGTTCCTCGAGTGATATGTGTCTGTACCATTTGGTGCCAGATTAGGAAAAAAAAAGAGAAAGACAGAATCCCCCATCCAAGTCCCTAAAAACATACATACACAACATTGGAGGAAGTGCTCCATCACTTAATTTCATTAAAATAAATAAGTAATTAAAGATCTGCAGTCTTTGAAGTAAAAGCTGCACCCAAGGAGACTCATGTTTCCAGTGACCGTATCTCACCAAATGAACCTTAATTCCTTTTCACACCGTTAATTACATTATCTCTACAGCCCTGGCTCAAAGACTCACCCAGCCTCTGATCCAGGCAGTTTAGAGAATAGATTTGACCTCCTTCAAGTTCAGAAAGGAACTGAAACTGTTTCCCTTGTTCAGCAGGAGTGTCTTCCAATCACTGGGTTGTTAAAAAAATGGGGGAACTCTTTACCTCTTGGTGTTTTAAAAGAAAAAAGAAACCTGTGCTGTACTTTGAAAGCGTTTAAGCACTTAGCATCAAGAAAAGGTTATGCATGAAGCCAACCCCCACATAAGGGGCAATAAAGGCAATAATAGTTGTCATTTTACCATAACATGTTGGTTGCTTTGAACCTGGAGTGAGTCAACCAGCTTTTTCCATGCACTGTGTATAAGAATTGAAATGCCTCACACAGCATGTTTTATTCAACTACAAGAGCCATGAGTTTGAAAGCTACATGCTGCAACATGAAGCTTCAAGCTTGAAAGTGATGTCCTTCAGCCTGAATTCAACCCACCTAACATTGGACAACTAAGTTAAATGCCTATGCCAATAACTGAGCTACCTCAGGTTCCCTGTGCTATGAAGAGAGGGGATGAGAAAGTGACTTCCAGGTAATGACTCTGCATCTCTAAAACCCCTTTCTGAAGGTGCCTCTCTCCTACTTAATTATAAAGATGCCTAATGTGCACATCACCCTAAGCCAAATATCTTGGTTAAGAAAAATGAAATGGATAGCAGCTCCTGTAGCCATTTAAGTAGCCCAAAGCTCACAAAGTGTGTGTGCTTCTCTACACATTTGTAGCACTGCTGTACTTGTCTGGAGAATGGCGTTTGTGCCCTTTGTTGTATGACATTGCCATGTAGAAGATACACCACTCAATTATTTGTTTTCATTTCTGGAGAATGACCAGTAGCATTCAAGGAACCCGAGACTGACCGATATTATTCTAGTCACAAAGTACTTCTGCATTTCTTCTTTAATGGAATTATTTTATCTTTCACTAACTCGCTTATGCTTATGCTTTTCCTATTGCTTACATTTATGAACCACATATGTGATTCAGTAGCATTTACTTTAGGTGAGTAGCTGGTCTGCTGCCTTGTCACTGTTTGTTTTTTATTTCAGCTGCCACAATATATTACATTTTATGCAATGACATCCTAACTCACCATGGCAAAGGCAATAACAATTATTTTCTGGAAATTTTGTCAGTCACCTCCTTTGCATTTAGTTCTCTGCAAAGTCACAGGCCTGTTTCACTACAGCTCATATACTGCTCGTAATCAGAAAAGCATAACCACAGTATTGTACATATGGAATTGCTTACTGCTCCCTTATCAGCATTGAGATTGATATATCACCGCAACTGAGTCGTTACAAACATAGAACTACTATATTCCTGACGGAGCAATTAGCCAGACAAATACTCTCTTTCTGGGAAGCATGGTTCTGCAAAACACTGGCAGTTAGTGGCCTTCTAAATCTTACAGGAAAGCTGGAGCTTTTCACAAGCATTGCGACAATCCACTTAAACCTCTTAATATATAGAACCTTGGTTATAATGAATGTTGTAGCAGTCAAGGTATATGTTGCTCTGTTGAAAACTAACTAAATATGAAATCGAACATAACCACTTTCTCAGTCTGAAAAATGATCTCTGAGAGCTGCCACTTCTCTGTAAGTATGTTAATGCAATTCACAACTCAGTACATCAGGATTACTAATTATTTCGATATCCTTATGCCAGACACATTCGAGTGACATGCTCACAGTCTCACAACTCCAAACTGCATTCCTACCTACTGAAATCCATGATATTGATTTAACAACATCAGTGGGGAAATCAATACATTGCAAAATAAAATCAGAGTGTTTTTCTAACAAACAGAAAACCGCAGTGGGGGAAACAAAACCACACTGGGACTAATTTGGCCATATTAATTCATACACTCACATATGCAATCACTTTAAAAAAATGCTGTGTCTGCCCAGGCATTGTAAGGGTGTACACAAAGTGCGACTTTGCTGACAGAAGCTAGGAGACTAGTACCTCAAAAGCTGGAAAGGATGTCAAAGAAACCTACGCAGACACTGTATCTCAAAGGCACGGACACTACTGGGTAAGCAACTGCTCTTTTATACAAGAGACCAACATTGCTCATGCTCAGAATCAAACACTGATCTCATCCCCAAGAAATACGAGCAGATAGGTACTGCTTATTTCTTATACTGATGTTTCTTCCATGAACTGAACACTAGACTTATGAATGGATGTAACCACCCTCATTCTCCACACACAAAGTAACTAGCCGCTGGTGCTGCTGAAAGACTAAAATTAACACTACTCTTATTTGAATGCTCTGAGATGTTATGTGTGTGTTAGATAAATCAATACGCACAAGTATGCTGGTAGTAGAGTGAAACCGGCATGAGTCTTGGGGCCTAACAACAGAATTGCTAGAACTGGAACAACCATCCTACATGTTATATTTTGAATCTTGAATGTTTATCTAATGCAAGACTGACATGCTAACCTGTCCCCATCCATATGAAGTATACCGTCCCCTACAACGATACACAAATCATTGTGACAAGGTGAGTGACTACAGCACGTATTCCAACAGTTCTGTGCTGCCCCAAATTCTAGCTACTGTGAGTAGAAAACAAGATCCTTGTCCAGTGACATGACTTTAGGAATATGACATTCTGTATTTCTGTATTTATCATTTGTTGTTTGGCTGCTCCTCCTGGAACCATATTCACAACTGGATCTTTGTTGTTGTTGTGGGTTTGTTTGTTTGTTTGTTTGTTTTAACAGACTGAGGTTTCATAGGGAAGAGAACTGTGCTATTTAAGACAGACTGTGGATGTGCATGTGCCTGGGGAGCTGGAGAAAAGAATGACAATACCTGATGGGAGGCGTATGGACCAACACCGCTTACTGCTGTGGCAAAATTATGTGCTCCAAGCTGATAAAACACTAAGCTTCCCCTTAAAAAATCTTATGATTTCTGAATTCCTTGTCAGACTATCCATATACTCGATAATGGGAGAGACGCAAGAAAGCAAAGGGTGGTTCCCCTTGTGTGCGTAACTCCTTAGTGTTTCCATCTCAGCTAAAACTTTCATTAGTGGTTGGCATTATTAAGACGCTAAGCACTAAGAGCTTGGCCTCCGTAACCACTGGCAAATTACTTAGCACTGAAAATAGCTCTGGCTCCATGAAAGCCAGTGCCAAAAGCAACACCATGGCTGGCCCTGGAACCACAGGAACCACAGACACTGTGTGCCCAGTCTCAATACTGAGGGGAGGAGCGCGGTGCAGACTGAGAAAGGCTGAAAGACAGACAAACCTTTTGGAGTCCCTCATCTTTTTGGGGACTCTGTTTTCCAGTTACCACAGGGAGGTGTGAACTGGATTGGAGATCACCATTTGCCTAAGCAATCTAAACACAGCGGTTATCTTAGGTCCTAGGAAGGGAGGATACATTATCTCACTTTCAGAAAGAAGATCTGGCTGCTTATTTTGCCCCCAGGATTTCCTTCTCTTTACAAAAAATCTGAAACAGTTCATAATTGCTTGTACCTTGCCAGTGCTGTCTTAGCGTTTTGCTATTCATAGTAGTATCATGAGCCTTGTTGTTCCTACCTGTAACATGACTTCCAATAAAGTCATAGACAATATCATTGTATTACAAATTAATCTATTTAACACATAAAATATTGTAGGAATCATTCTGAAGACAGAGGGCATTAATCTTATACTCTACCCACACTTTTCATTTCATAAATGTTTTTCATATTAACACTTATTAAAATTGTATTAGAATGCGACATTAATTGTACTTGGCCTTCCCACCTAAAGCATTAAAATAATCTACTGCTGGTGGCACAGAAGCCTTCCCTCAGAACGCAGAATCATAATATTCAATTACTTAAGACATCTGTTTAAATGTGTACTCCTTTGAGGGATTGTGAAACATAGATCAGGAGATGAATTTTAATAAAACTCCACTTCAAACTAAAAAAGAGAAAGTGTAATGGCGTATTGTAATACTTGCTACTATAAGTAACAAAATCGTATATGAGTACATAGCTATTACAGCTAATAAAGACTAGAAAATTTTTCTAGTTTAAAGATTTCAATGTGTGAAAGATTAACATCTTAGGACCCACAACATGCATATGCTTTAAATATTTAAGTTCCCATTTTTCACATCCGAGATCTTAATGAAAGTCACTCATGATGTTATATTTGGGCATAGAAACCTTCATACCTTACTGGATGATGCATGAGATTACTTGCATGTATTGGGAAACAGAACACATGTGAAATGAAACCTGATTACAAAGCATGTAGAAGAAAGCATGTTACCTGGGCATGACGGGCAACACTGCCCTGGGTGTATGGTGGGGTTGCCGCAATTAGGAACGGGGCAAGTGATCAAGGCACACATTTCCCGCCCGTTGTGACAGTAACATTCCCTGCAGCCATCGTGCCAGCTCTCCTCGTTCTCATGTCGGCGCCCATCCATCGACAGGCAAGAGCCTGTTTTAACAGGAGGCATAACAGAAGCGGTTGCCTCTGCACAAAACCAAAGGAAAACAAAGCGTCCTGATAAGCGTGTGTTGCTTGGGGAAAAAAACACACCAACTTAATGCCTGGATTGTATTTATTTTTAAAGAACATATTAAGACCAGGGGAATAATAATACTATCTTTTGCACTTAGAAATAAAATTAAATATTTAAATATTACAGAGTATTAATCATCTATCATTGGAGTACCTGATAACACGTAGAATATAAAATCATCTACAAGAGCTAAGGATGGTCTTATTCATAACACGAATGAAAAAATATTACAAGCAAGTTCTAACAGGGTCATGCTAGATACTGGAAATATTTCATAAAACACCTGCGAGAAATTATTTGTTTACATTACTAGGATAATGAGATGTTTGGAAGATAACTGCTCTGAGAATTTTATCCCTCATTCCTAGCTTTTACGGAGATGAGAATACAGTAGCTTGGATTGCTGCATTACTTGCACTCAACCAGAACACACAAGCAGTTGTTCTAGGGAGGATAAAGTCTCACTTGTATCTTAAGGGGTATTTAAGCGCTGCAGGATTCAGCCTCAATATATTCCTTGTTAATGAGCAGAGTCAATTTAGAGCCCAACACTCCCTCACCTACATCATTATTATGATGAAGGATTTAGGATCAGTTTCTCTGTGAACTGTCTTGTTTTCAGCGGTATGTCAACCATATTCTGCTGACACCTAATACAAATAACCTCATATATTTGTAAGTTGCTTATTTAATTTTCTGTTAAAAAAGGATGCAGTATGAAAAGTAGTAATGTTGATATTTAGTTCTAGTATAGGTGTGGATTTGGTGGGTTTTTTTTGGTTTTTTGGGGGTTTTGTTTGTTTGTTTGTTTTTGGGTTTTTTTTATTAACATATAGGTCTGCAGTTCTTCAGCTGTGGCAGATCTATCAAAGGTGGTCCAAGAACCACAAGCAGACAGTACGAAGTTAGTTTGATGCATGTTATCAGAGCAAGAATCCAATACACAGAAATTACATTAGTATCTCATGATGTGAATTAAAAAAATCCCTGGCATAAGGGTAAAATAATTCTTAAAATGGACTTAATTCTATTGCTGAACAGAATTATTACGAAAACAATTTACATTCTGTTACTACACTTCTATACTTTAGTATCAGCTTATATATTAATTCCTATTTGAATTACTATCACTGGAATACTGTTCTACATTAAAATGATTACTGACACACTCCTTAATGAAGTATCTGATGTAATGAAGCGTTTTTTTTTCCTTGGAGAAACAAACCAAGCATAGAGGCAACTATTCAAAATTAACTTAAACTGAGATTGTTTTAACTTTTCCGTTTTTAATGAAAATTAGTACAAAATATAATGCTTAAAGAAGAAACCAAATGCCCAAATACAAAATGGGAATAACTGGATAACTATAGGTATGGTTGAAATGGTCTAGGATTATAGTTGCTCACAAGTAAAAATGAGTTAGCAATGTGGGATACCACTGTGGAGAAGGCAAGTTCAATCTAAGATACAAGTGCAGGAGCACTGTAAATTTAAATGCAGTAGTACTATCTCTACTAGTTTTGCTACTGCTAAAGTACAACATCCAGTTTTTGAACTGTGATGAGATATCAAAATAACTGGGTTTGACCTAGACACCTCACCCCCCTTAAAAAAAAAAAAAAACAAACAAAAAACCCCAACGTTTAGGGGGCTCCAGTTGCAACCTCTTAAATATTGCAAGAATTCTAAAGGGAATGGTGCTTAGCTGTTCCATATGTCTGCTGAGCTTAGGACAAGAAGTAACTGGTTCAATTTGTAGAAAGGGAGACAGAAGTATTAGAAAATATATTTTACAATGTCACATATTAGTAACCACAGAAAAAAAATTTTTAGAGAGGATTTTTTTTTAAATTTTCTTCTGAGAGAATCACAGAATCACTAGGTTGGAAAGGACCTTTAAGATCATCAAGTCCAACCATTAATCCAGAACCACCATGTCCCCTAAACCATGTCCTGAAGCGCCACATCCACACGTTTTTTGAACACTTCCAGGGATGGCGAGTGGAGAGTGGAGATTCTTAATAAATTAAACCTTAGACAAACATATGTCAAGGATTATCCAGATACACTCGATTTTATGTGAAGGAAGTGAAATGGACTCTCAGTTTTCCAGAGTTCTACTCCAGCCCTGTATTTCTATGGTTCTACTTCTATTAATCCTAGTGTAAACTATTTCTGGCAGAAACAATTTAGAAAGCGGAGCTAATTCAGAGGCAGGGGATTTCCCCATCCCTTCCTCTTACTTAGGGATTTTGGGTAAAAATTTTAATACGGACTCACAGCTCCCCCAAAACACTGGTGATTTCTTTAATTATTCTTGGACAAGTTGCTAATGATCATGTTGAAGTGATATGCTCATGGCTCAGTATCTTTATGATCGTGATAACAATAAATACTACTTAGAGAGGGATCAAGTTATTTTTGCTAAATATTTCTGCATGTTTTAAAATCCATCCTTCTTAAGGAAAGCACTTAAAAGTGTGCATACACAGAATTAGTAACTGACGAGTTGCATCTGAATAGTCTGGGATGCAATTAAGCCACGCCTAAAAGAACATCTTGTGTATATTCCATCACAGCACCATGACAATCAGGAAAAGTGTGCCAATCGTGAACATGGAGACAAATGAAAAGTGATGAGAATTGTCTCAATGGGACTCCATGCAGCAGCGACCCTTCCTTATTTATTTTTAAATTTTTAATTTCTAATAAAAGTCATATATTGCAGCTCACATCAGTGAAATCTCTCTCTGTTTCTCACATCTGCAAGGTACATTTATAACATTTCAATTTTTTTTTTGCTAGAAGTCTTAGAGTTTTGTTATAATTATCTGCAGTGTACAAAGTAACGTAGAGAAAATATAATGTTGAATCCTTCTGATTTGTACGATTCCATGTTTGCCTCCAACTATAGGAGAGTGACTTCAGGAACTCATATAGTTTCTTCCAGTCCCAGGTTCCCATAGCTTGTCTTGTTATATTTTAATGGTTTGTAATATGCAAAAGAAATAGCTGCTAAAGAAGTTAAGAATGGAGTCATTACACAAAGCAATAGGAAAATACTCAAACTTACTTGCCTGTACCTAGAAATCAAAACGCGCAAGTAAGAGTCAAAGAAAATAAGCATGAAAGAGCAGTTAGGATCAGAGAGAGCCTGAGCACAAACGACAAATTATTATATGTGACACATGAAGATGAGCAATGAAAGAAGTCTGATACCCAGACTAATACCAAACACAAACTAAATATACCTTAAGAGAGACATGTGTTAAATGCAGCACAAAAATTAAAGCAAGTAATTAATGAACATCTTATCTCAATCTCCACCTCGAACTTGGTGGTTACAGGTTTGGATGTTGCACGTGTGAAATCTTTAGCTTAAGAATACCCAGTCCTTTCTCCTGGGTAAGCATGCACTCTAGTCATTGCTCCTTGAGACCACCTGAAAAGCGTCCAAGGGACAGCACTCTAATTTTCGGTGGCATACAGGGCATCTATCAAACACAAAACTTGCATTTGTAAAGAAAAGATGATGGTGAAGAAGCTAAGATGAACACTGCTGCTGGAAAAAAACCCCAAACCTCAACTAGCTTATTTCTAGTAGTTACTTATTAAGAGCCTGATCTAATTGTCATTAATGATAATGAACTGACTTCTGTGACTTTGTAATGGGAGATGAAAGTGGAGCTGAGGCTTTCTGTTGAAGCCAAGATGAACACAGATAATAACAAACGCCTGCAAAACAATACACTCCTTCGAGCAAAGTTGAACCAACTCCCCCACCGGTTACCATATTTCCATTCTTACATATTCTGTGCAATATTGCTTTTCTGTTGCTCTAGCTTCCAACTGCTTTGAAAACAAGTTGTAGTTAGAGGTGGTAATGCACTCGCACCTACCTCTGCACTTGCAGATCACACAGCCATGACTGTTCTGCTGGAAGCCCAACGGACAGATTTTACCACAAGGTAGTTCTGGGCATTTCTTACACCGACAGATTTCACAGCCATGCTTGTTCTTCCTAGATGACCAAAATAATTTGTAAAACGTTAGCAGGTCACTTTAAATATCTACATGTCATGATCTTTAAAGCAAAAGCATCCCCTGAAGAAGCAGCTGATCAAGTAAAGAAAATTATCATGAACATGAAACCTTTAGGTTCAGGGGGTCTATGGGGTGTGCGGGTCTCCATCCCTCGCATGTGCTCCCTCCATGTGACTGGTGAAATCTCTGCATTTGGCACTTTCAAGCCATAGCAGATAATATAGATGTACGTGCTTGTGACTACTATTGATGATCAATTCTTTTTCCAAGTGCGAAAGTAGAAAAAAATAACTTCTAAAACTGAAGAAGTTGGAGGGGTAGGTAGGAATCTGTTATAATTACTACATTTTTATAACACAAATTACTGTTAACTTTTTTCCGCCAACAATAGATAAAGTACTGTAGATTTCCTCTCTTGCATATTAAAATTACAGGGATATTTCTGAAAATGTTGAATAAGCAGACACAAAACTTGAAAACTAGCATGCAGAATGCCCATAACCCATACAAAAAGCAGCAGACACATCGTAACATATTTTGAAACAGAGAAAACCAGAAAACTTTTCAGCAGAGTACAGAGAATCAGGACCACAAATGCTTCCAAAGCTTCCAGGTACAGATCGGCAGGAGTCTAGAGCACCATCTGACAGCATCTCTTCACAGCACCATAAACATACTGCTTCTGAGAAGCCTATACTGAATATTTACTTGGTATTTGACAGATAATACCATTCAAACTTTAGGCACAAGTGCACTTGTACTATATACACAATATACAGATAGAGTCATTTTCTCTGCCTTCCCATGATATTGGGGTGGGGGGGGGAGTTGTCATGAAGAAGTTCAAGACAAAGAGGGGGAAAAAAAAAAATTATTTTCATGACTCTGCTGATAAATTTGCCACTCTAATGAGGTAACTCACTAAAACTGGGAAAAAACATAAAAAACATTTACTGGGAAACTGACAGATGCCTCGTTGAACACTACACCATTAAATGCACGCCAGTCCCCCCCCAAAGACAAGACATGGGAAGCTAAAGAAGAACATCTAGAGAAACAGAAAAGAAATAAATTACGTAAATCTTTAGAAAGCCTGACTTCAAGCTCTGGAAAACTATTTCATTTTTAGTTAAAAGGCTGAGGAAAACAAATTGTCACACAGTAGGATGGAGAATGGAAGGCTTTCTGTCGTCCTATCCATCTATTTTTTCCTCCTTAATCTTTGTAACCACAGCTCTTTTTAATATCAAAACAAATGCCTCTTTCCACTAATCTGTAGAGCTTTCAAACAGTGAACTCTATTGAGCAGTTTTTTTCAGACAATTGTGAAAAGGTTTTGGTTTCTTTAAATATGCACAAACTCAGATTTTCCAATTACTAACCTTTGGCAGTCTTAGAAAATAATCACAAACATGATGATTTACTCCTTAACTTTTCACTCTCTAATATACTTTTCTTTTAATACTTGCTTCTTTAGTCTTCTATTTGTGACCAAAATTTTACATTAAAATAGAGACTTGTCTCCCACTACATCCCATGCTTTTGATGGTCATAACAGGATTGGAAGTCATGTAAGGCTTGCTATTTCAGAAAAAAATTGGCACAGTAGCAGTAAAAAACAAATGAACAAATGTACTATACAGCTGCAAATCTAAATAATTTTAGCATCAAAGTAAGACTTGAAGTGAAATGATCTTTCATTTCTTGTAGTACAACTAATTAGTTCCTACCACAATTTTAGTCCTTTGTACTGCAAACTGTTACATACATAGTTATCTTTAAATGTTCTTCATTTCATTCTGTGCAATTATTCGTAAGTTTTGTAGACAGTGACAAGATTAGGGTGTTCACTTCCATTTTTTTTTTTTTTAAATTACGATAGTCTTAAGACTTATTAAACACTCATAATTTAAAAATACCAGCCAAGTATTGTGCAAAATTAAATTACATTCTACATTTAAAACCAGAATTTAAATTGAAGATTATTTAAATTATTATTTTTTCAGGCGTACAAAAATGCAAGGGAAGGATCACCCCAGACAGGGTTCCTAAAACACTAGCATCAGCTTGAAATGAACTTGTTTTTAAAACATCTTTATATTACTCCCAGCTACTATACGATGTCCATTAATATTTGCTGTAATTTAAAAAAATGCTTTTGCTACATAGTTCACACAGAATTTCTAATAAAACTATTTTATGCACACTTCAGTTAAAAAAAAAAGAGAGAAGAGTGTGTTTCAGCTTATCTAAGTACAGAAAACAGAGAAATCTGTAATGTTCCTCTGTAGGTCAATATACTAAACGAGTCATACATACAGGCTAAAAATTACTACAAGCACTGTAATGCTGTGAGAGGTTGAACATTATCTTTTTTATACTGCTTTCTATTCGAAGATGAGACGTGTGGTTCAGCACTAGCCCATGGAGCAGTCCTGACCTGCGTGATGTTTTCACCGACCTCCCACATCTCCTCTGAGCGGGACACGGTATGACGGGGCAGGCAGCGTGCCTTGGGCCGGCAAGTGCCTATGCGAGCCGTTAAATGGTCCATATCTGATTCTCTCAGAGTCAATGTCACTTTATCATGTCTAGGACTTCAACGAATAGTTGCAAATTGCAAGATTCAAAATTTACGTCTTTTTAACTTCAACCTGTTTACTGTTTTTCTTCCTTTTCACTGAATTCTAGATACTATCCATTTCCAAAGATCTGAGTTTCCATTTTGAAGCATATTACTTGGTAGTTTTAGTCCTCCTCAGGTGTAAAAAGTAAGCCTAATAAATCTAGGAAATAAATCCTGTCTCCTTATTCTCTTCTTCAACACCATAAACCTTGCTATTTTTCTAATTTTTTCCTACTTTTATGTGACAGTACCACACAATTTCTTAGACACTGGCTGCTTCCTCCATGAGTTTAGAAAATCACTGGGCCTATAATCATAGGCCTTTACCTATTCTTCTCAGAAACTGAGACATCAGTCCTTTATTACAGGAAAATATTCCAGCAAAATGAAGGATATGATCAATTCCTTTATATAAAGCTAGGCCCATCTATCTTTTTTCTCTTCAGTCCCCTTTGATTTTCATTCAGAAGACTGAACCATTTCTGGGTAGATAGCATTTATGCACGCTTCAGGTATGTCCACACTGAAGAAGATGGCATGAACACCTTTAGATTTCCCCATACAGTCAGTGAGATTACTATTGACCCATACCATAAATTTATTAACAATAATCACCGTAAGTGCTTAGGCACAGGTATCAGCAGGATGATACTCACAGGCCACACAAACTAAGAGACTCTACAGGTCAAGAGGATTGCACTCAAACATAGAAAATCAGCTTATTAAGGTGCAAAGTATATTAGGCCCTATTCTTGGGTTCTTATCTTTCTCATTTTTAGAGATTTTGCCTTTAAGGCCTTTCAAAGTAATTCAGGCACATCTCACCTAATGTGCACCAAGAGGAGGCCCAACAGAATAATTTCAGGTTTTTTTTTTTGTTGTTGTTCAAAAAGGTATTAATGATGATTTAAACTGGTGTGTCAGAGTATAACCCTTAACATCACAGGTCAACTCAACGGCAATCTGAGGGTCATCTTCCAGTTATACATAAGGATCTTCCTCATCTTGGTTTAAAACTTTCTTTAGAAAACCAGTCAAGTCACAATTCATGAGGGAGAGAGATCATGAAAAGTCAGACCTCTCAAACCAAGTAACAAGTTTCTGAATTAATCAAAGTTCATTAATTCATTAATTAATTCAGTTCACATGGAAGAGACAGCTTCGCTGCAGAACCGACAGTACTAAAAATGAGTATAGAAGACAACAGTAAAGAGACACCTTTGCTTAAGAAACGAAAGTAAAAACCAGAAATTGCAAAGTAAAAATATATGTAAGCAAAAGCAAGGGGTGCATCTTTACTGAAAGCTAAGGAAGAAAACAGGACCAAAGAAAATACTGTTCTTTTTCGCAGTTATACATGGCCTGGTCACTAGTGAGGTACACTTAAATTAAGAACATTACTGCCAGTCACACACACTGGGAGCACAGGCTCAGGAATGGAAATGTACTGGCTCAACTTATCTTAAAAGAGTATCTGCTTTTTACTGAAGATTCAGAATTTTGAAGATAAAAAATATATTCAGTTCACCACAGGTTATTAAGGTCTCTGCTATATTTGATTTGAAGTCGTAAAAATACTGTCCTCTTTCCTCTAAACAAAAATTACAGTTTAATATAACCAAACCAGACAAACCCGCTCATTATGTGAAAAAGAGTATTTCTTCCTAAATCCATAGCTGTTGGGAAAGGTATCGTACAACAAACTAAAATAATGCAACGGTAAACTTAACACATTTACACACAAAACACATTAACAGTAAATGTCTTCGGTAAGTCTAGTTCAGAACAATCCTTAGCAGCAGTAGAAAAACATCTTTAACACTTCAGTGTGACATCTACATCGGGATTGCCAGTGAAGAACACCAGTAGTGGCAAACTGAAAGAAACCAAACGGAAAACCAAACTTGACTGTTTTGGATACTGCAGAAAAGTCAAAGAATAGAGTTAGCCGGAATGGAAACAAACACCTAGACCTTGGTTCATGAATACATTCAAGCTATTTCTGTATAAGTCCAAAAAAGCAATGACAAAAGACATTAAATAGACCTTATTTAATATTTATTATTCAATATTTTCCTCCTATTATAACTTTTGAATAGGCTAAAGCAAATGGCCTTTTAATAAATAAATTTATTCATTTATGCACTTGTAATATTAAAATTAAAAAAGCTTTTCCTGTTCCAGGATGAATGATACTCAATCACAGTGAGTAAACAATAAAAATGTTTGTAGTTCATACCAACTGCCTCTGCTTTTATCTAAACATATCCATGCACACACTCCTTGAGCATGTGGATGGAAAAAATCTTCTCAGATTCTGTCCTGATAGCTTTAAGTTACCAACCATGCCACAGACAATAACCTAAGAGCTACAATATGAAAAAAGTATAAACCCCAAGATCTAACAGCCTTAGTGTGGCCTTTAAATACCGCATTAGATTAATCCACTGAGTTTATACACCAATTTGAAGAAACAACCAGTAACTGCGTATTGTTAACGAAAATAGTTTTTAAAACAAATTATAAAACAGAAAAGAAATGTTCAGATATACAGTCTGGAGACTGCTGAGCTTGCATCCTGTACTTGCTACTGAAGATGCTTCATGTATCATGAACAAGAAAGATGGCTTCCTTTGTTCCAAATACAAAAGAAATATATTCTGATGGCCATTATCCAGAATTTTTCTCTCTTCTGTGCAAACGTTCAAAATCAAATTTAAGCTAGCGCAAATGTCTTCAGTGCCCCTCGAGAAATGGTTACGCCATATGAGTACTGTACGGCAATTTCCAGTAAATGCCTGAATAGAGTTGTAAGCTGTATTCCTTTACTGCTGTCATCTCATCCCAGCCACCCTTCCTGCTGATTCCATCACAGAGTTCTCACAGTTTCAGACACCCCAACACCATTTGCCTCTTTGGCTCCCAGTCTCTTAAGACTTTATCTTGGATTTTGTGCCTGCTCAATGGCATGGCTCAAACTCCCTGGATGCTTCCTAAATGATTCTGCATGCTTTGTACTTGTTTTAATTGACTTCACTCCTTTGATCCTTAATGTAAGTAGCTTTATCCTATCTAAAAAACTGAGACATCTAGCCAGCCATTATTTCTGTTCAACCTTTCACATTTCTTTCGTTCTGCTACCCATCTTCAGCCACCCTTGCCTTTGAAGCCACTGGGCAAAAGTTCTGGGGACGACAAAACTGACATCTTTTTTCTGAAACTTCCCTCCTGCTCTATGTTCTCTCACTTGCAAAACTGAAAATAACTCTCAGCCGCTCTTGAAGTCAACATGCCTGAAGACAATTTTATTAACATTTTAATATTAAATTTTTACTTTTCCTCTCTCATCTACTAAACTTTGAGTTTTGAGGACAGAAGTGAAGTTTGATTTAATCTTTGTTGTCTTTCCCTCATTTTGCCTATTTCAATCCTATCACTCTCATTAGCGCCGTTTCCTGCAAAAACGTCTATCATTTAACCAAAGGCAAGCCTAATTCTGTATCTCAAGTAATAGATACAAGATTATATTAAATGGTATTACTTTATTTTTCTGGGCTGCTGTTACATAGATATTTTCAAATTACACTAGGGATGCCTGAAGGATACAAGTCAAGCATCTTTTCTAACGCAGAAAAAAGTGACTCAATGTTTTCAAGGCAAACAAATTCTTCAAACTTTTTTTTTTTGTGGCTGTGTATTGCAGCATATTTGCGCCATTATTGTTCCATGGGATACGGGTCTGCTTTTTGTTTACATAACCTGTTTAGCACCAGGCACGGCGCGAGAGCTGTATGGGCAGGAAGAGGGAGGTCAACCAGCACATGCACTTAAGCGGCACACCGTTCTGCTGCTAAGAATAGCATGAATAGAAATTCTTCATTGGCACCATCTATAAGCAGAGCTGATTAAATCTGGGAGAATGTCACTACATTACAGCTTGATTTCTATTTTTCTAAAATCTCTGGTACCTCTCTGGTCATTCAGGTTCTACCATATTTTGATTCCTTCAAACTTTATTAAAACTGCGCGCTAAAAGAACACATTACACTATAGATTAGTGTTATAAAAACCTGCAGCATTTATGAACAAGTGTCAAACAGAACTCTGAAATGAACCAGAAATTAAAGGAGTATTAATATCAAACACTAAGAGATGTAACGTTAGTAAACTTCATTACAAATCCTAAGGAAAAAAGTTACATATGAACGTTACCTGAAGATTAGCTGCCACGAGGTAGAAATAAAACCGCTGCGAAAAGCAGGCAGTAACATAGAATTAATTTCCCATTAATAATAGAATGTATTGGTAAAATATATAAAGAAGCCACCAGTGTGATTAGCAAGGAATTTCTATGCGACAAAAGATCTGCCCAGGTTTCATCACCTGTCCCACAAATGAATAAATACTGCAAATATTTCCCTTTATGGAGAAAGAACTCTAGCAACAACACAGGTTCTGAACACATTTACCAAAACTGAAATAAGAGATGGTACTGTTCTTATGAATCCTGTAAAGTAACTATCAGAAACGTCTCACTAAAGAGACGTCTCACTAGTCTGCTGTCATAGCAACACTAAAAAACCCTTGAAATATTAGAAAAACATTTGAATAAAATAAATGGGCTATAAAATGAAAGGGTATCACAGTGGAACACGCAAACTGAATTTCAAAAAGCTCCATGCAAAAGACAGTACTTGTAAGCAGCTTTTTCATCTTGTTCATCAAATATTCTTCAAAAAAATTTAAGCACTACTTTGCTTTTACAATCCGCTGCTGTTTTTTTAGTTGCTGTTTCTTAATCCGTTGATCAAAATCCATTTTGAAGAATACTTTAATCTCACATCAAGTAATGACATTTCTATTTTCCTACATTTTCGCCTGCTTTGCCACTAAGTAAACACAAGTACACATGCCTGGATTTTGCATCTTTTCAAAACGTACAGGGACTGTATTAAATATGCTTTCAGAATGAGAATACGTACAAGTATCCAAAGGGACAGTACTTGTCACATACAATGGGTTTGCACTTCTTAGGTCGCGGTCGGCACTGACAGATCTCACAGTTGTGGACGTCAGTCTGGAAGCCGAAGGAACAGTCCAAGGAACAGCCCGAAATGAGGCCGGTGCACAGCTCCTCCCCTGTGAAGGACACATGCAGGTTATCGTAATGTGAACACTGTTTCTACCAGACAAACGCATCTTTAGCAGACTAAATCTTCTGTTCCTTTTTACTTCGTAACTTTTGAAGTGCTGGTAAGCCTTACCTTCAGACTGTCCTAGTTTTAAAACATTCAACAGAATTCTCCAGTAATGACCCAAACCGTATCAGCAGACACTGCAGGATGCCTTCAGTTCCAGTCAAGAACTCGGGCAGTACTACGTAGTACCCTAAACTAACACGATTTTGTGAAGGGATGCACAGCCAAAGGAGTCTATCATCCGTGACACTGTTTGCCTTCAATAAAACATTTAAAATAAGGTATACTTTCAACACATTACATGGCTGTAATAGGTTTCTGTTCAATATAGAGCATCTTTATTTCTCTATTTATTTTTAATTTATTAAAGTTAATAAATTGAATATTTTATTTATTTTAAATAGATGTATTTATTTTAAGTAGAACCGAAAGGCTGGGATATATTAACAACTGTTATTCCTTATGCTGTTTGCTGTCAACTGTTTGGTGATGAAGACCTGCTTTTTAAAAATATAACTGTAATACCTAAGATGTGATCTAAGCTTAGAAATGCTAGACTAGAAGACCTGTCTCTTGAAGTCTCTAACATGTTTTATCAGTCTCTTGTGGCGTTAAGGGAGATGCTGGATTGTTGGCATCTCAATTTCTCCAGTACAGAGATTAATAATGGTCATTATATTCACTCTCATTGGAACGTACTATTTTGAGATGATCAGTTTCTTTTCGTTCTTCTTGAAAAGAAGTGCCAGAAAAAACACTCTTAACATACTCTGGGATACAAAATTCATGTCCTGGTTGCAGAGGTGAGAGGAAACAGAAAATAATGATTTTTGTTACACTAGGGATGCAAAACACAGGAAAAAAAAATGACCATTATTACAATAGCCAATGTAAATCAAAATAGAAAAAGAGGGAAATGTAACTGAGATTCTTCAAGAGCAGACTATGATGGGTGATATCCAAAGGATTAATTTTCAGAGTAATATTCAAAGGACAGCTAATCTCCAGTACAAACATCCACACCACTACAAAATGGTCCTTATACAGAGGGCAGCTGCAGCATGCTCCTCCAGATGTGCTCCTTACTCGAGTTCTGAAGACCGCTTTCCTTTAGGGATATAAACATTTAGGGATGGGGTTTTCCAAAGAGGAGATCAGCACATTGACTCTTTCTGTTCCTTACACTGCTTCTACGCATCTGAAATGCAAAGGTAATTCTGCAAGTCTCTAACATGGTAATGCATGTTAAACAGAAGGAATCTTCGCTTTCCTTAAATGCTTTCTCTTCTGTTTTTGTGATGTTGCACTGAAGTGCAAAATATAACATAACTCACTCACAAAGGCAATGGGTAGACTTAACCAGATGTGGTTAAGCTAAGAGTTTCCTTATCTATTCTGCCAGGTTAATGCTCATTTTGTAAAGAAGTCCTGTTTCTTAGTACCCCAGAGTGAGACTGAAGCCTCACAGAAAACTGGCAAATTCACTGCCTACTTCTGTGGTGGAATTTGGGCATACAAGTGCCACGCAGCCCAAGAGCCTTATTAAACTGAGAATTGTTGTTTGGGATAAGTAGGACAAAGACCATCATCGGGTTCATGGCTCCTACCTCTCCACTTTTATGCAGATTTGGTGTCTGAAGCTAAAAGGGTGCAAGTTTATTTGTCATTCAGAATACAGAAGAAGAAATGCAGAACCTTTCACATCTGGTTCTAGAGGTTGCCTCTGTCAGCACAGTACCAATGCTGCAGTATTTAAACATTTATTCTCTGTCAGATCTAACCTTTGAGGGCAACTGTAACCCTTATCTCAGATGTTTGCTTTACTCAGACACACATATACACAGATCTTAATGGATTCTTACGAGTTTTGGAAGGATAGAGTTCAGGCTGATCTATCAAGAATACCAGATCTTTCTAACATGTAGCCACTCTAGGTGATTTAAAAACACTACAATGCAGAGGAAATTCAGATACTCTGTGGTAAATGGTGTACATGTAATGCAAAAAGAAAGACATTCCTTGAAGCAAGTTAAAATAATGAAAAATTTTGCTTTTTAAGCAGCTTTTACAGTAGGATGTTTGTACAAAATTATTCCCTGACAGAATATCATGATAATGAAATTACCTAAACTTTACATTACGCATGACTTTATAAGGTAGTCATGATTTTTAAAGTTAGGCTTGAACTTTATGAAGAATGTATGGAAAAGTACACATACACTGGACTATCTCCAAGAAGAATGAAGCTCAGTTATGACCTTTGATATGGTGTAAGTTATGATATCTCCTGCTGATGCTCAGAACTGATCAGTGAATAATCCTGGAATTGCACAGGTTGGATTGATCAGAACCATTCATTTTCTGAAGTGCACTTTGTCACAGAGATGAAGTGTTTAGGTGGCTGTCCGTAAACATCAGGCTCATAGAAGACATGTCAAGGAACAAGAAGGTACAAATGCAAAGGGATGGAAGAAATGAATAGGCATCTTAAAATGAAAGGAAAAGCTGGAAGTAAAAATTTTAAAAATCTAAAAGAATAGAAACAAGAAGAACATTTTTGAGTTGGGATATTTCTTATTTGTCTCCAGATTGTGTTACAGACAGCTATCAATGTGCGACACCTTGGTTTAAGTAGGTTGTTACAGAAGATGGCAAAATAGTGATTCCTCAAAGCCCCACAGCCAAATATGTTTTTGTTTTCAATCTTCCATTCTGTTTTGATTACTTTGATTTCGTTAGTGAAACTGCTTTTCAGAGATGCAAAGCAAGTTTTTTTACGTGTGAAGTTAACATACCTTACTAAAAGGGTCAAGGTATCTAGGACAGTGCCGTACAAAGAGGAAGACAGTGTCTCATCCCAAGTAGCTTATGATGTTAAATATACTTAAAACTCAAATAGTCAGCTGACATTAACCAGAAGGCCCAGTCTCAAGGCAATGTCTTCCCTGCTTAATCCTATACACAGTGAGTTGCAAAGTGAAAATTCTTTTGAGGATAAGTGGCCAAGAAAGGAAAGCTCTTCAGAGCCTTGGGATGGATGACTAACCATGGAATGGTCACCAAAGAGGATACAAAATAACATCTAAATCCTGGCTCTATCAAATGTACAGTGAAAGTTTGCTGAAGTCAGTACAGTCACATCTGTGTTATTTCAATGCTATACGAGGACGTCAGGATAATCTACACAGACCTCTCCTGCCAGAGTCTTTCTAATAAGATGCTGAAAACAATGCCTTTTGACAAGATGATTATGACTGAAGTTAACATGTTATACTGAGAGTATGACATTACACGCTGTGGAAATAACTTTTAAATAGTTTTTGAAAAACATTCTCTATGAAGAAATTTAGTGTCATGAAAATCAGAAACTGAATTCTGATCTGCTTTCTGACATCACATCTAACCACCTAAATTTCTTCTACTGAGACATTATTAAAAACATGACAATTACAGGCAGTCTCAAACTGAAGTACCATCTGGTACACATACACATTTTGTCTGCTGCACAGGTCTGTTGAAAACCCTAGTCCACTGTTTTAAACTGAGCATTTTTTTCAGAAAACAGTGAACCATCAATTTTACAGAGCAACGTGTAGCTAAGAGAAAAAAAAGAAAAAAGATTGCAAGCCTAAAGATTCAAATGTGAATCAAAATCAGTGTATGTGATTGTCATCCTGACAAAGTCTCTACAGCTTTAGCTATAGCTTTAAATTAATCATTAATGAAATAGTCACAAGATCATTATGAAAGGATACGAAAAAACAGATTTTCTACAAAGGTTTTGCATTTCAAGTGGCAAATACTGAAGAATAAAGAAAACTAGAATAAAGAATAAGAATATAAGAATATTCTTAATAATTAAGAATAAAGAAAACTCAGTTGTAACGAACTGAGGAAATTTATTATGGCAAAATGTTAGGAAGTTACTTGTTTGGGGGCTTTTTCCACCTGTGCTCAGATAAATTTCATCAGGAACCTGAATCCCAAATCATGGAACATATTTGCAGAGAAGAGATCCAGCCCTAACTGGGCTAATAACTGCCTCAAAAGTATATCAGGGGTAATCAGACACTCTGAAAGAAGAGGACAGGAAACATTTTAAAAGCTAATGGAGAAGGAAAACTACTTTTCAGAGTTTGAGAGAACTGCATTACGCACCTGCATGTCACTGCAACTCTAACAGAATGGGACCGAGCTTCTGATCACATAGTATAAGCCACCTTTATTTCTCTAAATGATTAGTTATAATGACATCACCTAGGGAACTAAACTAATGGTTAGATAGCAGGTAGAAGACTAAAACAGAAACAAAATGATTAATAGGAAACTGACCAACCCAAGCTGTTCTCCGATTATCTGATTCTATGATAAAGGGAAGACATATCTCATTGTGCTGCTTAGGGAAATATCTGTCTGGAGAGTAGATTTCTTCTACATGAGTAGTAGAAATATGTTCATTAATTTTTCTCATAAAACACGAGAAGTCAATGACGTAATGTCAATACAGAAAAGAATCCCTTCTACTGAAGGTTACACAAGGCTTAGGGGGATAAAATAGTAATAGTGCAGTAAAATGTAATATTGAAAATGTGCCACCCATAGGGCATAAACAAGAATTTGTGCTACAAGCTGAGAGTTCAGGCCTAGGATATTGGTTGATTTCAGAATGATACCTAGGTGCTGCGACTTCAGAAAAAGATTAATGTGCTCCTGAATGTCTCAGGCTAATATAACTATCGTTACCACAAATACTTAGTTTTTAATGTGAGGACAGACATTAGCTGAAATACCACATAAAATTCTGGAAGAATTTCAACTGAAGTACAGCGGAAGGCTCGGACAATAACCATGGAAGGGCTGTTTGTCCTCAACCAACGATGCCAGAGAAGGCTCTGGGGAGACCTTGTCGCAGCTTTCCAGTGCTTAAAGGAAGCTTATAAGAAAGATGGTGACAGACTTTTTAGCAAGGCCTGTTGCAATAGGACAAGAGGTAACAGTTTTAATATAAAAGAGGGTAGACTTCAAATAGATATAAAGAAGACATTTTTCACAATGAGGATGGTGAATCACTGGCACAGGTTTCCTAGAGAGGTGGTAGATGTCCCATCCCTGGAAACATTCAAAGTCAGGTTGGACGGGGCTCTGAACAACCTGATCTAGTTGAAGGTGTCCCTGCTCATTGCAGGGGGGTTGGACTAGATGACCTTTAAAGGTCCCTTCCAACCCAAAGTTTCTATGATTGTGTTATTGTCAAAATAGCCTCCTGCTAAGAAGGAACACTCAGTTGAGCGCAAACATGCACCAAATACTTAGAGCAGTGTATCCAGCCCACACAACACTATGAAGTTTTCTTCATGTGCAACCATGACTGCAAAAGCAGCAGCAAAGTCAGCTACCAACAGGTCCACATTTCTAGTGGCAGTTGTCACTAGACCTCACTATACTGGCAAAAGCTATTGCTCTAAACACTGTAGTTCTAACGAACACTTTGTTTTGTATTTTGCAACAACTTAACACATTATATACTGATAACGGATTCATTTGGATCCATTTAATAAGATGCTGTTGGAAAAAAACAAGCAAAAAGGGAACAAACAGTTGAAGATGAATTAAGTCTTCCGAAACACGTTTGTGATTTATTAATGACCAAATATTAGCACCAAGGTTTTTAAGGCTGGTCACCCATTGTCTATCAACTCCTTTTAAATATAGTGGTTTCTTTCTCCCACTTTCTTCACCAACTCACAAACAGCTTCATACAGACAGACTATAATAAAACAATTATTAAAGTTTCCAAAGAACATGATACTCCTTAAGAGGAACCTGTCTGGGATATAGGGGATGGGACAAGACCCTCTGAAGAAGAAAGTCTTGTCTTAAGAAAAGGTGATTACCAAGATATGGTGAGGCTCTACACAGCACACTGCACACAATCTGGTGTTTTAAAACTCTTCTCCACTACATATCTTATTCTCAACACAAACATCAACTCTTATTTTAAAAAGTTGTCGGATCCTTCTAAGAATGAGTTACTGGCTGCTAAAGGAAAGAAAGATATGTACCAAAACCAGCATGTAAGACAATCGATATACCAATGTGACCTACTGTAGTCCAGGGCCCACCCTGCAAACAAGACAACAACAAAATTCTGTCCCAGGATATGCATTGTTAGCAATCTTTGCATTTGTAAGGATTTACTCAGCAGTCAGATATTTCAGATACAACGCAATCTCTTATTCTCAGGTACGGTATCTCAGAGGCAACGTATCTCAAAAGGAATCACAATCTTTGGCCTAAATTCAAACCATCAGATGCATGATTTATTCCTGATTTCAGAGTGCTCACATCCCCATCTTGCATGAACCTATGAATATTTGGGGTGTTATAAAATATTGGTCACAAATCAAACTGAAAAGTAAGCAAAATTCAATCGCATGAATTGCATATTTAGGTCTAAAAAAGGTTTTCTGTTTGAACTTCTAATAGCTTGATTGTAATTCCAGCTAACTCGTATTTAAAAAAAAAGTCTCAATTTCCTTCTTCTAGCATATGTATGGCACATAAAAAACTCTAAGCTCTTAAACTGGGATATTTATGTTTCTCCAATTGATTATTTTACATATGGACACATTGACAATTGTACTGTAAAGACTGAAAGTCATCTTAGTCCAAAAACTTTTGAAAATGCATTCTAGAGATGCATAGCCTGTTGAAATACTTTTAGTTTTCAATCGTCTAATTCACGGATAAAAAATAACTGCCAGAGAATATTAATAGATACTTGACAAGAATTATGTCAGTACTTCAACTTGGCTTAGGCCGGTGTCCATTTTTTGAAAATTTGTGGTTGCTACACAAAGCTAGCTACATACCTTTACCATCATTATTTTCTTGACGCTGAGGCTAGATCATATCAGGAGAACTGTTTCACAGTACCTTTATAATTAAGCACTCCTCAGCCGTCCTCTCGGTGTGGATTGCTACTGCTGGTTAATCTTCAGGGGTGGGGATCTGGGGAGGCAAATTTATGAAGGAGAAAACTAGGTTACTTATCAGTAACTGGAATTCTCTGAATATATTGCCTCCACAGATCCACACTAACCCTCCCTCCTTTCGTTAGAATTAACTCACGATTCACAATAGCTGTGTAAAAATGAAGGGACTGGGCACTGTGATGCTAGAAAACCCTGTTTAAAAAAAATAATCTCATGAGTCCGTTGAGGCAAATTACCTGCTTGTATACTTGCTCTAAACAGCTAGGATTCACATACAACACATGACTTCATGAAAATGGATTTGCAGTGATATCTCAAAGGTGGAATTACTAGAAAATGATCAAGCTTCCACAAACCTTGTTTTTTTTCCTACAAGGCAAGACAAGTGAAGTTCTTATCTTACATTAGTAAAACCAATATATTGTTGTAATCTTCAGAGATACCCGCCAAAGACTTTTCTTCTAGTGAAAAGACAGATAATATTTATTTGGCATGAGTAGTTAGTTCATCATAATTCCATTCTCTTCAGGGAGCATTTCCACTATCTTCCACATGTGTACTTAGAGTTAGTATTTCTATTCTACTTAGAATATGTACTTTTTTCTGATCTAAGCCTTAAAATTTTAAGAAACATGATTCATCCCCAATTTTCCATGGTTGTATTTCATTAGCTGAGGTGTAATATATAATAGCTATTCCCTTTCACGTCACTGCAGAAGGATAATAAAACATCCTGTTTCTGCCATGCCTACAAAATTATTCAAAACTCCAAGATGTGCTCTCCTTGGACTAAGGGAGACTACTTGGACTGTCTTTGTTTTTCTAATTTTTTTCCATGGAATTTGTTGCTAAATCAAGGTAACAATGGGAGATAATTGTTACTAAAACACAAAAGTGTTACATAATTTATTTTACTTTACTATTTTCAGGAATTTTGCATTGTCTGAAGTGTACATTTTGCGTGATTAGCATGCATGTGATTATTTGTCCCACCTTAGTTTGATATTAAAATAAACATAAAATATGTTAATTCAAAATGGACAAAATTAAAACTAAGGGAGTTCTGAAGTGTTCAGAACTCATCCCTGAATACTTACAGAAATAAAGGAATGAAATATTCAAATTTTGTCTAGGAAAAGTGCAATGTTAGGAAAACCCACCCCAAACTCTAACTACTAAATGATTAACACACAGAAAAGAGGAGTTGAGATGTATTCTCCTTTTGTAATCCCTGCAAAGTTTTTCTTGGGCTTTTCCCATCATCCCTCCACACACATTTTCAGAGCATTAACCACTGCTATTTATAGACAGTCCATAGATGCTCCTACCTAACTTTTCTTAAACCTTCAAATCCTGCCTTTGAATGGCTACACCACTAAACCAAGTCCCACACTGCCAACCCCAAATTCCACCTTGGAATTCCACTCCGCTTCATGAGCTATAAAGGGAGAGGGTGTGACTCGCCAGAATATTGAAGTCCACGCTGCAGGTGTCTGCCAGTATAGAGTGAATGATAGTACCTCCTTTTTAACTCCCTGGTAGAATACATTTTCTTCTCATTTAAGGAAAAGGTATCAACACTCTTCCAAAAATATTTCTGTATCTATATAGGCTGTGTTTGTGTGAAAGGGCTGGTTTTATGTCTAGAGAACTGTGCAAACACATAATATACCAACATTTCTCATTTGTGAATAGTGATTTCATAGTTTGCTTTGACAGACAAAAGAGACGATGACGTGGTGGAAGTGGACAATGGCACGCTACGATGTGCAAGGAAAATGACTTGTCTCAGCCTTCTACAATTGCATGTCTCCATAAGCAGTCTGGAATTAATGAAATTACATGATAATTGCATCTTGAAACTGCAAAGGTAAGCCTTCTAAATGAAGCAAACCATTTTTAAAATTGACAGCAATGCTTTACTTTAATTCAATATTAGTAAGATTTGAAAAGTTAAAAAAAATACTGAAGTCATACATGCTCACGGGTATACCCTGAACAGTACTTCACATTCAATTCATTTGGGGTAAAACGCTACGGTCTAAGTTGCAGGGGAGATCTCAAGGGCTTTTTCTTTTTCATGAATATAAAACAAGGTACAGACAAGGCCAGATGAAACACTGGCCCTCACTGCAGACTCTCACTGAGGAATGCTTTAGTGTCCAGAAGCAACTATCAGATTTTAAATCCTACGTTAGTGCAATCAGCAGGCATTACTCAATGTGCCCATTAGTCCTCTTTAGAGCAATAGGAGTCTTGCCTCACAGAGCGGCGATCGCTGGTCTTGTTTCATTCCCCTAATGTACTCCTCCTCCTCCTAAAGACTCTGATCCACTGCAAGTGCTCCCTATGAAAGCAAAGGCCTAGAGACTCCAAACTCAATAGCGATTGCTGCACCCTACAAGTAACAATTTTTTTGTTATTTACTACTTTTTTTTTTTTTTTTGGTAATGCATTTCATATTTTTCCTACTGTTTTAGTTTTATTCTTGATATTTTGTAGTGGTTCGTCTTATATCCTGGATTATACTTTTCTCTTTTTATCCTCATGTAGTGCTGCTTTGGCTTCCATATGCTCCCAGTCAGTATGATCACTCCTTCTCCCTCATGATTTGTGGTTCCATCTCGACTCACTGGAACTTTCCCCCCATATTTATCTGTGCTCACTCTTTGCTCAGTGGTATTTTCTTCCTCCCTCTGTTACAACTGTGGTCTGCTTTTTTAAAATTTATTTTATTTTACTTTACAGCGTCTATGATTTCACTGCATGTTGTTACAGCATCTTTTTGTATTCACTGCAAAAATGTGAAGAAGGATAAAGGACAAAGTAAACAGCTTCTATTAAAATTGTATTCTAGTGATGTTATGATTTGCTGCTTTCTTCCTTCTCATTCTGTAGTTGGCTTTAGTCAAGCTGGATAAACTTGAAACTAAATTACAATAAAGCACCAAACAAGTTTCATGATATCGTACTTAGATAATTATTTCATATAAACCTGTTGTACTGACTTCTGGCTACAGGAATGTAAATGAAAGTAAATAATGAGGAACGATTTACAGCTTTACTCAACGTTCTTCCACTTTGTCATTTTGCTTTTATTTTGGCTGAAATAGACTGAAGTATAACGAATCTTCAGCAGAGATCTCTAAAAAGAAATTGCCATAAAAGGAAACTTTATTGGAAAGAGAATAGTAGAATTGAGATATGACGACTTCAAATGGTAATGGGGGCGTGCGGGCCTCCTTTACTCAGGCACTTTAAGTCTGACTCAGTCGAGCAGCTTAGACCAGCAAGAAACAAGTGGGTGCAGTATAAAGACAGAGATGTTCCCAAAAGTACACACGAGTCTACCTGAGCTGAAGATAATACACATTCTCATGTTCTTAGAGAGCCAAGATGCAACTTAAACTGGTTTGGATGTGAAAATATGCAGCATCTCAAAACGCAGAGAACTAGCCGAGTACGTTTTCAGCATATTTGACATAAAACTCCTTTCTTCTAAGTGCTCACACACTCATCTGTCCAGAGCCTTGCAAGCGAGAGACATTACTTGACAGAAAAATTCTATTTCTGTCATTTTGACTGATAACCACCAAGTCATGAAGACTTCCAAGCTGTTATTTTTCTTCACTACTTTAGAAAATAAAGGTTTCCTGTCTCTGAATGACTGGGAAGATTTTTGAGCAATCTACAATTCAAGTTATTTAACTGAAAAAAAGATGACAGACAAATGAGACTATTAAGTTTGCTCTAGGCAATTTGCTACTGCAAAATGAAAGTAATCTCAAGCAAATCTGGCAAGAAAAAAATTGCCTTGAATAGGTTCTTAAGAACTATTTAATCAGAAACACTCCAAGCAAGAACAGATACTTCCTGTGATGTGGTATGTGAACGCGTGCAATCTGGTACTCTAGGACAAAAGAAATGATCCTTTGGAGTGATGGGTCTCCTGTGCACCAAACTGGAGGGAAGGACTTCAAGCACAGGCAGAGATGATGAAATTTGCCGAGTATGTCCATCTTCTTGTTTGTGTCAAAATCCCCAGTCAATTTAACAACAATAGAAAAAGAAGGAAAAAACAAATTACACTGTTCAAAGCAGAACTTAACATTTCTGATTTTGTCCTTTGGAAGGACTAAGTAAGGCATGTGTGTGATAGCTTGGACACAATCTACAGAAAGTTGTCCTTGCCATGAATACAACTTGTAATCAAAGGTATTATTTCTATATTACCATGATGACATTATTGCTTGCCATGTATTTCCTTGTTATTAAGATGTCTCATCCTTCACCTTACGGAAATTAAAAAAAATGCATATTGCCCCAGAAAAAAGTTGAAAGATCCAGGACAAACCCTTTTCTTTGCTCCTTAAACAAGACACCAATCCAATCCCAAAAGTCTTTAGTTTGTACCAATTAAGAGTTTTATTTTGACCATTTCCACTGGGGACCCCTAAAACAGTCATATTGGTTTAGAAAGTGGCTGAGAAGGGGCAGACTGAAATCAAAAGAAGAGGAACGGAGTAATACTTTAGTTGTGAAAGCCTCAGGGGCTACAAGGAAGCTGCAGAACTGCAGTAGAGTTACAAAGAGAGTTTAAACTCACTCCTAGGCTGGGCTGGCAGACAGAGCAATACGTCCTGCAGCTGAGACTAGTACACTACAGGTGTCCTTTGTTGGGCAATTCCAACAACCAACCTGACCTTGCTTTATATTTCATCTGTAAACATTGAATTCTTAAGGAAACACATACAGAAAGTACATTTTTGCTGCTTCATCGATACACACAAAGTTCTCACAAGGCACAACTATTTTCCTTGGGGAAGAAATAGATGTTAAAGCCTGTATAAATCTTAACTAAAGTATTTTTCATATATATATATATATATATATATATGTGTGTGTGTGTGTGTGTGTAATATAAATCTAAGAATATGCTATAGAAATAAAATTTAGATGGATATGTTTGTATACAAATACCCCCTGCAGGCATACAATTTTCAAGCATTTATCCTCAAAATCTAAGTTTTGAGGGAAAAAAGCTAAGTTGAAAATAGGCTGTTTAGCAATAGGAGTTTTTGAAGTGCACAAACCTAGATGCTCTTAAACTCTTTATATACAGAGGGAAATGAAATGTGGAAGTCTTCTCAAAGTCTGAGTGAATATTAAGTCACAAATTATTACCTTTTCTTCCTAGCTGTTAATTTTCACCTGAGGTCAGACATTTTATGTTTTTCTCCAAACACATTTTAAGCAAGCAAACAAGCAATGTCAGAAATCAGGAACCTATCCTTTAAAGATGGGTAACTATAAAGCACACACATACGAACACAACATATAATCAACATTACGAATGGAAAAAAAAATCTGTACTAGCATTTTCATATACAGCTTGATATAAAAGGTAGAAGCCACTGTGTTTTTGCATACTCACTAGTTTTGCACTGACAAATGCGGCAACCGTTTTGATCCAGTTTGAAACTATATATACAGTCTTTTTCAGTCAAAGTGCAGTTCACCAGAATCTCACAGGTGGGTGGACCTATTGTGATGTATGTTGGTTCTGAAGGTAAGAAAATATAAAACAAATAAATTTGAGATTACTTGAGTATTTTAATTAAGTTCACAAAAAGGCATACACAATGCAACAGTGAAGAGAATAATTTTTAATTAATTTTGTTTCTGAGTAATGAACATTCTTGGTACTTCTGAAACAATACAAGAAACAGACTTTGTTTTCAAGTGATGTACACTTATCACAAACAGTATAAAGTTGCATAAAATTTCTAAAATATTGAAACAGGAAGAAGTTACTACCTTTTTTTTGCTTACTATGAAATCAGCTTTCCTGCATAGGCAATTTAAAACTGAATGTAAAATACTTATTTTACCCACTTTTCTCCAAAAGTATTTAATCAAAACTTTTTTTCTTTTTACTTTAGAAACTGAACAGAGCTTTCTCCAAAGCTCGGTTGATTGATACGCCCAAGCTGCAAATCAAAGCATGTGACTCTAGATCAAATCGTTCTCTGTGTGAGTAGGATAACTTTTACTGAAATTTAAAGCAGAAGAGACTCTGAATACCAAAAGGTAATGTAAGATACATTGCGTGTGAAAGATCTCTGGAAACCACTTAACATGTCTATTCATTGAAAACATCACTTCTTACAGTATATCACAGTACCAGATTATGCTTTTTGAAGTTGAGGATATTATTGCCAATTATTGGGTATTTATGAACAGTATAATACTTACTTTTGGACACCATTTAAGTATATTGGAGTATGAAATTTGTTTTAATACATATGGTAGCCAGAATTATTAACGTATTTCAGTATAGAAAGTTGTTAGAATAAAATAATACCCAAAGACTTATGAAAACAACAAGGAACCTCACCACTACCATCATAGAACAGGACACACCTGAATGTAATGAAACACCTATCTTTTCCTGACTGACTTTTTGCTCTGTGAGACTAATTTAGTATTGTACTGAATATCTTTTATTCTTCATAGAACTCAAGCACTTAAGAATCAACAGATTTATAGTTATGAGCATTATTAACATTAAACTAAGCATTCAGGAAACACAAATTGCGTAACTTTTAAAGAACTAACTGTAAGCTTTCGTTTCACCGTTCAATTGTTTGGGTTTATCCTGTTCCTCCACCTCAAGAAATGAAGACTAAAAGGAAATTACGTTTAAAAAAAAGATCCAATACATGAATTGGTAAATTGTGAAAATATGGAGAAACGGTATACTAACGATCAGGGCAATAAACCATAACAGGTTTTATACAGCATGCACATTTTCATGGGCTGGAGGTGGCCACATCTTGCCGTTCCTCATCCCCAAACCAAATACATTGAAAGGCAGATTTTGCCATCCTTAAAGGCAGCTAGTCTTTACTCTCAGGCTGATGATGAAATACTACTCAACATTAAGTTGTTAGGAGTAAACACTATTAACCAAAATATACATTCCTGTGCCTATTGCCTCCATCTCCAGCAGGCAGCTTTTGCACCCATGCCTTCCAGTCAAGTGAAAATTATCCCATTACGAGAATATGCTGTTCTGCTTTCATTGTCTTTCACAACTTTCAGCTTTCATAGCTTCTCCCCAGCCCTACTCTTCCCTTCACAACAGTTTATACAATGGATGAACATTTTTAATCCTTTTTAAATTAGGTCAGCTAAGCTCAGAGTTTGGAGGGAAAAACTGTACGAAAGGCACTACAGTTAAGTTAGACAACTTCAAATTTCTATCTTGGAAGTCATGGTTCAGATTCCTCACTTTGCTGAAAGTTTCAAAATAACATTTAAATTCTGTTGCCTGTATAAATTCTGTAGGAAACTAGCCACACACACTATGGATATACAAAATACCACCAACAGCTTTGTTCAAATGCAAACAGAAATTTGGACAATGGCATCTGTGTGTCTGTAGACCCCTCAAAGCACTTCTAACTGAAATTAAAACTTGTGATTTTTTTCTAAGAGTTTAATATAGATTACTAAGTTGCAAGTCAAATAAAAGATTTAAAAATTTCTGTAAATTACTCATTTCACAGCTCTGCGTTTGCACGTGTAGCTTGGAAGCGTAACCATAATGAGCAATGTATTTTAGAATCCATGGATTCTCAAACTAGACTTCTTTTAATCTTCGTGAACTCTTGGTATTTGCTTTCAAGTTCATTCAGTAAACTGACTAAATCATATTCATGCCTAATATATAACATTTGCGACTTCAACAAGCCATTAGTTTAGGGATCAAGAACATATTGGTATGTATCAATAATATTATACATCCCAGAAACTCTATTAATTAATCCCATCTGTTTAGTACTCAAAGTATATAAACTAGCTTTGCGAACAAACTGATTTTTAGCGTCTGGTGCTGAAAACTTCCTTTCCTACCTCACTGCATTCTCTACCCAAAATACCCTAAACATACCAACGACCAGAACCTTCAGCTTACCCTGAAGATACATTCAGGTTACTGGCCAGCCAGCCCAAACCCTATGCTTCAAATTTCAAAAAACCTACAGCAATGCTTATACTCACAGGTAGTTAAAACCACTACAAATCATATGAATCATTAACGCTACTCAAAGCAAAGTTCGCAGACAGTAACACAAGCTGGAGAACTGAAGGAGACTGTAGCTTTAGCATCTGAGTACAGAACAGTTAGGTAAAAATATGTACTTTAAAAAACCCACAAAAATTCACTGAAAGCTGAAATGGAGTTTAGTATTCATTGATCCACTTGGGTGTAAACTAAACAGAGAGAAACAGGATTGTGCTTCACCTCCCATCATTGAAGTTCACCCCTCAAGATAACTTCTTTTTGTTTGCAGGTATAATTTAATATCTAGGAAAAAAAACCAGCAGGTCTCTGTTTTGTTTTTGCACTGATTTTTCAACGCTATGCTTCTTTGTTTTGATGCTCTTGTGTCTTGGACACTCGAACACAACAATTTTTTTGCCCCCTTGATACATCCAGTAATGTGGTATTTCTTTCAAGGGACAAAATTAAACTGCAATTATATTAAATTTGAAAGGTTTTTGTTAGTTTTCTATTTGTTGTGTTTATTATTCTGTTACCTCCCACTTTTGCGTCCACTCTCAACATCCTCGGTGTTTCCAGACAAGCTTACAAATCCGTTTTTTCTCCCTCCTGTCCCTAAAGGTAAGCCCTGAGATACAGTAATTTTATATGCATGCCTGCTTCTCAGTGAGCTGCAAGTAGAGGACAAAAGAAATAATTTCATTCCCTACCCCCACATGTGCAAAAATGCAGCCAGAAAAAAAAAAGAAAAAATATCAGCCCTTTTCACTTCACTAGACAAGACTCAACAAATAAAGCCAGCTCTGCTCTGCCAGGCTTCTGGCTATTTGAATAGGCAAGCAGTAGCTAAGCCTGAAAAAGCATGTACCACCGCACGATCTGACCTAGGCTTTCACTGCTGCTCTTGGTAGAAACGGCTGAAGAAAGATCCAGTGCACAAATGCGCAGACAATGGCTGGGAAAAACGGGTGCTGTTTCTGTCTGTGTGCTTTACAACAATAAGCTATACCATAGAAAGAAAGAGAGAAGAAAATAAAGAGAAGGGGATTGAGGAGTTTGGATGAAAACAATGGATTTTTTAATTGAGCACAGATTTTGCTGATGTCAAGTGCTTATATACAAGGTTAACTGCAGGTTTCTATTAAAACATCTTGTTTCCATATACTCTCTCCGAGACTGATACTTTCTATGGTGAACTTCAGTGCAGAGGATTATTAATTTGTCAGCTGGGAAGTTGATAAAAAAAAAAAAATCTTTGAATTAATTTTTTATACTGTCATTTACTTAAAAATAACATCAAAGTTTTTGAAATCCACAGTGATATTTCAGCCACTGGTGGTCCGTCAGTCTGACTGGTCTACTGAAAAATATTACGGTATGTGACCAAAACCCTGAATCTCGTTCATCCCAGCTTGAAGAGGGAGAGCCTACATCAGCAACACCAACACAAAAACCTGGAGCACCACAAGAAGAAAAAAAAAGTTAGCAAGGTGGAATAAGACCATATTTTCACTGGTATTCTATCCAGGATACTTCTGTAATATGAACAAAACCAATCCCCAGGCCTCTCTCTTCTACAATTTCCTGGTTTTTGAGACCTTCCATTTCTCCTATGAGTGATCTGACACGCCTTGTATTACAAACAGCAGAAGTCTTCTTCTGTTAAAAAAGTGCATTACTACATATATATACACACAAGAACACAGGATGGTTGATCTGTCCATCATACACAGATCTTGTTATACTTGGATGAGTACTGAGGTCTTAAGATAATGCTCAGCTGAAATATTCAGAAATGGAGAGAAACTGATGCATCCATGTTTCCGTAAGACCAGGGAAAAAAGAGTTTCTTAGGATTAGATTTATATTATACACAGCGTTTGATCAATTAAAATTATGAAAAAGATGAGAAAGAAAACTAAAATTTACCATTGATTGCTGAAGCCCTAGAAAATAAAACAAATCAAAACAAACAAAAAAATCAGAGACAATTTATTGCAATCTTGCTGACTTCTATTGTTTATCTGAACATTAAAAATTAACCACTCGGGATTTCATTTTTCCTTCTAACTTTGGAGATTTCATTTACATAATTCTTTAGTTAATGTAAAAGAAAACAAACAAAAAAACCCCTCTAAGGATAGCACCAGAATGGAAAATTATACCCATCTTCCCACCATACCCTTAATTGTTCAAAATATGAACTCTGGCCCTTGAATTTGTACCAGAAAACAAAGAGCGACTCCACTTAACTGGACTACGGGCAAAGCTGCACGCATTAGGAGAGCGCCAAGCATTTAGTTTTGGTTTGTGTGAAGAACAAGAGGGACCCGTATCAGCAGGAGCACAGCCTGCAGGTGCAGGGACATGATGCTTCCCCTCTGTCCAGCACTTGCAAGCCCACAGCTGGAGTGGTGTCCAGCTTTGGGCTCCTCAGCAGGAGCAAAACACTGACACACCCGAGTGAGCCCAGCACAGGCCACCGCGCGGGTCAGGGGCTGGAGCAGCTGGCGTACGAGGAGGGGCTGAGGGACCGGGGCTTGCTCAGCCTGGAGAAGGAGGGCGAGGGGGCCATCCTACTGCTGTCTGCCACTGCCTAAAGGGAGGGTACAAAGATGACAAGGCCAAGCTCATCTTGGAGGTGTTCCCCGGCCAGGATGAGAGGCAACGAACACAAGTGTGAACACGGGAAATTACAGCTTGATGCAAGTTCTTTTTGTTCTTTCTTTTAAACCACATGGGTGTTAAACTACGACAGAGTCGTAGAGAGGTTGTGGGACCTCCATCCTTCAAAATGCTCAAAACTTCATTGGGACAAGGCCTTGAGATGCATGCAAAAAAGCGTTTGTACTTCTAAAAGGCTAAATTACAATCCAGATGATTTCAACATAAAAGTTCGTACCAACAGTAACACATGAACTTTTCAAACACACCAAGGTAACTGTTACACAGCACAATGAAGTTACCAGGCCTAAAAATAACCGTAAACTTAAGCGTGAAGACTGTGTTGTTACAACTGCAGAATGAGAAGTGGGATTGTAAGCGTCATTGCTCAGCGCTACAGCTGCTCAGCCTCCTCTTTCATATTCCCATCTTGTTGATGTGAACCAGTCTACAGTTTAACTAAAGACAGTCAGATAAACCAGATTAATTCCTTGTGCACATTATTAAAAAGGCTGAAACATGGAAACACATTTTCAGTGAGTAGCACAGGGGAAACTCTACACCCACCTGTGAGCACCACTATGTATGTTCTCTCTAACTTTAGACCAGAAGTGTTGATGATAAAAGAATCCCCTTTTCAGTATAAATGGGAAAACAAATAAAGTAATTCCAAGTTCTGCCCATTGATACTTCCAATACTTTTAACAATAATTAACTACGGGTGTGTGTGTTGGGTTTTGTTGTACTTGTTTGTTTGTTTGTTTTGGTTTTTTTAGGAGGGACAACAGTAAGAAACATTGTATAAAGGTCTTACTTCTTGAATTTGTGGCTCAGTGCAATAACTCTCTGAAGTTTAAACATTTAATTTACAATTATTTTTAACCACCAAGAGAACAAGTCATATAAAATAACAGCACATTTAAATTCTGCAGTGATTGGTCTTGGGATATTTGGAGAAAGTGTTAGCCATGTACAAAGAACAAGCTCAACAGAGGAGGATTCTAGAAAGCTTAACATCTCATCAGCAGCATGAAATGAAAACCTTTTCTGGGAAAGGAACAAAAAATGAGTCAAAATCATGTTCTACACATGGAGAAAAACCTCTAACATCAATAATAAAGAACATGCCTGTGATAGGGGAAAGTGAAATAGCTCCCTCTTCTGTAGTATTTTATAACACAAACTATCGCTAAAAACATTAAGATGTTCTAATCCTACGAAACCAGCACCAACTGACTTAAAGAAATAAAGCATCAGTGCATTCAAGCATTTACTGTAAAAATTAAGAAAAAAAAAAGTGAACAGCAGTCTAACTGATTGCCTAATGCTTTACATGATAACTGGCTAAAATCTGGTCCTGAAGGGTGTGCTGCTCAACAGCCTTTCAGTTGAGTCTGCATACTCGTTTGAATTTTGTCTGCTGTCCAAAAAAGTTAACTGCAGCCTACTAAGCAGCAGCATGTGTGTTTACTTAAGCTTCCTGTAAAAACATTCATATCATTCCAAGAGTGACTAAATGTTTTCCATCCTCATAGTTCTCATTCCAGCCTTCTCCGCCCCTCCAGTTCATTACATGAAAAAATATCGGTCCTGGGCAAGAGAATTTCCTTCCTGGGTTTGAAATATCTAATGCCTTGCAGGATTTTTTTCCCCAGCATTTAGCTATCTGTGTTAACTATCAGTCTTCAACGATTCAGCATCACATAACTATTTATAAAATATATGCAAGGACTTAAGACGTGATAATTTCCTAACGTCACCAATAACTCTGAAAATACATTCACCAATACTTCCAAACACATAGTTCAGTTTGGCAGGCTTTTGTTTCAAATTTCACTCATACTGTCTACCTTAAACTACTTAAATATGTATTTTTCCTCAAAAGTAACTATTATAATCCAAGACTTTTTATTGTTGCAAACTGAAGAAAAAACAAAGCTGCATGGTTTGTTGTTTGTTTGGTTGGGTTTTTTATAGTGATGCAATCAAAATACTCCCAAACTTTCCACTCCCAAGATGCAAGGTTAAAAACTTTTGTCTGTTGTAATCGATTCTTCCAGGTTTTGGTTTAACAGGCATGTATACCCTTTAAATATATTTTAATACTGATGAGACTTTTTTGACAATTTTAGATGCAGTGACACTAAGAAATAATCACCTTTATTAAAGCAGAATCAATTAAACCTGCCTATCAAAAAAATGTCCAAACAGGTAAGAAGTCCATTCAGTTATCATTACTAGGTGAAGATAGAGCAAACACACTAAATTAGCGTGTATCTGGGGCAAATCAATGAATGCTATAGGCACTGAAACGAATTAATTAGAGAATCCATAAGGTCCCTTATAAACGAGACATCCTTAGCTGCACAGATATATATTCATCAGGAGTCTTTGGGTAGTTATCCTTCCAGCAGTTTTCCACTGAACTTAACAATCAATCATTGAAAATTAGGAAAAGGTTTTTTTATACTAGCATAGTCTTCCCAACTTTCTTAAACTCAGAGAGACTTTCATTGGCAGTAGGTTTCATTATACCCTGGATTATGTGGTTCAACAGCCTGAGCTGCCTTGTCTAAAACCACTATACTAAATCATAATCTGGCAAACGTAAGCCCAATTCTCTACAGCACAGTGTTTGCATGCCTTAATTGACTTTGATGAAAAGGCTGGTTGAGAGGTACTGTGCTGTTGCTGAACAATAACTTATACTTCACGCTCCAAGGAGATCTCTGGGCCCAAATCCTGCACCGGTGAACACTGCTCACCACCACTGACTTCATCCTGAATGAATCAAATTTCTTTTCACTGGACTCTGCCGCCTGTTTTTACTTAATGAAGTGTTGGACATGCTAAAGGAACTGAACTGAATTACATCTCAGCTAGAGTTTGGAGCCCTTTATTGATGAAAATGTTAATTTCTTTTTGTGACGATAAAGTGTCAGCCATAATGACAGCAAAATAATACGGGCCTTATTCACGAAAATCCTCTGAGGGGATTTTGTTTAACACTGAATTTCTCATTCATAGCTGATGCTGGCACCCTGCCACCTGTACCTGAGGGCTCTCACACAGAAGGACGTACTGCAAGATAACCAAATACTGCGTATCAGTGGACAGGGTTGCAGCTTTCCCTGTGAATAGCCTGAGCCTCTGGGAGATGCAAGGGAACAGAAGTGACCATAGACTTTCATAAAGGACATTTTTGGCATCAGTGTCAATGCTAAACGTTTGTATTTAGTATCTTGTTTTAAAAAAAAAATCAGGTATTTTCATACTATCCAACCCAATGTTTACTTCCTGTGAACCCAACTATTATTCCAATTTGCAGATGGCTGCCCACAGATGCAGATGGGCTGAGGGAAACAGGGTTATTTCTATCACTGTAGCTTGTTTGGTGCTATTCATATGCTATTACATATTGACACTAAATAGCTGTTTTAAGCTCCAGTATTCACTTGTTTGTTGGTAAAATTCATTAAAAATGGAACTGCTACTTAAACCACACCAATTTTATTTAGAAAATAAACAATTGTTAGCCCAACAGAGAAGCAAGCAGCTCTGTAAACAGCAGTACTAACAGAAACCTGATTGCCAGTGGACCTGGTTGCCTCCAATGGGACAGGTGCACAGACAAGCTCCCATGAAGAACCTCTGCGTCTAAAGAAGTGCGAGTGCATGCCAAAATTTTGCAGTCCCTTATGGCACTTGAAAAATCACTTGCTCCCCTCTACCTAGCTGTCTGTTTTCATTAAATCTGTAGAAATGGGTTCTCTTTGAGACTTCCTTGTGCTGCAAGAAACCACTGCCTCTAAAACTGTGGGGAAAGCACAGAGGGCCAGCATGATTAGCTAAGCCTTGGCTCTTAATGAAGACAGCCTAGAAAACAAAGAAAGAAAAAATAGACTAAATAGATAATCCATTAAACAAACAAAGGCAAATCCCAACGGACCAATGTCATTACAGCAGCTATAGAAGTTACATCGAAGCATCCATCAGAAGCTTAAAACTAATTCTTTGTGTTGGATCAACAGAACACGATGGGTCTGCTTTTCTCAGCTCTCATCAGTGAAATGAGGTGCCTGCCTTGAAAAGCTGCTTCGACTAAAGAGCTTGAGTTTGGGGACAGGCTGATGAAGGAAAGTCTTCCCCTCCACACTACACTGTCTCAAGGTGCCTCTGTCTCTAGCCTCATGCCTTATCAGCAACTCTTGCTTTCTGCCTTCCCCCACCACACACACTCGCCTTCAATTAGCCAGCTCCCTGCTCACACCTTGGGCTTTTATCTACACACCCCTTGGCCCAGCACAACCCACAGGCACTGCTGTGTTGGAAAACTGGCAAGAAGCAATGGGAGTAGACATTCTGTAACAAGAGGTCTTGACAAAAGGGCTCTGATCACTTTGGCGTTTACTTAAAAAAACCCAGCAGCTATATGTTGGTGAGCCACTGCCATGACTTGCATAAACACTGAAAACTACACATGAATTAATTACTATTACTACTTTCAGTTACACATGCAATTTCGTCAGCGAATGTCCTTTCACTGAGGCTGAAAATACAAACTGCAATGCCCTGCATGCATCAAAAAGACAATCTTTGTCATGACATGCCAGAGGAGGAGTTCTGTTTTCCTCAACAACTTCCTGCTTTCCTCTGAAACACATCTTCCCTGTTGCAATTCAATTCCGTTCTTTCTTGTCCTATCTTTTTCTTTGCAACAACCTTTTAGGCACTTGAAGACTGGTATATTCTCACTCCAACTTCATCTTTTTCTCTTTAAGTTAAACCAACCCAATTTATTCAGTGTGTCTTCCTAGGACATGTTTTACAAAGCTTGGCCTGTGCTCATTGCTCTCCTTATGACTCTTTCCAGCCTGCCTGCATCACTTTCAGAGGATCAATGTCCAGAAAGTAGGTCCTTGTTCCTTATGTCAGCTAGGGACATACCCACCCATAAGAAAGAGAGCAAAATGGATTACTTCAGGTCTTGCAAACTGTACTCTCGATTGTAATTTCAGCATGGTGTTTGCCCTTTTGAGGCTCTGTTAATCCACATTCAACTTCTTCTTTCCCTCTAAACACCAGATTTCCCGCAGAGAACTGCTATTTAACAATTACTCTGGTTCAGGAGTCATGAAGAATCTCCTCCAAGTGTAGTGCATTGTATTTTGCCTTGTTGAATTTGGTCAACAGTTTTCTGCCAACTCTCTCCTTTAAAACAAGCATACAAATTCATCTGCTGTTCTCCAAGATGCTTGCTGCCCTTTTTAGCATAGTTGTCTGTAGAAGAGGTAAATTTAGCTTCAATCTGAGCTAGTGAAAACATCAGAGCTGGACCCAGCACAGATACCAGTCGATATCAACTACAATGCAATTCAGGAAAGGCTGCCCACAGATTTGAAGACTAAATCCACATACAAACCCATCGCATTGGAGTGCTACACCCATACCTACCCCTGTCTTCCATACACTCACCCCATGTTCCTGCCTCTTCCTCCCCACCAGTGTTCCCCAGGAGCTCCAGTATAAAGCATCTTGAGCACCTCACTCACCCTCCCCCTTCCACCAGCAGCATTAGTGGACAAGATTCAAGTATGGAAGGGGTGTGCAGCTCCCCTCTTCTCCAAGTCCAACAAACCCCAGACAAGCATTCAGAAAATTATATATTTCAAACCAATTTGTCTGTCCAATCAACTCTGGAATGTGTATCCTGTGGGCTACATTATACACATACAGGATATACACTATGGATACGTATACAGCTGCGTGTGAAGAAGCATTAAAAGGTTTACTGTGGAAAATGGATACAAATGAATTCCATATGGTAATATTACACATCACAACTGCTACTCCTTGATCTCTCATTTAGAAAGCTGTGAACAGCTATCTCTGTTTAACTTCACTCTTTACAATCCTCGCACCTGATAGTGAGAACACCAGGATTTTCTTCATGGGGGAGTGGGAATGTTCCAGCTCAGTCCATGAACACAGTAAATTCAGACTGAATACATTTGTATGCTGACATACTGTGCTGGTATTTCAAAAGCCTGTGTTCACAGAGTTTCTAGTACATTACAGCTGATTCTCTGACTGCAAAATTTTTTGAAAATGTAATCCAAGAACAATTTTATTCTTATGTAGCTGCAGGAATGCAAACTTACCTATGGGAATAGATATTTCCTTTCATTGAAACTGATTATAAACCAGCCAGGAAATAACTGAATTGGCAGAACTGAAGGTGTAGCAGCATTTAGATGGACAACAGAGCAGGGTAAGTCAGAAGTGACTAATACTAATAACCCTTTACTCTGGATGAGCTTCAGCCATGCCAGATCCACAGGCAGGTTTGATTAGAATTTGTCCATCAGTTTCATATCCCACAAATCACTCTATTCTTCAACACTCAAATCAAAATAAGTCATAGAAACACCTTTGACTAAATATTTTGTTTCACATACTAAAGAGCTAATAGCTGACATGCTTAAAGTAAGTTCACACAAATAAACCTGGCCACTGGTAAGCTGCATCTTTTTTACATGTAAACAGAAGTTTGATGAGAAATAAATGCATACTTAAAAAATAGTGATAAGCACATGAAGTGTCTGCCTTATTATCCTTCATCTAAGGCCTATTTTTAAATGGAAGTATGGGCTTGAATTGGTCCATCAGCAACTAAATTGACAAAAATAATAGTTTTCAGCAGGCATCAGTCTTCTTCCTACTTTAGAGCTGAAGCATAATTGGGATACTAGCAGAAAAATAATTGTTCCCTACATTCCGCACTAGTCCCAAAAAAGTGAAGTTGTTCAGGCAAAAAGTAAGAGCTGCGGCTTAAGAAATGTAACATACAATATGTGTAACAGCAGAAAGTATATTCATGATAAAATTGTATAATACAATGTCGGAATTACTATACTCAGTCATTTTAAACTGGTCTACAAACAGAACATTATTTCACTATGGTATATTCTCTACGGATTGAACATTTTACAGCATGAGTTGAGATGTGCATGAGAACTGGAAGCCATTCAAAAGAAAAGTGTAAAATGAGGTATGTTTATCCTTACAATCACTAGTAAACTACTATCTCAAAATCACCCACTAGGTTTACATTAATTTTGCCTACTTATTGGACATACCATGAAGTTACGCTGCTTTCTGCCTTGAATTCCTTTGTTGAATAACTTGCATAGTTGAAAATATGATACTATATAATGTCAGTGATCCCAGAACTTAGCCCACACTAGATACAGATTTTGGTCTTCCACGCTGAACAGCAGGAGGTAAGAGATGCAGAAGGATGGCAAAAAAGGAGGACAGACGGGAGAGCACAGGACAGCAGGTTTAAGCTATTTGTGCAACATTAGTTATGTTTGAGCTTCCATTCAGTTGACGCTTCTGCTCATACACTACACTGCAAAAGTAAGGTTAAGCTACAGATATGCAGATTTAACGGGGTAGTATGCAGAAAAGCATCATATGGCTGACACTGAAGGTTTTTAAGTTCTCTTAGGAAAAGCTGTGCCCGGAATGTATTTTATTGGTTGTAGATCTTCACTAAACATGTTGCACATTTTTTTCATTAGCAATATTAAAATCAAAGGATTGATTTGTGAGCCAACTTCCCAGCCAGGACTTTCTTCTCCCCTGATCCCTTGCAGGTCACTGACAACGCAGCAGGTATTGGAAGCAGAACCTTGTCAACAGAAATGTCCCTTAGGAAAATGAGTGAGACGCTAATTAAAAAGTGCAAGGAGCATCAACCCACACAGCCCACCTGGATAAGAGAACAGAGATGTCAGCTGGCTGAACGGCGACAGAAACAAAACAGTATTTCAGACAGGACCATGTTGTTATTAAAACTATATAACCAAAATTCAGGACAGTAAGACGTGCAAAGGAAGCAATGTTTTAAAGCCTGTCTTCCCATGGCATACATACTTCCCCAGTTCAGTCCTACTACAAGGAGAAAACCAGAGAACAGAGATCTAAGTAGCCCTTTGCCTAGTGGGTTAGCAAGCAATAGCTGTATTGCAAACAAAGTACACAGTACTTTTTTCTACCCATGCATCAAACTCCAAGTTAAAACAAACACTATTAATCTGAGATTTAGATCTTATGACACATGGTGCTATCTGACCTTGGAGGTGGGCCGTAAGTCTCTGGTTAATGCACAAGTCTCTGCTGCCATCAGCTCAAACACTGATTTTTTTCAAAAATAATTTAAAAACACACAGTATGCAGACATCCAACAGATTATTATTTTTTCCTAATGTTCTAGGATTTTCTTAACACAGGCTTTCAAAGAAAAACATTAACAGATTCAGCAAGACAAACAAGTCTCCTTAATTAACAAATTTCCATTTTGGTAATACCTTGATCCCTAATATATGTAAATATTTTTATTCAGGCTGCTAATCACAAGGCTTAACAGCCTTGAGCTTGTTTTATGCCCTAAAACATAACTTCAAGAAGTTTACTGGTACCCTTGACTGATAAATTTCTCAGGGATTTATTTATTTATTATTATTGCAAGCTAAATTGTTAAGTCTCACATGCTGAAGTAATTTCTCATAAAGTCATCTGAAGCTGCTTCTTGAAAACGACTTTTTTTATATATATCTTGGGTCCTATTATCTGTACTCACTGCTGAGTATTAACAGTCCAGATTTTTGATCCTTGAAGTATTCCCAAATCTAAATTTCTGAGATTAAGTAACACGGCATTACGGACCATAATGATCTGTTTTGCTTGGGTTCGTTTGCTGTGGAGGAGGGAAGAGAAGAAAGAAGATTCAAGTGTGTTTTCAGGTATCCTCTGACCACTGGTACCAGAGTATGCTCAAATCTCTTCCAAGCATGAACTAAAACTACTTCAACTAATTGCTGGTTCCATCACTTAAGTAATTTCATGACCCCTTGATTGTTTACTTGGCAGTATGTGCTATCAAAGAAACACCAAGTCAAATGTAACGCTTTTAAGCTTAAAATTTAGGAAATTGCTCAAAATACAATTCAGTATTACTGTCCTCCAGATGACACACTCAAAACCAGATGACTACAATTAAGTGTACATCATACAACAGCTAACATGACAAACAAAATAACAGGTTAGATTATTTTCTGAGAAAGTATAATTAAGGTGACACAAGAATCTCATCTGACTATTGATTCCATGGTGCTATTTTGTCAGTCTTGATCTATGTGACATAATTTGTGTCATATGTATATGTAACACGCCCTCCCCCGCCCCAACAGCAAAACAACTTTTTATGGACTTAAGCAGTTGCCAGCTACTTCTGCTTCTAACACTAAAAACGTTATAGCCCAGAATTACCTCTAACCTAGTCCAGACGAGCTAACTTGTGTCCTGAAAGTACCATACAGGCATTAGTGTGGCCCGTTAATGAAGCACCAGCTTGGCTGTGTTGCAACCTTTAGTAATGAATGAAGGAAGCCTACGCTCTACCCTGTGTTTGCTTCCCATGGTTCATTATAATTATCTCAGTCAGATATAGATAAGCATTTAACCCAATTATATCTCATCCATTTTCTCCAATCTTGAACAGGAAAACAGAGACATTTGTCTATCCTTCTCTCACTGGAGGGAAAAAAACAACCAAGAGTAAAATCAGTGAACAATGCTGACCTTAAATGACCTCTTACTACACTCTTCTGGGCCGAGAGCGCATTGTGCATTGCCATACACAGGTGTAGTTAGACCATGCTTATTTTTTCCACCCTCACTAGTTTATTCAGTCACAGGCAATGCTGTACCAGTAACCTCAATCCTCCCAAATTTTAAAGCAAACCAGGAATTACCAGGTAAGCAGCAGCCATGACGTACTGAACCATGATAGAGGAAACACCAATCTTACCTTCACAAACTGGGCAGCACTCCCCAGGGACTTTAACGGGATTTAGACAGCTCTGCCCGCAGGCCGTTGCAACGCAGTGTGGGTCTCCATTGATGCACTGGCAGAAAGTACAGTCATCCTCTCGCCAGCGGTCTCCATGAGCCTGGATCTGACCGTTGGCATAGCAGCCAGCAGGGTTATTTACTGGGTAAACTGGGTCTGAAATGAGAGGAATTGCGAGAGAACAGGAAGTTTTATCTTCCCTTTAATGCCTAAACTTTATATATGAATAACATACATACCGTGATTTCACATTACTTTGAAAGGGTTAAGTGCAGCCACTATCAAAGCTTAAAAGAACCACACTGTGGTAAACAGTGATAAAAGACGACAGGTAACAATGTAGGTATTTCAATACTGAAATCTACTGTTGAAAAAGTTATGTCAACTTCTACTGAACATTCATAAATTCAGATATTTATAACTATTTCACCTCAAATTTTGTATGCAACAAGCAGATCTAGAATGGAAAATGGATCTACAAATGGCTGAGTCATGTATTTTAACAGGCTTAATTTTTGGATTTGCTGATTTTATTCTTCAAAACAAAATTGATCTTAGATCTATTGATACATTTTTTGTACCAACTTAACAAATCTGAGGGGAACTGAAAACACCTCACTGAACCGCCGGAAAAACTCCTGTCAGCATCGCACCACTCTTTTATAGATGAGACCTCTGGACATTTCCTGCTGGAACAAGGAGTCTTCCTCAGGCTACATCTCACATTTGGAGATGTACTAGTTTTCCTGCACAGATTAGCTAGCTCAGTTTTCAATTTCATTTTTCAGAGCTTTTCACCCTTAAAAGCTACAGGGCCCATTTACCTGTTAGCAATCAAATTAAGACTGGGGTATTTACATAACAGAGGTTTGGGGGATATACTTTACATAAGATTTCTCATCATGTTTCACGACAATAAATAATGTGACTCTGTATACACTAACTGTGAAGATTCACAGTGAAACTGTGCACAACTTCCTCCTCTACCTGGCATTCACTCCCATCCTGAGTTTTAGTGATAGTCCCAGTTTTAGCAAAATGGGTTAAGCCAACATAAAACACAGGTGTTTGGGAAGACATTTAAAAATTAAGATGTTTCCTGATCTCTTAACTTAACACCTTTCTTGTTCTAGGATTACCTTGCATCTGTAATTAACTATTTTGACCTAGCCCAAAATCAAATCATACACAAACAAATGAAGTGAATTTTATCATTCAACTCAGGTGTGGGATTCTGACTGACAGAGGAATACAGAGAAAGCACAGAAAAGCCATAAGACTTGTGTTATTTGCAATAGTCTTTTATGTCAGTCAAAGCACAAAAGTTCCTGGTACTCTTGAAAGGTCAGTAGTATTTAAAGCTATAAATTGAGTCCAGCAAATTACATTTCCTAATGCTGGGGAATCCTACAGGACTTTGAGAAAAAAATCTTCCTGGAGCTAAGGCAAGAAGGGCTTGTGCCTGTACTGAACAATGCACAGGAAATCTACCATTTGCCATTTTAAAATTATTGCAGAAAAGAAGAAAGCATTATATTTCTTTATACTTCTATCATCAAGAAAACATTAGTAGGAAAAAATTAGTCACCTTGAAAATCAGTCATAAAATAATCAAACGGAAAGAGAACAGGTACAAAAAAAATGCCACCTCTTCACCAATTGGAAAAGCATGAATGGGTGGGCTGCTGCACATACATTCTGCCCGTTTAAAAGACTGACCTTGGCAATTTAGGCATCACCTAACATAACATGAGTTATTCAGAAAGACAATCAGAGCTTTCTTTTTTCTTTTTAAAGGAACCAGGAAAATAAACAACATATATCTTATTATCCAATCATCCAGAAGTGAGAAATCAGACTTCCTTGATCACAGAATCATAGACTAGTTCGGGTTGTAAGAGACCTTTAGAAGTCACCTCGTCCAACCCCCCTGCAATGAGCAGGGACATCTGCAATTGGATCGGGCTGCTCAGAGCCCCATCCAACCTGACCTTGAATGTCTCCAGGGATGGGACATCTACCACCTCTCTGGGCAACGGGTGCCAGTGGTTCACCACCCTCATTGTGAAACATTTCTTCCTTATATCTAGTCTAAATCTGCCCTCTTTTAGTTTAAAAGCATTACCCCTTGTCCTATCGCTACAGGCCCTGTAAAAAGTTTGTCTCCATCTTTCTATATAAGCCCCCTTTAAGTACTGAAAGGCCACAATAAGATCTCCCCGGATCCTTCTCTTCTCCAGGCTGAACAACTCCAACTGTCTCAGCCTTTCTTCACAGGAGAGGTGTTCCAGCCCTCTGATCATTTCTGTGTCCCTCCTCTGGACCTGTTCCAACAGGTCCATGTCTTTCCTGTGCTGAGGGCTCCAGAGCTGGACGAAGGACCCCCGGTGGGGTCTCACCAGAGCGGAGTAGAGGGGCAGAATCCCCTCCCTCGACCTACTGGCTTGATTTAGTGCTACAAGCCCTATCAGAAAAGCATGCAACAGAAATAAACAAGTCAAACAGTGCTGGATGATTTGATAAAAGACTGTGTAAATTGGCATCTCAGCTGAGCAGAAATTAAACCACAGCCATTACGTGAAAAAGTAGATTGTACTCGATAATTATAAGTCATTATCCATTTTATTCTATCTACTAAGGACCTGCCTTAAGAAGAAATTCCCACTGCAGGCCTAACAGATACCAACTCATCAAACCCAAAATGAAATGTTAACAGGTTTTCTCGATAGTCCGACTCAGAGGCTGCAAAAATGGAAGAATCAATTTTTTACACTGTATGACGATATGGCAGAGCAATTTATTGATAAATCATAAGATAGCTGAGTATTTAAATCACCAAAGAGGATGACAGACATATCTAGAACTGTAAGACCAATGTGGAAAATCAGCATCCGCATCTCAGTATGACAGAGCTGATGATACACTGTTTATGTATCTATACACATTGTCATAATGATTTCATAATGCCAATCTCAGAATATTCACATAAGTAAAAAAATAGTAATTACAGGAAAAAACAACCAATTTCACATATTCTATGAAGTCAGCAGCTCATATAGCAATTTCTTCAGGAGTGGATCTGCACTTCCTCAGTAAGGGTTTCACCACATTAGACCTGCCTTCTCTAAATTTTTTCATTCTGTCATTAAATGATGCTATAACACTGAATCTTTTTTTTCCACACAGCTTGAAGGCTCTTAAAAGCATAGGCACAACTGTACCAGGAAAGACCAAGAAGTCCAGCATCCAACTATAGTCAGCAATGAATATCTGGACCAGATCTTAAACACAGGGCAAACATGGACTGCTATCTCTTTAGAATATTTAAGCCTACAGCATTTGTGTTTCAACTTCTCAACATGTGAACACCATGTATCAACCTGTCTGATATGAAATGATACACTAAAATATATAAAAATACAAATACTCTTTAAAGAGTTACTTCCTACTTCTGAATTTACCCACTCTGATATTTCATTATCCAGATTCTGGTTTTTTTTAAATCTCTGAAGAAGTTTGCAATAGTTTGTAACAAAACAAGCCACCAAAACACTATCTCTCACTAGATCCTGTGCTGACTGAGAAGGTAAAACTCTTATAGCTGCCTCTTTTAGACTAATTTTTACGAGGTTCTTTACTTCATAATTCTGTGTTTGGAATGAAGCACAGCTAAAATGGACCATTTGGCTTATTTGCTCCTGCAAGGAACTAGAGGAACTCTGAAATCAAGTACACTACGAAGTGTCTGAAAGTGATGTTAATAATCAGATTCCTCTCCTCTTAGGAAGAGATTTGAGGTTTCCAGCTTATTTTGCTTATTGGGAAGTCATTCCTAAGTTCACATTTAAACCCAGGGACCAGGAGCACTTCACAGGCCCTTGTCTATGTCGTGACCCCCACTGGGGCAAGACCCAAGTCCAGAGCTCCAACCCCACCTCCCTCTGCTGGAATCCTGATTGTATTCTAGTGGAAGAGGTGTCAAATATTTTCTAGCGTAAGCAAGAGGGTCAACATGAAATTTCCCACAGAATCCTTTTTAGGAGGACTGCAGGCCCAGCAACCAGAGAAGGCGGCTGTCAAACAGGGCAAAGGAGGAAGAGAAAAACATCAAAGTCCGATTACTGCCCCAGTTCTTTGCCGTAACTGTAGAGGGGAGACGGTGTATGCATTGCTCTAGCCGAAGACAACACGGCTGGAAGAAGCAGGCTGCAAAGCAGTGGAAATGTGCCTTGGGGCCACCACTGCTGCGTTGTAGAAGCCTGTCCAAATACCTGGTGCAGAAATTGGGAAAAGTTTCTTCTGTCCTTTGGGAAGAAGGCCCCCAAAAAAGTACTGCACACCTGACTGTGTCTGAGGAAGTTCTGGCGCAGGAGGGAAAGGAAACCCAAACAGCTCTATATAAAAAGGGCAGAGTGTCAATATCAGAGAAGCACTGCAAAAAACAAGATGGCACAGACACAGCAAAAATGTGAAAATAAACTGAATTAAGGAGGAATCTGCAAACTTTCTGCATTGAAAAGCAAATGAACAAAAGCAGCGGAATTAATAAGCAAACAGCACTAAAAAGATACTGTACCTTCACACACTGGGCAGCACTCTCCTTCTGGCACATAGTACCTGTCGCAGTGTAGCTCACCACACTGGGCAGAGAAACAGATAGAGACTCCACCTTGGCACCGACAGAAACGACAAGCATCCATTCGAAACATGTCTCCATCATAATATTCCATGCTGTTAAATATGCAAGTTGGCTTCACTTCTGAAAGAAGATTGAAAAAAAAGTATTTTACAGATATTGATAAATGGGAAATAGTTAAACTCATGTTGCTACTGACAAAAACAGATATAAAGAGGCAGCTGATTTTTCTTGCGTTTTTTAAACTCAAATACATATTTTTAAAAACAGCGTACTTTATTGTTTGTTTCAACAATGGAAGAAAATGAAATGCAATTCAAAATTATTTTCAGAGTAATTATTTACAGTTAAAAGCCTCCATTTTAAAAATTAAAATACCGAAGGAAGGTTAAGGCACTGGTATTTCTTCATAGGTGTTACTTGTTTCTCATTCTGGATGAGCCAAAAGCTACTTCAAATTTCAGCACACGAAGCAATAGATTTTTCTGTTTTAAGAAGAGAGTTTCTGAAGTTTGTTAAGTGTAATCTTCCTTTCTGCAGGACTCTGTACACAGGTGGATAAATTGCACCAAAGCTGTGCAATCCATAGAGATATGCTTAAAATACCCCCTAGAAATGTATTTTGTGACTGCATGATCTGTTATGCAGAACTGAATACTTCCCAGTTCAAGCAACGTGGAGCTGTACTAGTCAGTTCACATTTATACTCCCTACAGAAAATAACCTCAATTGTAATAAATATTTATGCGACCACTTCAGTGTTTCAGAAACACAAGACAACTGTTTCTTGTATGCCTCCATCTACAGCAAAGCCCTAACATATAATTAAATCCAAACTTCGTGGGAAACTAAAAGCCTCTGAAAATTCCTAAGTATTTTGGGAAGGACATTGCCTATTTACTTTTGTAGCATTAAAAAAAAAAAAAAAAAGATACTAACTAAAACAATGAAACAGTTTGCAGATTTAACCACTTTTTTTTTCTTTTCTTTTTATACCAGAGAGGTTTGGTTCCAGATTATGAAGCAGATGAACCTCCACCACCTAGTGCCAGCAGAGCGTATCCTGTTCAGCCAGCCTGGCACACACACACCCCACCATGCAGCTCCACAGCTCAGGGCTGAATCGTTATGACTCAAGACACCGTAGTAGAAATACTTCAAATTTATGTTCAACTATAATACACCACATTAGTCATTAGGAAATCATGACTTCACATTTTCATCATTACATTACTCAATGACTTAAGCCTTCTCCCTCTTCCCCACTCTAAAATAAACTTTTTGGCCTTCTATGACACTAGCCCAAGATACCTGAAAACAGCTACCTGAAGTAAAAGAGGATCTAGTAAACAGATGTATTTTTGCAGAAGCTGCGAATCTAGCAGTCTTAAAAGCCAGAGGTTCTACAAACAGGAAGCTATTTATTTCAGCAATAAGGTCAAAATTAAAAACATTACCAAACTGTAGATGAAACCACATTTCATTGCATCTAATCTAAATATAGCAAAGGAAAGAAAGGAAAATTGCCCGTGTTACTGATTTCTGTAGAATACATGCAAAAGACTATTTACTTACTTACATGTGTAATGCCCAGCCACATAAGGCTGAAAACTGAAAACCACACTTTGTAGTCAGGTGATTTTTCTTTTTTGGTTAGTGCTTAATCTCACAGAGAGAAGATTCCTTTCCACCCACCCCAATCCTCTTACTCTGGGGCTAAAAATTTTTCATCTGAGTTACTCTTGACAATGAAACAGGTTTTCTTTAGAACTCTCAAGCATTTTGGGGACTCTAGTATTTCTTTCCTCATAGACTTATATTGAGCTCCAGCCTCGAGCCATTTAATATGATTGTAAAGCATTAGAGCTGAAACTTGGAAGTATCCTGAGCAATGTTTGATTTTTATACGCCTGTTCTGTCTTCAAGGCATAATGTAGAAAGCAGCATTAAAAAAAAAAAAAGAGAGGAGGAAATACCACTGTGTCCGGGAAAACAGCTATGACCTCATTAGAAAGCAATTCACATAAACAAACACTTGAGAAAAATTTCAAGTTTATGTAGCTCAAGCTGTTAGTCTAAAAACCTTCTCAAAAAGGAAAGAGTGCCAACACAACTCAAAAGGCCTTTAATCCATTTGCTTTGGACTTTACTGTTTTGATAACAGCTTTCCAGATTTTTACTGATTCCCTCCCCAAACAGTAGATCGGAATTCCTGCCTAGTTACAAGTAGAAACATTGTTCTTCCATGAATTACCATTCATTTTTAAAATGTCTGAACAAGACCAAGCAAGGAACTCTATATCCTAAAAGGAAACAGTATGTTTCATTCCTACAATGAAAACCACCACAGAATTTCACTATATGTGTATTTTAACTGTCCAGATTTATGGTAGGTAGTGTGTACATTCATACTAAACTATTGACCTAAGCCTATACATCCATCTACGACACAAGGATTACTTTTGTTAAAACCATATGTAAGACGGCAGTCTTAAGACTTGGTCAAGCCAAAACAAGCACTAAACGAAGAATTCTAGCTTCAGATACTTATGAAGCGGGAGCCTAATGAAAGAGTGAGCACCACGCTGTGGAACTCTAACGATGCATATCTTCCACCAAGATATGCCAAAAGATTGTCTCAGTTCTCTCTTTTTTTTTTTTTTAAATTGCTAGATTTATTGCCTTACTGATCTATGTATGGCAGCCACAAAGGAGTGAAAGAACATAAAAATAACATCAAATAAATGCATCTTTTCCTAAAGGCCAGTAACCAGGAATCCACTATTCTGCCAATAAAGAGAATACTATAGGTAGAACTCTTCAGGTACCAAAACTTTGCTGCGTGACAAAGTACTTTAAATTGACTGACCTTCACAGCACAAAGCACTTGAACGTATCCGAAACTCCAAATCCTTTGTCTGATGCAGACTACCACAACGAAACAGTGGGCATGAGAGACACCCAGGCCATGGATTCATGAACTTGAATTCAGTGCCTGCCAGCTATCAGATAACCCAGTAACACAAGACTGACCCACCTGTGAAAGGAGCTACCACAGAGCAGACGGGACCCAGAGCAATACTTTGTTTATACTGGCTGGGGAAGGACAGAGGACATGACATCTCTGCTCCTATATAAAAGTTAAGCATGACTAAGAGACTGGACTTGATTCTTGATTTGGCATTAAAGTTCCTGCCACAGAGTTAAATGAGAAATAGTTCTGGCACAAATTTAGGTCTACAGATCTCACAGCCTTTTTGTTCTGGGAGCGAGCGCGCTAAAAGTCAGCGTTGCAGCAAAACGCACAGCCTCACACTACACAGACGCAACCCGTGCTTATTTCTTAAGACCTTTATCTCCAGTCTGAACTGCAAACAGACACAATCTGTTTTCTCAAATCAGTTTTCTAAGGTATTTTACCTCATACTTTTACATCTAATTAAACACTGTTCTATTGGCTGAACTAGCCCAAAATAAAACTTCTGTTATTGAGATTTCTGTAGTTTCCCAATACTTGTGGTTTTCTTTGATTAGAGTCACGGAACAGCTCAGAACCACGTGCAAGTTTGTGAATCCATCCCTTGCGAGGCAGCAATTCTGCACATGGTTACGCCGAGCGCATGAGATGCTTCAGGCATCAGCTGTCTGTAGGCAAGTTTGGGCATTTTCTTTTGTAGTATCAGAAATTCCAGCCCTCCTGAAGCGGAAACGAGATTCAAAACAATTTTCTGTTGTTTAAAGGATTAAAAGGTCTGTGATTCCAGCACTTCCGACGTTTCTTCGGCGTACAGAAGGATTTGTACCAGACTCTTGGAAGGAACTGGGGCAAGTGCTGTGAACTTTCAATTAAATTAAAGGGAAGGAAACTCATAAACTTGAATCCTCTGTCTCTAATAAACAAAATACAGAAAAGCTTTCTGTTTTTAAAAAAACGTGCTGATAGGGAGTTTCAAAAGGACGAGACATTTCTTTGGAATTGGCCCATAACCATGTTAGAGGACAACACACTGTATGCTCTTGTTTCCTTGCAAAAATATAAAAACAATCTAGGTAGTAAAAAAATATTTGTGTTCTTACTCTTCAGGCTGTACTGTTTAGTGCAGCGTACACCCTAGTAGCACAATTGCAGGACCATTAATAATCAGATTTTTATAGTAAGGTTTCTAGCAGAGAAAGTCCATATCATCACATTAGAAACACTTTTACATCCAGTTGCCACAATCTCTGTACAGTGCTGACTTTCAACAACAGTCTTAAAATTTTCTGTCCACCTCAATAGCAGATCCCAATCCAGTAACCTTTAGGCAGCTTCAGAAGACAGCTCTTGTATAGGTTGATATGTGTCTTTTTTTACACACAGTAGACAAGACTGTGAGGTGTTCCCCCCAGAGACAGAAAACTTATCACTGTATTGGGTGGAGGTTGCATCACGGAAAAGAGCAGGGAAAGACGCCCCAACCGAAACAGCTCTACTCAATACATTCCCAGCTTAATCTTTTCTTTAAAGCCTCTGGTAATGGAGAAACTGCAACCTGCCTATTAAACAATTCCACAGTTTTAACTACTCTAACTAAGATCAAATCACAGCAAGGGTAATACAAGTTAGACAGAAATGGCAAACAAACAAAAAGGAAATTTCCCAAGTTTCGTTACTTTTCCCATCTTTAAGGTATACGAAAAAATAGTCCTACTGTTTTTTACCTTCCTCCAATGTGCAGATTTGTTACTAAGAGGACTCATCCTGGGTGTCCCTGCCTCCATCCTCTCTTAGAGATAAAATGCACGCATTTCTTTCAGTTTTATTTTTTCTTTATCAGGTCATGCTTTTCAGTGTTTGTTTCTATGGGTTCCCTCTAGGCTATCCCCCCTTTGTCTGTACCTCCTTCCAGAAATTCAGCAGTGCCACTTTTTAACATCCTGCAGTAGGTTACAGCCCTACCACAGAAAACCACCAGGAAAGCCAAAGGAGGAGCTGGGGCCACCGCGGGCCATGGCTGGGCTCTAAAACCCCCAATCAGTGACAGATTTTCTAGATAAAAATCGCCAAGCAGTTCTTGGAAGCAAGCCGTGTTCTGCACAGCAGAGGAGGGCGTTAAATCCCAGTAGTCCCCGTCAGTCTATCACAGGAGAAAATACACGTTGTGATCAGCGTAGCCCTGGGCGTGTTACCAGGACACAGCACCACTAAAAGGTACTGGCATAGCCCATCATCCATTGCCAGTACATATCTGTGGTAAGCCTCCAGTGCATGAGAGAAGTTAAAAACGGCAAGAAAAAAAGAATCCCCAAACCTGTTACACTGTGGTTTAGCATTATAACAGGTCTAACCATTTCTTCCAGTCTGAGAAAAATATTTAATTCTAACCTCGTCCTCCAAAGTGTTGGTAACCTTCTCCAAGTTTAAGCATCTAGAAGTATCTGTGAGTCAGACCATTACTGAAGACACTAGCTTACCAAGAAAATTCACTTTGGCAAAAAACATTACTACTGCAAAGTAAATACTAGAAATACTTACCTTTTTTTTTTTTAAAAACTTTTAAAACCAGACAGAACTGCACCATCTGGCATTTAATATTCTTTGTATGTGACATACCATCAGTTCCACAGAACCTATCTAGCATCTTGTTTTTCATTAAGTGATATGAATGAAAGAAATGAGATAGACTTTGTCCTTATGTTATTTAAAACTTGGTCTCTACCACGCATTGACCCTCTCATAGTGAACCACTGTAAAAGCTTTGAGTTTGGTTTCACATCCAGCTGTGGCCCCAACAATTGCTGCCCCTCCTCTTTTATTGATTTACTTCTTATTTATTTATATGCATCTATAGACTGAATATCTTTACCAGGAATTTTGGGTTGACTGGCCTTTTGACTGGTCTTCAGTTTTCTACATCTTTCTTTTGCCTCCTGTTTTAAATGCAACTGGCAATGACTTGCATTGTTTCAGATACTTTTCCCACTTGGACTACAGTAAGTATAAACCAAGTTCAGAGGATCTAAAACATTTGACTTGGTTTGTCAGACTGATCCGCTTTTTCACCATACTAGACAAAATTCTCATACCGTGGCTGGTGATTAGCCATGATTTTCAAACACTGTTCAAATGTTCTGACGGAAGAAAAAACAAGCAAACCAAGAATGAAAACCCCACCCCACAACCACTAAATAACTCCACCTTTTTGTCATCAGATTACCTTCCTTTAATATTAATCTTCCTTTTACTACTTACCAGCTTGTTACCTTTTGCTCCACGCAAGCTGCATTTTGCATCTTGTTAAATAGACACCTGCTTAAAAATAAAGTCCACCACAAAATTCTGTGGTTTTGGATGCCCAGACAGAAATATGCAGTAATGTTTAATTAGGATCAGGACTACATTCAGTTCTCTGCTCTGGGACAGACTGCTACCTTGGTCAAATCCTTATTTTTTAAGAGCACATGGAAAATAAGTTTAATGAGAGTGCAATATAAGTTCTGTCAGGATTAGTGGAATAAATAATGGGAATTCCATGGGAATTAGCTGGTGTCTGTGAGGTGTTTCATTTGAACTCCATTCTTCCTTCTTTCATGAAGATTTTCCTTGCTGACCTGATATTCCCCATCAAATTCATTCAGTACTCGTTGATATTCCCTTTAGAAACAGGTGATTCTTACTTCCCTTTAGAAATAGTGGAATCACCTTTACCCTCTTCCACACCATGAGCTTAATAATGGAACAGCAATTGCTGTGAGGAGTAAGTGCATCAACAGGAGACATGAAGTGTGATTAAAGGGGGATTTTAATCTCTCTTCCAATGCAGTACCACTGTGTAATAGAGCCACAAGTGTGAAGCAAGCCAGGAGGCACACAGAAAAGAGAAATGCCTCATTTATGCCAGTGGTATCTCCTCAAACGAGGAAAAAAAATTACAGAAGCACTTATAAAACACAGGTTATGTGTCATGCCAAGTGAGTGAGATCGATGATTTAGGAGATCACTTCTGTAGCACCATGTGATCATCAGTACAGCCGTATAGAAAGGGTCACAGTCTTAAGTCCCAGGGCAAGTTGTCATCCTTTCTTCACCGGATCAATGCCAGTTCCTTTCATGCATGCATCTAGTAGTCCCATTCTCAACGGCCAGGGCAATGGAAGTCCACATCTCACCTCCGGGGGAAAGGGACGTGAAGTGGGGCTCCAGAGCTGCTCCTGGCAAGGCTGGACTCGAATCACAGCTCGCAGGTGGTTGTGGCAGAAAGCAGCCTGGTCCCCTTGACCTGGGACCACGCCGCCGCATTAACGAGGACCACTCTCACACAAGCAATTTACTTGTAAATTTACTAAATTTACAATTTACTGTCTTTCATAAAGCAACCAGAGACCCTTTTAAGGTAGCGGTTGTATTCAGGTAAACCTGCTGAGATGTGGAAGCTCTGACTGACACGAGGAAGCAGCTGCAGGATGCTTGGTAATTGCTCTCTCAAATTTCTAAGGCCCAGCTCGCAGCCAGTATGTGCTGTAGCACAACTTGCATTCGGGAGACCCACGCATCAATACCTGATTAGAGAACACGCATTGGATACTCTCTTGTTTCCAAACACTTCCACTCTTGCCGCACGTGCAGCTTTCAATCTCTTTCTTTAGATTCACTTGTTGATGCTTGTAACTTAATGCTGAATCTTTTTTTTTTTTTCCTTACAAACTCTCCTATGAGAAAAGGCAGCACACCAGGAATGCTGGTGAGTAATATATTTTGGGTGGATCCGAAGAAACCCTGAATTAACTCCTGAAAATGCAGGATTTTGGGAAGGATTGCATCTAGGCTCTCTCTCTCTTAAATGTTCCCCAAATTTATATCGAATAATCATATACTATCTAGTATCCTCCAGATGGAAAGCAGATTTCAGATAAGTGCAAGTAGGGAAACTTCACGGCAACTGGAATAACCTACCTTTAAACAAAGCAATACACACTCTCACTTTCACTGAAACATCCCTTTCCAAGCAGGAGTAAACATTATTTTAGTGATAAATAATGTTTATAGAATTATATAACAAATTATGATAAACAGCAGGTTACACATGATGTGAAGCTGAAGGACACACCCAATATGCATCTGAAGCATGAAAATAATGATTAGTGTATTGACTTACTGCTGCATTTATAATCAAACTGGTAAAACAAATCCATGATCTGCAAAGAGTGACTACTGCAGAGGTTTCTCTCCCAGCAGATTAATATGCTTTTCTAAGACATATTAACTAAAAGCTAGTTTGAGCCAGTGTGTACTGGTAACAAAGATAACCACACAGAATCTACAGCTATATCGTAGAGCATCTCAATCAGTTTTACATTAAATCTAGGAAAAACGTTTGTGAAAGAGTAACTGATCTGTCCCCAGAATGCTGACAAACAACAAAGAGAACGGACTGCAGAGGCTTTACATGGCACGTATTTTGCTGCCCTTATTTATTAACTAACCCCTCGACATGAGCCCATGCTGCTCTGCACAGGAGCAGACCTCTTTCCTACACGGTCAGGGCAGCCTTCCATCCTCCCTCTGGACGCGCAGCTCCGCACCTACCACATCAGCACATACCTGCAGTAAGTATTACAGAAGGCTGGCCTGCTTTAACACTCTGCACATCATTAGGGTTACCTAAATACACAATTTAGTTACCCATAATACACAAACTGGATTTTTTGCAGTCTACATACACTTACTTGTAATGGATGCCTTTATTTTAAGGTAATGCAGCTGTCAGTATTCCTGACAGCTTTTTTCTCTGTCCCTTCCCCTCTCCCTGGTAGAATTATTTAATTCTAATATTAAAAAGATGTTATAACATCAGGAAAACTATACTGATATAACTGTGCACGCCCTTTTTATTCCATCCTCTTGCCTGTTATCAGAGGTTTTCAAACACAGAAGTAACTATTGGAACTCGTTGGTAACACTGATAACACAACTCCCCTGCTTACCATCTATAAACCCATTAACTTGCATTTGATTAAAACACACTCTTTAAAAAGGCATCTAATCCTAATTGGAAAGGATGAAGATACGGAATTCAGCATCTTCCTGGCAGTTTGTGCCAAGAGCTAACCACCCTCACTGCTGAGAACAACATGTCCTAGATCTTACAGATTTGGCTCTTGTTACTTTGATGGCAATTTTTTTTAATGAAGTGAAGAAATTGATCTAAGCCTATCACTGCAAGATAGTTCCTCCATCTGTCACTGATATCTGGGATATCTCTTCTGCACTTGTTAGTATTTCAAGACCCTTCTAAAAACCAGAACTGGGTATTATACTCAACCATCAGTCTCACAAACAACATTGCCACCCTCTTCATTTTAAACTGACAGAAGTATGGTAGAGATTTTATACATATATACATACATATATATATTTTTTTACCAGTTTGTCATTTACCTACTAAGTTCTTGTCAGAATTAGTTTTCTAGGAATTTAGAGGTTTTAGAGGTGTGGCTTGCAATATTTGTCCCTGATACAAGAACCACCTAACCATCCTAAAATGTACTTGAAAAAAAACCAATTATAAACCAGCGCAGATCAAGCTCTATGACTACCCTGTCCTCTTGACAAATATCTGCTATGCAATTCAAACATCAAATACAGAACTCCTCATGAGTAGTTTCACCATTGCTCCCAGCTTGTCGATAAAAATATTTATCATCTTCAGGCTTATAAATATTTCCTCTTTCCAAAATGAAGTATCATTAATAATTGAACCTGGAAGTTTCTCACTTCTAAATATACTTAAAGCACTTTCAAGTGACATCATACAGCATTACTTTCTAAAATCTGACTGTAGCATTAAGTAGCATAAAGACGACTGACCCTTTTAAAAAAAAATGAAACACCAACAAAAATATTTAACTTTTCTGATCAGGTTTCTCAGAATTGTTTTTTTTTTTTAAAGAGGAACTTATTAAAAAACCAAATAGTTTTCATACTTGCCTATAGTATTTTAATACTGATCTTTTAAGGACATAAACCAGACAAAAGATTATCTCTTCCACAAATCTTCATTTTCCTCCAATCTGGCCTTTCTGCTTCCCTCACTGGCATCAGCTTCCCTTCAAAAACTCCTATTTTTCCTTCCCATTTACTCTGTCTTTGTAGGCTACTAAGATGAGCATTAAGAATGAGAAAGCCTGAGAGGCAAAAAGAAACCCTGACCCAAAAGCAGGCTGAACCTTTGGAGCGAGTTACAGTGAGCTATAAGGCAATGACACACAGGGCAACAGTACTCAGACAGTCCAAATTTACTGTTAACTATGAAAAATTAATGTAACTCCTCCTTGGAAATAGGATATGAAAATGGCTAAGGACAAAAAAGGTGGGCAATTTAAACATCTCATCTAACACCTAATATAATATATACTGCAACAATTTTGATTGCAGTACCCATAAATAACTTGGGGACTGAAGAGTAACAGGAATGTTAGCAAGGTGGTTTGTAGCTTTGAGACTGTTTCACACCAGCAAAGACATCGTATCAGAAATTGGCTTTGCACTTCTGCTCAAAGTACTAACTAAAGTGAATCCCGAATCAAACATTGCATTGAAGTGTGCCACACTGTTAAATCAAATTCAGAAATGATACTTTAACAGAATGACACCAACATGAAACAAAGAACGATGAATATTACTTTAGTATAACAGGTAATATATAAACAAACATTAGGCAACTTGCATTTAATTCTACAGTATCTACAGTCTTATCTCAAATAGTGAAAGAATTAATCTGAAAGCTAAAGAATCTGTGATTCCTCCTGACACAGATTCTTTTATTCATATGAAAGACGTTAATATTTATAAATATCCCTTTAAATGGACTAAGTATTATTTTTGAATCAGCATTTGAATATTTAAAATAATACTACATGTAAATATCACAAACATTCTCCTGGGGAAATGTCTCTCTATGTACGTTTGTGTGCATATGCAATGAAGAATGTAAAATAAAACCTGTTTCAAACATATGATACATGCACCGCTAAACAAGATTAAATATCGCTGATTAAAGATTAAATATTGCTAATTAGTAAATACTGCACCAACATATAACTTTTTATGCTCAGGAATTATGTAAGCATGCAACCCTTCATGAGTATTTTTCCTCTTCTACCTACCAATAGTCAAATATCTAAGTCTCTTTCCAACTCACCATATAAATCAGATATGCATTTCTATACATATTTTTATAGCATAGAACAGTCCTAAGATACAGTCACTTGCCTAACAAATTCAAGATTTTTAAAACATTTTCTAAACACTTAGAAGCAAAGAATGCAAATCAGTCTGTTCTTACACTGACTTACAATTTCCAAAGGTTGTAAAAGCAATTTTAAAAATTGCTTTGCAAATGTTTCTTAAAGTGAACCCCATAGTCTAAACAGCATGCTTTTGTTTATGGTACTGCAACAAGCAGTTGCAGTGTTTTAGCAAAAAATTCACTTCTGAAAGGACTCTAGCATTTGCTACTGGCAAAGGAGTACCTGAAAAACATGCCGTGAGGGACTCCTGCTAAAACTGTAATTCCCTGGGTCACAGGGAAAGTGCTTTAGAAAATAAAGGAACATGACAACTTACAAATCACAGTTTCCCACTTAAGTTTCTCCAGTAAAACTTCCAGTTCCCTCTTAGTAAATGAATCTCAAGAAAATTATTTCTCTTAGATCTTGGCAACATGGTAAAAATAACCAAATGCCCAGCATCTCCCACAGGCAGGTAAAATCCTCCTCTCCAGGTGCAAGAGAAAGCGTCACGTACCATTGACACATTCAAAGACATCACAGCACTTGCCAGGTGTTCCATCTCCACGTGAGACTATCTGGGGAACGGAGCCTGCCTCGCACATGGGGAAACCACATAAACCAGAGAGACACTCGCATCTGAAACCAAAGAACAGTGAGGAAAACCCCATAAATAAATTAAGCCATGTATAAGGGGAAAGAATAAGCAAGAGGAAAACAAAGTTGGAGCACAAGTTCCAGTATCAGCATATTCGTATCTTAGAATCACCTTTTATTACCCCAACAACCAAGATAGCTTATCAACCTGAAGTTTTTAACCATCCAAACTCTGGTGGTCAAGCAAACAAGAAGGTGGCACTGTGCAACACCAACACTTCTCTAGCGTTGTATGTAAAATCATAGAAAACTGTAGTTATAGACTGTTTGAAAATAACTGTATTCTCCAGACTTGCAAAATTAGGCTTCTCCTCCAATTCTCTCTGAAATATCTAAATTGGTGAAACACTAATAGCAGCAACTGCACCCATTAATCAGAGGGATGTTCTCTCATTAGGAAACCATATTATACCCAGTTTTACACAGCGAATAATTAAAGAGAAAGGAAGACCATGCAGAATCATTAAATCTAAGTCAAAAGAAAATAATTGCAGGTTCCCTTTTGGTCTTTGATGGTGCTGCCCTCAGTTTGTGGAGAGGGAACCAATTAAATAAGATGCCAAATAATGAAGGAAGCTAGGTATATTAAATACAGTGGTTACTTTTAGAGATTGGATCATTACAGAAAGAATGTGTTCTCCATATAAGTAGTATTTATTTGCTTATTTAAGAAAGCAGCCTAAAGAACTGGAAGACATAAAATGTAGATAAACAATAGTCACATTTGTTTCCAGATTCTTTGCTTTACGATTAACATAATAGTTTAAAAGTCAAACACTTAAGACTTTTGATAAATTTACATTTAACAGAGTTCTTGCCCTGCACAATGGGAACATTATAGGGAGAAGCAGTAATGATTCAATAAAATGCAAGACCAAATGAACAAAGAGAAATATGTAAAAATCATAGATGAGCAACTCCATGGAATAGCACTTAAATTTCTCAATTGTAAATTACAGATCTTTTTGTGAAACACTTGTAGATTAGTTTAGCATACTACAAATACACATGAATTTCAAAAGTAAAAAAAGAACTCTGCACAAGATCCTATATTGCGAGTTAATGAAAATAAGACCTCTACTCGTTAATAACTTTTTCAAATATTTTAAGTATTCCAAGACAACCCCCACATTAAATCACTCATTAGTAAGAAGCATCATCAGCACTTCATGCATTTACTTATTCTTTATGCTTAAAAAGCGAGGAGTTTGGTTCTCCTCTACCATGCGTGTCTCCTTAATTGCCCAACAGCCATTTCATCTCAGACCGGGGTTCAATGAAATGAGGAAGAGCCACCTCTCAACAGCAGGGTTTTAATACCTCTCCCTTTACCCTCATCAGTGTTAGGTAATGTTGTTATATTCTCCACTGTAAGGTGTTACTCAAAAGGAGAAAAACAAGTGAAGTCAAGAAATCTCAGAACCTTTATTATACTCTCCGAAAAGGATCTTTAAAATACTGCATTACAGCAGCCTGTTACTATAAAGGAATAAATTAGTCCTTGGAAAACCAGTATTAATTATACCACAGTTCACAAATAACGTTAAACACGTCAAGATAAAGTGAAGCAATTTAACGCTATGTCCACATACGCACTACAGTACGGTGACAGTTTTGAAACAGGCATTTAAAGGATTTTGTTTTTTATAATATTGTGCTTACCGTAACAGTAAAGGACAATGAACTAAACCAACAAAAGAATACAGAAACCAAGGTTTTATTTATGACACCCTTGCTTTTGACATTTTCTTCTTAACTTATTTGTAAACACAAAAAAGGAGGGAATGTAATTATTTTCTTTACTGTATGCCCTTTGCCTTCAGAGATGCAGAAGGAAAGAATGCAGAAGCATTACGGCTTTTACTGCATGGGATCAAAAAACCCAAAGGATTTGTGACAGCAGCTTCCCTTTAAGATGACTCTGTAAGTAATCTTACAGAGTTCGGTACTCATATCTCGTTTTTCAGACATGCTTGTGTATCTTCTCTATTCTTTGCCTCACATTCATTATCATTGATGATGTGAGTTGCAGGAGAATATAAAATGATTAGATCAGTAACTTGTACTTTTCCCCTCATTTCCCCCCCAAAACCAAGAAAACAACCCCCAAAACCAAACAACAAAAAAATCTGAATCACGAGATTAAATAACATAAGATCAGACAATCTTCCAGAAGGAAGGATGAAAAATATGTTTAAAAGATTGGTGGGAGCCACTGTTCCTTTTTGCAGAAGAGACTCCCTCCCATTCAGAGTAATCAAAGCTTTGCATACATGTTCACAGTGCAAGCAAACAAAACCCCACGCTCCAGAATTTTATAAATTGACTTGCCATTTGGTTAAAAAATAATCCATGCATAGGTGAATGTCAAAGTAGCAAATGGTCTCAGATGGACTTTTAAATAGTCTGCAGTCTTTTCAGCCAGCTCTGCTAGGAAAACCTTTGAGCATCATCCAGGCTATTAGCATGGAAAACATTGCTTTGGAGACAAAAATCTTTCAGGGAGAAACTCAAGGAATTCTGGTAGCCGAGCAGGGCTGTAGCACTGCCAAAACAACATCACCTAGAAATCTGGAATAAGAGATCCTGCTCTCAAGGAGAGAGCAAAATGAGCTTTATAGTACTAGGTTTTTCTGAAGCATCTTTTGGAGCAGAGGGACAGACGGAAGAGACGTCGTAGCCCAGCTCTGGGCCCTACCACAGGCAGCTATCCACCTGCAGGGTGCATCTTAGCCTTGGTATCGAGCATTAGGTGTGAAGATGTTCACCAGGCCCCACTGTGATAACGCTGGTGATAGCAGCCATAGTCCTTCCCAAAGTAACTTCTATAAAATTCAGCAGTTCAGACTGCTGATCAGTCAGGCACAATGTTGCTTCTGAGCTGCTCCTGCTATAACCTATAGAACTTGCCTAAGGAAAGCAAACACAGCAGAAGTTACTACAAGGAAACCTTACCAGAGAGAACACAACTTTATACGTTGCCTTCTCTTTTTACATAGCCTGCAGCAACACCACTGCAACATCAAATAGCATGGCGGCACCCAAAAGTTCCAAGATTCAAGAGAGGTCAGTATTTGAGGTACCGAGAAGTTGACATTCCCTGTCTGCCCGTCACACATCTTATTAGCAAAGGCTCTAAGGAAACATGTCTCTTGGGATGTTATACCATAACAGCACTCAAGTCAAGAAGAACATGTCCTTTTAACACGAAGAACAGTCCTGCAAGAGAGTACAATGTCCCCTAACAAGAGGGCCCAGAAATTAAAAAACAAGAATCAAACAGTCATGCAATAGAATTCATGGACTGCAGCCTGAAAAGTTGTGGGATGGTCTCGAAGGAACGAAGAATCCCAAGTAAGAAGACAGCTGTACTGAAAATTTGAAAATACAGAATCAACCTGACTGGTAAAAGGAATTGTCTCCAGTTCTTCAGGTTAAAAAAGAAAAAATGCCTGTATCAGAAATAGTGTGGCCAGCAGGAGCAGGGAAGTGATCGTGCCCCTGTACTCGGCACTGGTGAGGCCGCACCTCGAATCCTGTGTTCAGTTTTGGGCCCCTCACTACAAGAAGGATGTTGAGGTGCTGGAGTGTGTCCAGAGAAGGGCATGAAGCTGGTGAGGGGTCTGGAGCACAAGTGTTATGAGGAGCAGCTGAGGGAACTGGGGTTGTTTAGTCTGGAGAAGAGGAGGCTGAGGGGAGACCTCATCGCTCTCTACAACTACCTGAAAGGGGGTTGTGGTGAGGTGGGTGCTGGTCTCTTCTCCCAAGTAACCAGCGACAGGACGAGAGGAAATGGCCTCAAGTTGCGCCAGGGGAGGTTTAGATTGGATATTAGGAAAAAATTCTTTACTGAGAGAGTGGTCAAGCGTTGGAACAGGCTGCCCAGGGAGGTGGTGGAGTCACCATCCTTGGAAGCGTTCAAAAAACGTGTAGACGTGGTGCTTCAGGACATGGTTTAGTGGGCATGGTGGTGTTGGGTTGACAGTTGGACTTGACGATCTTAAAGGTCTTTTCCAACCTTAATGATTCTGTGAAAAAAAAGTAATAACAACAATAATCCTAAAAATTTCAACAACTGAGCAAGGGAAACTTCAGTATATAAAGAACCAGAAACAAGACGAAGTTCCTTAACCAGTACTTTACAAATTGAGGAAGGTCACTGCTTCAGTAATACAAATGGTCTGATTTTTAATTTTAGCTTTTAAGTTCTCCAGAACAGAAATAATTTCATTACTTGTTTCTTTTACGTTTGAGGGGGTTTTGTTTGGGGTTTTTTGTTGTGGGTTTTTTTTTTTTTCCTTTTTTCTTTGATATCACCATTTTCCTTTATGTCACCAAAAGTGCAAAAAGGAAGAAGAAAAAAAATGAATCTAACTGAATACTTGTAAATGAAATTTTTATTTAAAATCTAATAATCTTCATTCATTTACTTCTGTTATTAAACAGATGAAGAGAGAAGGGCTTGGTTAGCCTCGCAGAAGCTGTTTTGATGGTAGGATCAAGAGGGTTTTCCAGGCATAAGGCATAATGGCTATGAAAATAAGAACAGGCACCCTGGAAAAAAGATTTAGTACCAGTAATGGGAAGGTTGGGGCAGGGGTGTGTTGAGGAGAGGTATATTTATTTTGAGGATCAAAAAAAAAAAATTAAGTCTGAAGCACTGAGACTAGAGAAAAGCATTCCTGAAACATACTTCACATTCCTGTGGAGATTTTATCATGGTCCTTTTTTGCCTTGCAGGAATCCAATACAATTTGCATTAATGTTATTAGCACTTACATTACCTAAATGTAGAAGGGAAAACTTCCACAGACCCATTAACAACATAAACACTTAAGGATACTGTAAGTAAGGAATTTTCAGAGGAGAACTCCAACATTATCAAAGCTGGATGAACTAGTGGCAAGGAAGAGAGATTAAATGCAAGACCATCCCTATCATCAAGCATAGGGTATAAGAGATGACGATACAGCAAACTTAAATATTAACATAGCAATCTCATGAAATGAGAAAAGGATTATATCCCTGTTACTTACACTTGAAACCATGACATGAGTTAAGTAGGCAAGATGATGAGTTTTAAACTGGTCAAGCTACAGCTTCAGGAATCAACCAAATGCTAGTCTTAGAAAAGATAAACTCCAGGCCTACACAGAAAGTGACACTTCAGACAAAGACAAAGCCACTGGGACCCAAGAACCTCAGCTAGAATTTTCCTAAATCTTCAGACATACAGACTGGAGAGTTTTCACCCACAGGTTCAGGGTCACTGTTTTATACATTTTGCATTTTCAGTTTTAAAGCTAGATTAAGCAAGTCAATAATGAAAATATTCCTTTTTTCTGGAAAGCTTTTAGCGTTTTATTTTGGAGATCAGTAATAAACCTGCAGAAAGAGATGGCAGAAGAACTGTGAAAGTTGCATATAACACTTATTTTCAGACCACTTCCAAATGCTCAAAAGTTTTGCATCTCTTCTACATGAACTAAGTGACTCATATCAAAGTTCTATTCTAATTCTCCAGGAGGTTTATCTACTGAGAAATCAAAGCTAGTGTGCTCCCAAGTAAGAATTCCTTTCAAAAATTCTGGATATTGTTACAAACAGATACCCAGTATAATAGTGCATTTTTCTATGAGTATACTAATCTTTATACACAGGTGACATTTATGTATTTCAAAAGGCAACCATCTAGCTTTTAATTAAAGATACAGTGAAAGAAAGTGGGTTTTGTGCATCTTTGCATATTATTAGTGTTAGGAAATAGCAAACAGATGCTAAGTAAGGGAAAAAAGTCATAAAATCAGCATTCGCATTAAGTATATTACCATCTTTCCAAGGCTTATTAGAATCCAAAGAGTTTATTTGACTAAAAGAATTGATTTAATCCTTTGACTAATGTTAAATCAACTGTCTGTTTCCCAGAAGGATGAAACACGAAAAGAGGACAGTCACAAAAGTCATGCCCTGGAACCAGTAGGCATACAACCACTGGCCAAGTGCATTGATTTTTTCACGTACACCAATACATGTATAGATCCTTTGAATTCATCAGTATATGAAACAAAACACAATATAAACCAATCCAACCCTGCATTTTTCTCATGTTTTGCTGACCAGCTTATAGAATCATAGAATCTTTGGGTTGGAAGGGACCTTTTAAGGTCATGTTTTTCTCTGTTGAAGATCTCTTCATGTACCTCAGTTACTCTTTCCTCATGTTTATCAGCCTCACCCTTCATAATATATCAAACATTTGAAAACCAAAGATAAGACATTAGTTAAGATGTTATACAAATGTTAGTATCTGGCATTATAAGAATCTATTTATGTCCTTATTTCAATACTTTTTAATGCGGATGTAAATATCTAATCCTCTTACAAATAAAACACAATTCCTAAGGACTTCAGGACAAAAATCACTCACAAATAATAGTTTTAAGTAATTCACTAGCTTCAATATTCCTGTAACTCCAAACTTTCTTACTCCTGAATGATGTATGTCCATCAAACTAAGCCATTAGGGACTCAACATAAGCAAACCAAAAAAACCCAAAACCAACAATAACAAAAGTAAAAAACCTCCACCAACCCCCTCCAAACACACTATTTTTTAAATTTATCTCATAATTTGATGACCAATCTTCTTTGAAAGAAAAAAAAAACAACACCACAGTAATTATTCCATGTTTAACTTTTCCATGCCATTCATGGTATTAAAAACCATTCTCATATCCCTGAAGGCAATTCTGTACAAGTTTAGGAAGGATAAATTGACTAAAACTCTGTTTGAGAACTGTTCCATGCTGTTTACATATGAAAGAGGCTAGAAAGCAAACTGTCCATAAGGGACAAATATGACCTTCCTAAAAAAGTGGCAAACCATTAGATGATCATTTAGCTTCTAAATTTATTCCATGATGGACTAAATTTAAAAAATGAGGCCAGAAGACTGCTCCAGAATTCCAGTATTTCTGAAACCATTCCATTCGTGAGACCTTTTCCATGTAGTGGGAGCCATGGATGCAAGAACTGTAACCCTTTTCTAGAAATTAGATTCTTGAAATTCCACCAAAGATAGTCCAAGGAAGAGTATTGAGAAACTGCTTATCATTTTAAAACCGTCCACAACCTTCAGTTCCACTTTTTATGTATTATATAATTTAAGAAGGAAAAAAAAGCAGCAGCTATTTGTGGCTGCTGAAGTCCAACACAATGTTTCCTGCTATCTTCTAGAGGAAACACAATTTCAAACTCTTTTGATAGAAGCTCAGTAATTTTGATATTATCATCTGCTCTGAGTACTGTTGGGAACTGCTGGGAAATTCTCATGTCTACTTCCCTTCTAAAATGGTAATCTCAAGTGACAATTCTATCGCTTTGTTATGTATATGGATCTCCCTGGGCATACAGTTGTGAGTTTGAAGACAACTGTCAAAGACATTACTGGTCTTCTGTGATACAAACAGAAATTTGCCCGTTAAGTCAGAAATTATTCTGAACTAAATCACCTATTCAATTTCCAAACAAGCTAATAACTGATTAAGTTGAAGAAATGGAACAAAATAGAGCGGGAGGTCATGTGGAGAGGAGGGAGAGCAATATTTGGTGTGATTAAGGTATACACTAATTCTTAGTGAAAGAACTATACAACTGAAAAAAAGAATTTGTAACAGAAAGATATGCCTAACCAACTTATTTTAAATTGAAATAGTTCAAACACCAGCTTGATTGCCAAGAATGCAAACAAAACGGTTGGACTTGATGATCTTAAAGGTCTTTTCCAACCTTAATGATTCTGTGAAAACCAAATTCTATAGACACTAGAGTCTCATTCTACTTCCAAGCATAAAACACCATCTAAGATTAGACAGAACTACGAGTTACTTTAATTTACCTGGGTTAAAATTTCTTCTTAACAGTGAAGGAGTAAACATACCATTAACACAGCACATGGTCAGATTAAAGTACTACATACACTTTTCCATAAAAACTCATACATAAAAAAAGGAAGCTGCTTGCATAACTATGATCAATACTTCCTTTCCCCTCCGCACCTCCCCCCATACTGTTTTTTTGGTGTGGCCTTTGTTTTTTTTTAATTTTTTTTTGCTTATGGGAAATGTGCTCCTGCCTTTAAGTAGCATTGTCTTGAAAGATTGTCTTTGCAATTCAATACTTCCTAGGAGTTGCTGGAAAAGCATGGATGCATTTTTAACTTATACAATACAGGTGCAAAAAGCTGATCTTTTATAAGGTGCAAGCAGGGACCCCTGTATTTACAACATCTTACAGCTTCTTCTGCAGAAGATTCACATGCTGCTGCTTCTAAAGACGTTCTCAAGTTTCCTCTCTTTGTTAGAGGTCTCTGACACTCAAAGTCAGCCATCAGGCTCCAGAAATGTCCTATGTTTCAAGAGTTTCTGTTCAAGTTTTATTGGGATGGCTTTAAAAAAACTCCACCACCTTACCATTTTCTCATTTGTGGACTTCAGGAAAATATGGTTCCTTGCCAAATAACCCACATTGTGAGGCTGGACACAAAGGCAGCAATAACTATCATCAGATTGAGAACATCTAGGAATCGCTGAGGCAGCTGTAGCAAGGGAGGAAGTACGGCCCGAACTTTGAACTCAGCTATTCATTACATCTCCTGCAAGACCAACATGGAGAATACGGACATGGAGCATGGGTCACCTATAAAGGTCACACACATGCCCTTTTATCCTTGCTCTTTGCGGCTATTTAGTACAGTGCAGTCTGTAAACAGGACTGAATACCACTATCTCAGTTAGTAGACCTGAATGAAGAAAAATGGTTTTCCTGGGAAAAATATTTGCTGTTTCCTAACTTTTGAGAATTTCTCTTTAATGACTAAAATATATGAAAATGCCTAAACACCTCTTTCCAGATATTTTGAAACTTCACAGAATTGCAGTGTTCTATTCAACCTTTTAATCAACAGTTAAAAACTGCTTGAACTTGACATGCAATGGGTTCAATTGGCATCAGTTTCAATTGGCATCAATTGGCAGGGCTTTCCTTTAATACAAAACCTGCCTCTTCAGTAAGCAACAGAGTCCAACTGATCACCAAGTGTTACAACACCATGGTACTGGATGGTCAGATGTACTTGAGACAACAAAGTGGTTTGCTAGAGTTAAAGTACAGGAGGAACAACTTGATCAAGTTGGCCATGAGAGCTAGAAGCCAGAGTTTTCAAGACACTGATGAAAAAACTGAAGACATAGCAAAGCTTCTGCAAAACTCTTAACATGTTTTTTTTAGATCTTTGGTCCACCTACCCAGGTTACTCAGAAGTCAAGCCCTGAACAGAAATCTCAGGAAGATACAGGTGCTTGGATTTGTATTTGGTCTTACCAGTTCCAGCTGAACTTTCCTTTAACAAAAACTGGGATCCACAACCACTTTCTCTTGGATACCATTTCTTGAGGATGAGATGGGTGGAGGAGAGGATCTAAAATTCTAGAACAAATACAAGGGAGACCTCTGTATCAGCAAAAGTTGCTTAAGAGAGGTGACTGGTACGGGGAGGGAAGAGACAAAAAGTTACACCTGAAAAATCATGACTGCCCTCTAAAAAAAGTTGGGAAAAATGAAGTGGTGACTCCTGTACTGAACACCCAAACAATGTATCATAAAATTCATGTCTTTGGAAGACCTTAAGACGTAAGAAAAGAATCTAGACAAACATGCAAGAATCATGTCATATTTTGAAAAGGAGCGATGTAGAAAAGATCTGTCCCAGCCAAGCAGCTAATAAGACTGAACAGAAAGGGTGTAGTCTACACCTCCTTTTGAGTGCGATAGATGCAAAGGTAATCAGGGACTCAGAGGCCACCTCTACAGATGCTATCAGAAGAAAACCACTGTCCAACTAGCTCTGTGTGGGTACTCTCAAATATAACACAAATATAAATTGGTAATAGTTTAAAAGAGAACTTACAACTATAGAATTCCCAGTTATGATGGTAGCTGCTTTAAAATGAGAAGAAAAGAACTGTGCTGGCTTATGTGTAGCTGCCACTAGGATTCCCTAGACACTGGTGTAACATGAAATACAGAATATAGGCTGGTAGGTCTAACTCCATGACAGGTTGTGGACACAATAGATGATACAATGACAACAGGTCCAAGTGTCATAAAAGGGGATAAAGTACATTGAAAGCAATTGCTTACTGGGTAAAGTAATCTAGAAGGGTAACAAAATCATAAATAAATTTAGATGACCTCTGATTTAGTGTGATTTTTGCATAAACAGCTGCCATAGGACCTCTGTTTCAGTTCACTAACATGAAAAGACAGCATGGTTAACTTAACTGATATCAGCAAGTTTTCTGAAAAATAAAAGTGCAACTGCTAAGGATGAATTTCTCAAGTGGCATCTATATTGTACCTAAGAGAGCACAAAGTTCTATTAAAAATAAAAGACTACAAATAATAAAACAGGCAATTTCTTCATTTGGAATAAAAAACAATTCAGTAATGGTATACAAAATTTAGAGACTCTCTCTAATATAAACCACTAGTACTCCTTAATGTCTTTAGAAATGCTGAATAAAGCACACTCATGTTAAAAATATTTTAGTACAGGACAGATGCAAAAGACTGTTTTCTTAAGTCAATAGATCATTCTTGAAGTGAAACGTGTTTTGTAACTTCACTTTCTCCTATTATTTCATGCCTTGAAAGGTAATTTTACTTAATTAAATACAGTAACAAAATCTCGTTTTGTACCATTCTAAGTTGTTTTCAATTTCTATCCAAACATAGCTTAACATAAAACTTGGGTAAATAAATGATTTGCTACTACATCAAAGTATTACTCATTTTCTTGAGCTGTATAGAAATACAGGTATTTAAGAAGGGGGCGGAGGGGTGGAGCTGGGCTGTTTTCTAAGTAAAGCTTTATGCCTGGGGAAAACAAAATGCACATGCCCCTCCGACCCTCCAACAGGACCACCTATGTCATTACAATGTAAAGCAGTATTTTACTACACCATCCAGAGAACTAACGTTTTTGCTGGTCACGTACATTTCACTTCTTTACCATACTGCAGACCAAAGCGTGGCACTGCCATTCACAGCAGCCCCAGATTGAGACATTTTAGCCACATATAAAGAAAAACCAACAGGGGAAAAAAGACTATTCAAACAAGGAAAAAAAAGTTCTATGACTAATTCATTTAAGAAACTTTTTCAGAGGTTTTCTTCTAAACAATAAACCTATAATCCTACTCCTCCACGCTACTCAAGCCAACTAAGAGTTTTACATTCGTCCATCTGTAACTAAGTGATAGTGAAATGGCCCGATTCAGAGTCTTCATTCGCCCATCCCTCAAGCCCAAGCCTTTTGGGCTCCAATCTTGCAAGACTATATCTGTAAAAAGCTCCTCTTCACTTTTCTGACATATGAAATCGCCATTGTGACTTGTATTCCTGTTTCATTTAGATTTATCAAACAGTTCACTGCTCCTAAAGTTTCTGTGTCTCTGTAACTTGCTATCTGCTTTTGTTACACTTCATTTACATTTGTTTTTTCCCCTCCTCCTCCCACCACAACCACCTCGAAACTTCTTTTTTAAAGCCAAGACACGGATACAAAATAAACTACTGGAGATTTTGATGGATAAACATGTATCAATTATTTCTGAACCTTTTCTAATCTAGAACATATTCAGGCTTATGGTGTGAGCTTTTTACGTAAGTATGTCAAGCAAACTTACCATTGGGATTTAGTGAACATACTCCTGGATGTCTCTCTCCTCTCAGAAGGATACTATATCCTATATTATCAACAAGATACTCAAGCCAGCATGCGCATGCTGCAACCTCAGGAAATAACAGAACCGTCACACTGACTCACCGGGACTGATTTCACCTCCAAGATCTGGGGGAGAAGGGGTGTGGGACATGTTTTTCTTCAATGATAGTAGTTTGGGGAAGGGGTTACGCTTCCATTTTATAAAAGTAAACCCTATGAGACAATACTAATTAAAAGCCCTATTATTTTTTTAAAAGTTAGAATCCGATACAAGGAAAAGGACTAGTGACTACAGAATACAGAAATTGATAAAGATGCTGATGGTCAGATTTTTAAGGCAAGCTTAGTGTCTTCAAAGACAAAAATCAAGTTTCATAAAACTGCCCTGACAAAGCAACACTGGTTGCTTTTAGCTGTAATTGCATCCTTTAATCCTTCTCAATTCAATCCTCTATCAGTTTTCCCACTATTTTTCTAAGAACTGATGTCAAGATAACCAGGCTTTAATTACTTAGTTTTTGTTTGTGGGGCTTTTTTTTTTTTTTTAAGTATTAGCATAATACTAGTATCTTCCTGGTTCTCCAGAATTTTCTTGGTTTACCTGATTTTGTTAAAAGACTGACCAAGAATAGCTGAAAAAGACCTCCATGATAACAGAGCATTGAATGAATCTTGGAAGTTCCAAAAGTTGTAACAGGCGAGAGCAGGGAGAATGGAAACTGAACACAGGAAAAGACTATACTTAGACTACATGAAGGGAAAAGAGCATAGAAGCAGGGGGATAAAACTAGAGCAAGAAGAGGAGACATAGTAAAGAGTAAATTACAAAGAATTCGAATAAAAAGAGCTGCCAGAAGGGAAAAAAGATAATCCAAAAATATTTGGTGCAAAGCTATCCAAACATACCATTTACTCATTGGTATATAATCCTGAGAAAAATGTACAAAACCATGTGAGCAATAAAGATGCAAGCGAACGTTAATCACTGACGTCAGCTCCTCTTGTCACAGTCCATTCTTCATAGGTAAAAAAATTAAACAGATTTCGATAAAGGTTTTTACACTTACAAAAAAATTCTAAAAAGGGATCTGAAAATCTGAAGAAAATTCATTCGTAACAGAAAAACTGGATACATCTGAAGACGATGGATTCTGTGCACTTCATATTGATCATCCCTTCATTTAACTTTGTAATAGAAGACGACAAACTTATAGTAACAAAACTGTGATAACATGTTCTCTGTAAGAGCTCTAATACATTTTTTATTTGATAAGCTCCCTGGAGGAGAGAGATCTTTGCCAAGACCAGAGACAGACATACCATTTACCTTTCCCAACATAGTAGCTGGAAATTTAAGGTAAGTGTTTCGTGACAGTCCGATGAAAGCTGAAGCAACCGCTATTTTGGTATTAATGCCAAATCAGTAGGCTGTTCTGTTTGCAGTAATGCATTAGAAATCAGTGTGAAACTAAATGTAACCTCTGAATGCAAGTACAAGAACTTACAGTATCGGGTGTTTGTTTACTATTCCCACTTTTCCACTGTCACTGCTAGTGGAATTTTCAATATTATGAATATTCATTGAAGACCTCACTCATAAAACAACTGCCAACTTAGCACCAGACTTAAGTATCTCTGTTTTCCTAACACATTACGTATAAGAAACCAGCCAAGAACAAGGTATGGGACAGAAGTCAATCTGGTCCTGCTGTATGTGAAGTTGTGAGCTACTTGTTAACCCAGTCAGTGACATGCCATCCACCCTTAACCGTGATGCGCTCCTTGACGCCTCTCCTGTTCTGCTGGTATTAAGCCTTCATTTTACTGGCAGTAAATGAAACAAATAACTGTGATTTCTTGAAAAACTCCATAATCTTAACAAAAGTAGTTTCATGAAGTCTAAAGACTATGACCTTATGAAACAGTATCTCTTTGCTTTTAATGAATTATCCTCAAATGTATATTAAAACATACAGTGCCACTTCTTTTGACCTTAATTCTAATGATTAAAAAGAGATACGATATGGATTTATGTCATTCTAAACTGAATCACAGTCAATGAAATGCTAGTATTTCATAATGAGTTTAGTAACAGATTCCAGAATTAAGGAAAAACATCCCCTTTTCCCAGTGTAGAGTCATTCATCCATAAATCTGCACTTCATTTGACTTTTTCTATAGTTTTGAAATACAAGTCTCATATGGGATAGAGACCCTGCCTTCAAATATAAAGCACCAGTGTGTCCTCAAATCTGAAGAAACATCGAACCTGAATTCAAACGGTTTGACTTTCATGTTCCAAGTAATTTAACTTGGCTTCCCCTTCTGCTCTCTCTCTCTTCACACATATGGTTCTCTTCCCTCTAACCTTCACCTAATCTTTCTTTCCTAATTACCCCCATGTTTGCGTTCCTTTATTCCCCCTTCAAGTAATATCTTTACCTACAGCACACGCATGACAACTACGGCACTATCTTCCTTAAGAAGCACAGGAGTATATTAAAATCTAAATAACCCAGAGGATTTCTAGCAAGCATACAACATGTAAAGCATCTATACTATCTTATTGCTGCCAGATTCAGCTTTTCTTCTTTCCTTCTCACCTACTCTATTAAAAAGTGCATTATTGATTTTGCTGAATTAAGCCAATCCTAAAATCTAGCAGCCCACATAATAACTATACACAGCAACATAGACTGAGCCACAAAATTAAAAATTAATGGAGGAGTATAAGACACCTATAATTGTTTCAGCCTGCCTGCAGACTCAGACTAGGCTATTAAGCTAATTATGTTTTTTTTGCAGTTTTAGACATCAAGGAGGACAGAGATACTAACACAAAAACCCCTCAGAAATCCTGATGCGATCATAAGAATCCAGGAGCTAAGAACTCATCTATCCCCTCCCTGATCCCCTGTTAAACCCTGATCCCAGCAGTGCACAGCAATCTGACTTCCAAGAGGTTTCAGTCCGATTCACGGTTACCTAATAATTCACACACTCTAAGGCTACTTGTACAATTGGAGTCCCTGTGTGCAGGAGATGGGAATACCGGTTTTGTCACTGAAGTACCACGCACGTGGACAAGTACTTTTTCAGACATCAGTTACAGTTAACACACAACAAACCAACTGGCTTTATTTTTAAAGGTTATCAAAGAAAGAAAAAGATTCTTTCAAGGACATGTTTGCTCTAGGTGTTTTATTTAAGATCAGTTCCCATGGGTGCACTAGAAACAGAAAATATTTCCAACTGGTCATTCTTCTGAAGTAAATGAAGTTTTATTTTCTCAGTACTCTATGTTCCCTGATAAAAGGAACAATGAAGTTACCATCTACACAGAATAAAGTGGATATTTTTCATTCCCTCCACCCAAGCAATAGAAGAAAAAAAATCAAACCACAACTTATTTCAGACTGCAGAAAAATAGAACACAATTTCGCTTTTGGGAAACAAAAATAATTTGGCCTATTCATCACTTTTTAATCCAGCAAATTGAAACAGATTTGGAAATAAAACTCTACCATTAATCTAAATTTTCTATTGAGTCAAGGTTTCTGAGTGTTAATCTAAAGCAGAAATTTATGACATTTTAATCTGAGATTGCTTTTTTGACTTTATAACCTATCTTTCCAAATACAGTCCTTAGTAGCATGTTATTCTAGTTGTCTTGAACTTGCTCAGCTGTTCAACTGGCAGCAATGCCAGTACAATGACTAGATAAAACCTACAGCTGCCTGTGCAATCCCAACTACCCAGGTCAGCTCTCAACTAATATGGAATTATCATAATTCCTAAGAAGGTCAATGAGAATATGTTAAAGACTAAAGGGGAAGATATTGAGAATCCATACCATGTTCCGGTCCAAAATTCAGAAAACAAAAAAACCAACCAAACAACAACTCTGAATGGAAGAACATTTGTAGCATTCACTGAATAAAGATAATAAGTATTTTTTAAGTAGCAGACTACTATGGGTATTCTACAATTACAAATAAAATTTGTCGTGTTTAGAAAAATATTTTTTAATTTTAATAGACACGGTTACTGCACTACATGAAGTTCTTCACATCTCTTTTCCTGTCTTTTTTTTTTTTAATCCATATATTTTTAACTCTTCATGCAGTAAGAGACCCTCATATTTCATGGAAACAACAGTTTCAAAGAAGTCACCATATTAAATGTGTACCCAAAGAGTACTCAACAGGGAGGATCCCTGATTCATTACACAACCTTTGCCATTTTCCACTTTCCAAATCCTTCGCAAGTTTATCACTCCTTTATAATCTCACAAGGGACAATATTGTAAGGTGTGAAGACCTTCATACCAAATAAACCCACTAGCTACATCTACAAGAAAAAATTTCTTTTTTGTGTAAAATATTTTCAGTGATGGTACTTTTTGCTTGAATTCATATTTATTGGGCATATTGCTGAATCAGGTTTTGGGAAGTCTGTTGTAAGAAGAGAAGCTGAAACAGTGGTGCAGAATTTTGGAACAAAACCAACTCCAAATTGTCTTATTTTTCTGAATTGTGATAAATTATACCATTTGAACAACAACAGAAGTAAAATGGAAGCAAGTGCTTGAAAATTCTGTTTTCCTACAGTTCCAGATAGCCACTGTCTTTCAGTTTCTTACAGTGGTCTTCCACATATAAAAAATACTTCTTTTTTCCTTTAACTAGGTGAAATTTTCTCTGGCAATTTTTTCTGTCATCTCCATCATTTAATTCCTTACCATCATCAAAGACCTTCAAAAGTTTCTCAAAATAACTTATTTTTGTAAAACTAATTGAATACATTGAAAATCAATCTAGAGGCCCCTCAAAATAATTTTAGCAAAACTCAACTTCATGCATTTGCACTAAGAAGAATATTCTTCTGCTTCAAAAAGCTAGATTTCGTCTTTCTATCAGCCTGATATACCTTTAACCTACTTCATGTATCTTTTATTCTGTATTAACATTTATTGCCACAGAAGTTTGCATTATTATTCTGTATTTATAGTACTGGAATTGTAGAGAACAAGTTAAAAATACTCAGCCATCAAGACACCAACCTTGTGGGCAGGGTACAGCAGCCATCAGCCGTCAGCCTGACTTGGGTTTCATAGCTATCCAGTGGGCAAACCACTTGTTGAACAGGAGGACATTCGACTGTGCTGCAATCCACACTGAACACTACGGAGGAAGGGGAGAGGAAAATTCCTTTTACTCATGCTTTAGAAGCTTTTTGCAAATTACTTCATCATATGCAACCAGTTATGCATCAGCCTTTTAAATTAAGTCAGAAAAATTATCTAATGAATGCATGCTCGGTAGGTAACATTACAAAAAGACTCTCATTCTCACTAAGATTCACTTTTTTGAAATTATTGACTCAGGAAGCAACTGAACTAGTATTAGTCAATAAAAAAAGTTATACAAGTTAGACAGGCAATCTTAAACACTCATGACACCTGTGAACAATATTAGTTAATAGAAATGTACTAGGTTACTGAGGATATGTTTTCCTCACAGTTTTTAAAACAGTAAACAATTCATTGTTTATTTTTTTCCTGATTAAAGTCCATTTAAAGAGTAAAATATCTGGGCTATAGGAAATTTAAAGAATGTTAAACTATGGATTTATGCCTGCACATGTAAACTACATTTTTAAGGATTATTCCATTAGGTTGTGCTGTTTAGGTATTCATATATGGCGAAAATGAAATGCAAATCTAACTGCATTAACGAGATGAAGAATTCCGCATAACTAGTAAGACTGACCAACGCTTTTTAGAAAGCAACAAATGCTTAGAAATGCAAAAAAAAAAAAAAAAATCAGGCTAAATATACATTTAATCCTATGAGTCATGCTCAGGAAAGTTGAAACACATATTTATCTTATTTGGTCCTAAATCTCCCATGTTACCAAACAATACCAGCTCAAACATTAACTATCTGCTATCCTTTATCGTAATTATACTAAGAAAGTAGAGAATAAAACAGGGTTCCCTCTTTAAAGAAATCAGTTACCTACCAACTGAGTAGGCAGGATGAATAGCACGTTATCAGACAGAAAATTACACGGTACAATATCCCTGATTACTGATTAAACCTCACTTCAGTGCTGACCCTATTATGACCGCTTACTGTGGTACTAAAGCGGCTTGGCAATGCTACACCACACTTCTGGCAAGAGCTGGCACCTTTCAAAGTCCCATCTTCTGCCTTCTAGTCCTGTATTTTTCAGGCTTGATCCTCAGAGGTACACACCAATAATAATTCAATTGGTCATAATGAGACATCAGTCTGAGAATTACACCTACTTAGCATATTTCATTAAGCATTTAAATGAAACCACAAGTTCAATGAAACCAGCTTGCAGCTCATCAAGGTTAGGACCAGTAGATTTGTCCCCAAGACCATTAACTTCCAAAGTACCCGAGTATGTGAGTATCCTCTGTATATGCGATATTCAGAATCTGCTTTTTCCCAGTTACTTGGGAAATGGAGCCATCTGTTAAATCGGAGCAACCTGACAAGTTCAAGAAGTTCTCTCTGAGAAATGCACAAATTTAAAGTCAATTTTGTGAAGCAATGCAGAGAGTTGCTAAATTTAAATGGAAAGGCTCCAGTTACTAATCTCGACAATGACAATCATTGAATTAACTTTTATATCTCTCCATAAACACACAAAGATACTATTTGCCTTTAAGATAGGAATACTTAATTTCATAATGTTTCACTTTTAAAAGCCCTAGGAGTTTTACGTTCCATTTTATTGACAAATAATACATTCGAAACAGCTCTTCTGTGAGAAATATACATCTAGTTCCTCCATTATCACAACAGGCATTGAGAATTATGAGCTCATCAGTATGGCCCAACGTGACCAATACAATTTGCATGATTCCGTTGTGCCAAGTAACTACCAATGTCCAGTTTCCTGAATGTAAACTAGTAACATTTCTGCCTCCCTGGATTGAAGGCCTCCTCTGCCTCCTCCCCAGGTAAGCAGCCTGGGGAAAACAACAGCTGAGTTCTACCAACAAGGTGCTACTACATGGCTATTTCTGTGGCCACCTTTCCTTATAACAGTAATAACAATGAAAGAAAAAACACAAGGAAACTCCCTAATCATGCCATCAAGTCTCAACTAAGTTGCTCTTTCTTCCTAAATAGTTCAAATTCTTTCCAGTGATTACAGAGTGCTAGTACATGGCTCACTAACATTGACAAGCAGGACAAGCAGCCCAAACAGCCCTTCTTTAAAAAGTACAAACCTAAGAAAAATTACAAACAAACCCCAAATCAAAAGCATTTAAATAGAATCTTTTCAAGTAATTAAGCGGCTGTAGTCACTCAGTGGCTCCCCTGATTGATTTGACTTACCCATTTTTATTTATTTTATACCGATCTCTTACTAGTACCTCTAGTACCTCCAATTCTTGTAAGGAGTAGTAGGATTTGCTGAACAAAAGGGTATGCACTGAGCTTATGCACCACCTCCAGAATTTTGTAATCCACACTCATACCCCACCTCAGTCTTCTCTCCAAGCTGCGAGACCTTTATTATTACATTATGAGATTAATCATAGACAGGAACTCTGCAGGTCATCTGCTCCAGCCTCCTTCCCAAGCCAGGCCACGTACATCTGGTTGCCCAGGACCATGTCTAGATAGCTTTTGAATACCTCCAAGCATGGAGACTCCACTAACTCTCTGGGCAACCCATGACAGTGCTCGGTCACCTTTATGGTGAAAAAGTGTTCCCTGATGTTCAGAGAGAACCTGCATCGTTTCAGTTTGTGCCCACTGCCTCTGGTCCTGCCATTCTGCACCACCAAAAAGAGCCTCGTTCCATCTTTACATCCTCCCTTCAGGTATTTATATTTATATGCATTGATGAGATTCCCCCTGAGCCTTCTCTTCTCCAGGCTGAAGAGTCCCATCTCTCTCAGTCTTTCCTTACAGGAGAAAGATAAAGAGAGATGAAAGATGAAAGATATTTGAAGAAGGAAAAAGAAGTTCCTACTTTTTTTTTCCAGAATTAAACAGGTTTCTCAAACTGGTAAAAGTACTGAGCCAAACTTCCAGATAAGCTGAAAATATTGTAAGGTTACAGAACAGTCTATGGTTGGATTCTTCATTACTTACAAAGATGTCCCCCAGATTAGCTGTACTACTGTCCTAAAAAATAAAGACTTCAAAGCATTTGCCACCGAAACTAGTTTTGTTTTCACATCTTTCTTTGATTCCAGTAATTACAAAGTGTACTTTTCATGAACAAGTTTATTATAAGCTGTTATTATGTATTTTATGATAAGCTAAAAAAATAAAATCCTGTCTAAAGAAAATTATTTTTGTCTATCCTAGAAACTTTAAGCTTTAAGTATATAGTTTGACAAATACGTATCTTCAAGAACTCATAAACTTATTGCAATTTCCTATCAGTGAAGATGCACCTGATCAACCTTTGCTTACAAGTCTTCAGGAACTTTCTTATGCACTGAATTTGTATACAGTAGCATCTGAGAGTTACTAATTTTTCTATGAGAATGTAGCAGAAACCCCACCATGGTTGCAGAGCCTGACATAGCTGCAGTAATGTGCAGCCTCCTTTGTAGACTACAAAACCAAAGGTCTCTCATCATGAAACCGTTAACACCTAGGTGAAAATAACTTTATAGTAGAACATGTTAATACAAGTACATTAAGTTTCACCTTTACATATTATGCTGGCTTTTCAGAGAAAAGTACAGTTCAGGGCCAAGATCTAAATAGCTACCTATGCATCGAAAGGTCCAGGATCAAGGCAGTATTTGCATCTCTGATGCAACACAGTGGCTCAGCACAGGAAAGACTTCATATTTTTCCAGAAGTCACAGCTGTCTGAGGGTGCAGTACAATGGTACACGGTCTGCTTCTACAGCAGCTGAGAAGCATCACATAACACCCTTTGCTTTCAGCTCAGGTGTATTTCAGCCCTCATGAATAATGCAACACACCATGACCACATCTGATACCAGTAGTTACGCTTTCTGCTCTGTGAGAAGGAGAGAAGCAGCATGGAAGTACCTCTCCAGGACAATGCCTCATCCGTTTTACCGTTCTTCACACTTTAGAATGTATTAAATACAACCAGAACAGATGGCGTTCCTGGACTTCCAATGCAGTTCTACCACCGTCTGAATCACTCCCTTAACTTCCCTATCACAGGTATTTCTCAACATGGACCCCTGCATTTGCCGATTTATTTTTTTTCCTCCCTCACAATCATTGTCAACTTATAAGCCATTTTTCCAGCTCCATTAGAAATGTAGCTGTAATTCTTCCCCACTCATTTCCTCCAGTCCTTTCCCAATCTCATCTCTTAAGTCCTCTCAACATCAGCTTCTAACAAAGCATGCAATAAAACAACACATGAACTATTTCTGTAAGCAACAGAGAATAAAAAAAAAAATATAGAAATCAGATTGCTCTCAACTATGCATAAAAACTTGATTTTGCTGACCCTTGTCCTTAGTGCAAGACTGCAAAAATTCCAGACCTGATTTTCAACGCTGAAGCCATACCAGGGTGGAGTACAAGCTACCTCCCTGTGCATCACTACCCACTACCTACTTAATTTTGCTGCTGATCTCAGACTTTCCATCAAGCCCTGACTACACAGAATTCCCCAAAGAAATAAGCCAAACAATAACATTCTCTTTACAATTGTGTTTAAACGAAGATTTGGTACCAGAAAAAACCTCCGTTTCAGTAAGAGTAATTTTCAGGCCATGCAGGGCTGCTGGAGAAGGTGAGTGAATGAAAGCTCTGCCAGAAAGACCGGTAGAAGCACGACAAATGAGCAGTCTTTTCAACAGAGGTTGTCTCTAGCATGACAGGCATTTCCCAATGCTTTCCCAAAAATGTCAGAAACTAAGAGATTACACTCCTCACCATATAGAGCAACAACAAAAAGTTATCAACAAAGATACAACAAACATCTGTTGGATAACTGCCAAAGGAAACTATTTACTTTTCTTTATTCAGAAGTGGCACCTAGAGTTCCTATCACAACTTCAGCAAAATACCTTTTCAGTTAGATTTTAACTCCATCTTCAATAAACAGACATGATTTTAAAAACATCATTGCTCATACTGTTTTAGCGTCTTAGCAAGAAAGGCACATAGACCCTCACAAATCTTGTTTCAGGTTATTTTTATTTTTACTGTCAACACATTACGCAGCTCCATTTGAGACCATTCATTCACACTGTCTTTAAGACAAAACCCTTACCTTTAAGAATACTTTTTAAGAACTTTAACTCCCAGCTAAAAAGTAATTTCAGTGCTCATTCAGTAAATTCATTGCTCATGAATGGTCAGTTATACACAGCTCATTGGGACAAAGTAGGTTGCTTATGAGACCAGACCACCGTTATCTCACCTCTGAGCTTAGCAACATGCAGCAAAACAAAAGGAACATGACATACTTGTTCTCTGTAGGTACCGCAGCTGTGGTGAGATGCTTCGTAGAGCAACGGGTAAGAACGTTTAAGACAAATTAATCTGGAGGTTAGCAGGCAGGTATGACTAAGCTACTAAGTTTCTTCACTGTCCATTTTAACTGAATGCCAATGCCTTTAATCATTGTATTCCTAAAGTAAACGAGATAGAAGAGGAAGTGGATCTCAAAATGAAAGATTTTATTTTTATTCTAGCATTTAGTGTTAAGGAAACACTTCCTATTTTCCTTTTAGTAACTCAGTTGCCAATCAGAGTGTTTGAACATATGCAGTTCTCAGCAGAAGGCTCCAAACTCAAATGCCACTGTAAACTGGAGAGCAGTGACATCTTATTTAAGGAACAGAAAAAAACACAATTTATGCTCTAATTGTGCAAACACTTTATATTGGCATAAGGCAGCACTGCTATCATAGGAAGCAGTCCTCCCAGCTTCTGGCAATTTGCTTCCACTAGAAAGCCCTTGCAGACACGGAGGTGCAGGAAGAGCAGTCTGGTAGCAGCACTCACAGAACTAAAGTTTTGAGGTCTGTGGCAAAGTATGGAAAACAGTTTTCTCTGTTCGACTTGTAAACTCCATAGACATTCTGACACATTCAGTAAAACTAGTGACGTTAGCCCCATAAGAAACTCTCCATGAACACTTATCTACCAGGCCTTATACTGTCCCTTGTCCCATTTTTTTCAGTAACATGGCGTTAAAAACAGAGGAAACATGAAACAGAGCACTGCTAGTTCAGTTCCTCTCCAACTCTTCTTTCCTAGAGTTCTTCAGGATACCAGGTCAAACTCTGAAGACACAAGGTTTATTACCAGACTTGCCACGGGCTTAATAAATATTGCTGCTATGTAAGGAACATTATGTGACTCCACTTTATGACCACTATTTCAGCAAATCTACATAAATAATTCACATAGTGTTCATATATACATAAAACCAGTTATATGCTACTACATATACGGTAGTACATGTATATACACATAGAGAATAAATGGCATAAAACAGGGCAGGAGGCAGGACGGACTAGATTTCTTCCAGAGTTATCTATTCTTTCAAGCTAAATTATTCTGTAATTCTATAAGCCTGTGAATATATAATACTAAATCAAACAAGATATTCCATTGCTAGCTCTTAAACAAAGAAATTTATCTAAAGCCACAGACACTGGTGAACATGAAGGAAGAGCTTAGATGGAAAATAACAGCAAGGTTCATGCTGACTTGCAAACTTTAGAATAAAATCCTTAATCTTTCTATAAGAAAAAGAAAGATAAAAAAAAGATTGCCTTTTGTTTAGTCTATAATTTTCTTCATATATCAAGTACAAATGATATTCTTTATATAAGTACAGTTTATACTCTTTGGAAACAAGGTTCCTCGGAAAACTGAAAAAAGTTCAGATTTGCAAAGACTTGCCATTAAAAAAAAAAAGCTTTCTGTGGTAAGTAATTTGTAGTCTACTAAGATTTGTCAACATTCACCTGCTCCATTCCCTGTCTTCCAACGCTGTGTTGGCTTGTTTTTCCTTTGCGATCTTCCCACTATGTCAAATGGCAAACAAAAGAAACATGTAGACCAAAGTTACGAAAGTCAACTTGGACAGCAACTGAAGTCTAACTTGACAAAAATCAGGCTACGTAGTGACTAGTAATTCTATATTAATAGCACTTCCTTTTTTCCCCCCTAAAGCAAAGGCACTGCAACAAGTAGGGGCCCCACTTACTCTGTAGTTTGTAGTTTAGCCATTACATCTTTCATCACCTGTCACTGTGGGGATACACCAGAGTACCCACCTACACGCCCCAGCCTCTTAGCCACTGCCTAAGAAACACACCTTCATCACCTCCCAAGGTAGGGGAGAACCCTCGGCTTTCCCTTAGCCCCTCCATTTCTAACCCCCATTGCAAAGCCCTACACTTCCCTTAAATTCCGTTAGTCCCCCCCAATCTCTTCAAAGCCTCTGCTCTTCTACCCTCCTAACATGTATCTTCATTTTTCTAGTCCCATGTACCTTCTCCTCTTAACTCTCTAGAATAAAAAATACAAACTACTTCAGAAAGCAACATACACACAGGTACATAAATCCACTAACACAATGAATAATCACATATTCAATTTGTAGATTCTGTAATACCAACAAGCTGAAAGCAACCTTCAAGAAGTAACCTACAAAGCTAAGTTTGGCCTGTGTTATCTGCAAACTACAAGATGAGAATGCAAATAACAGTGGGGAGGACATGATCAGAGGTAACATACATTTTGAGAAATAAAAAATAATGCAAAGTCATCAAGATAAAATTCAGTAAAGGCATACTTGAAATATATATAGGAAGAATTAAAATGTACAAATACAGTGGTTCAGTAGCAGTCATGCTACAGAAAGACCTTGGGATCACAGCATTTCACAAACTAAATATAATTCTTGCAAAAGAGTCAGCTCTTACTTGGAATTTTGCATGAAGGACAGAAAGTAATTATTTTACAGTATTTCATGCTCCTGAAGACTCACCCAAAATAGTAGTCTGCTCTTGGACACCACATTTTAAAGACATGTGGATAAACTTCCGAGAACTTACAGAGGGTCAACATAATAAGGAAGGAGTCCAAGGAAACTATGCCATAAGAATTTACAGCTAATTCTAGATGAGAGATGACTAAGGTTTAACAAAATGTTACAGAGCAAAAATTATTATAAAGAGTTGTTCACTGACTACTCAGGAGAGAGAACAAACAAGTTTGCTTAAGTTTCCACACGGGCAGATTTGCATTAGATACTAGGAAAGACTCAAAGAGAAATACTAGAAAATATAAAGACTGTACGATCATTTTCCGTGGAGGATTTCAGAAAATGTTAAACAAGTATAGTAAAGGCACAGCTTAAGCATACTCGAATCTGTTTGCATATAAGATTTTGGATTATACAATTTTATACTCTTGCTTTCATCCCTCTGTTTTTATTATTCATCTTTACCAAAGCCTGGATCAAAAAGCAGAATGAATTGCATCCTCCACTCCATTGAGAATAATAAATCACCAGAAAGGGTGATTTGTGTTCTCATGAAATGGAAAATGGGTAAATACTGAAAATGTTGTAAAGTCTTTCACTATGCTCCTCCCATAAACCTTTTGGTCTCCAGTTTTTAAGGGTCGTCACTTTGTAATCTAGAGACATTTTAAAACAGAAACCTTAATTCCCTGTCCATGCACAGTATGTTCTTAACGTGAAAAACCTTCATATAATCTAATCAGTATATAAAGTTATGTCTCTGTCACTGGTAGCATCCACAGAAATGTGATATTCTCACTAAGCTACTTTTCCCTTGTTGCTCAGTTTAAATTAATGCCTGAAGAAGAAAAGAACGCAAAATTTATCATAAAATTTCTTATTTTTTGTAATAATTTTATAATAATTTTAATTTTTAAAAAGCATCAGAAGAATTTAGAGGCTATATAGGCTTTATTAGATGCAACTACCTAGATTATTGTGCTTGTCAGACAGAAAAAATTGAAAAATTGAAAAAAATCGTGTCCACTTTTACCTGGTTTACATTCATAGAGATCACAGCATTCCCCTGGCTTTCCCGATGCCTTAGAAACCAATATATTCAAATAGCCAGGTTGGCAAACCTTCCTCAAACAGCCTGCAGGATTACACACACAGCGGCTTGGGAGTGGACAGCATTCACCAGGAGGAGCATAGCCTTCAATCAAGATGGAATCTTCTGGGCAACGAGGAGAAAACTGGACTTCACAGCGGGCCTTGGAGCAATCAGGTTTCTCTTCTGAAAGGGAGAGAAAAATCAGCATGCCATAAACATCAGTAAAACAAAGTACTAAGCTCCAAAGACGAGCTCAGATAAAGCTACTTATCTTCTCTCTCAAAACAATAAAAAGAAAAGGAAACTGCTGCTGCTGAAACAATTAGCAAAAATTATGGAATATGCTTAAAAATACCTTGGCATTTGCAAGATGGCAGATGCATTATGAAATACTTTACAAAAATTCTAATTTGTGCAATGTGCATGACTGCTGAGCCCACACTGCCTCCAAAACCAGCTGTGAAGCTACACATTTGGTCATGACATTAAGAAACAACTTGTCATATCATGCACAGCCCTGATGTTCACACCCACACCTTCAGTTTCCCAAGACTTTCCATTATGAGCAACTGATTTTAATTGATTGATTATTCAACTTGAATGGCCTGAAAAAAGCTGGGTAAAAGTTCAACAGCTAACATATTTGGAAAGTCCATACATTAGCAGAAGAGGATTTTTCCTGTACGCACTCCCGATGCTCACATTAAAAGTGTTGTTCTTATGTACTTCAGTGGCTTGAATAGCAAAAGAGAAGAGGTTTGACTAGCACTGGCTACAGGTACTAGGGGTTCCAGGCACTGGCTGCAGGCACATCACAATAAGAAAAGGAATATTGATGTCAACAAGTTGTTGGGAATGGTGACAAACTGGATAAACACAGAGATAAGACAAAGAGCGAATTAAGATACAGAAGAAGGTTCTTGGACAAGGTAACACTCTTCCAAAATTTGAAAAAGTCAAGATTCCCCATTCTAAAAAAAAAAATAATCTTAATTCTGGCAAAAATGTTGTCTCATGCCCTCCAATGACAAAGCCACAGTGGGAAAAGTCAGACTACTCTTGTGACCTGTTCACTCTGTAATGCAAACAGTGACAAACTTGCTCATATCCAAGAAGGTCTTACTTTGCTCAATATACCTGAGCGCTGTTAAAAACCAAGTGGATTCAAGACACTCAGAAGAGCTGTATCTCAATAGGACCTAGTGACTTAAGTGTTTGGAGCATTCCCAGGCCTTACCGGAAAGAAACCCACAGCAATAGAAAAAGAAAGACCTGAATTTATAAACTGGCTGTCATACTCGTTATTTACAAATCTGTAAACTAGATGGTTCTACTACGAATGTTTCTATTATCCCTATAAAATCAATTATTTTGCTTGTCACTGACGTTAAGATACAGAAACAATACTAATTTTATTAATCCGATGTTTAAGCTACTGCCGTTTAAAAAATTAACCTCTAGTAATAATTTCAATGATTAAGACACATGAAATATGAGCACCTCTGATAAAAAATCAAGAATATCTTCTCCAAGATTTTAGTAACTCACTGTTTATGGAATTACTAAAAAGTTACTGGATATTGTGTGTGTTTGTTGTTTTTCTTTAACTAAAAGCAACACAGCAAATGTGTAATTCTGCTTCCAAACATACCTGAATGTCAATAAGCAATATTCTATGGAATTTTAGGTCATATTGAAGAATGAAAGCAGTACTGCTTGTCTACATGGTTGATTTGCTAACTCTGCTTTAGTTTCATTTAAGCTTAGAGGGATATAATGCCTAGACATATAAGCGCTTAGAATAGTATCAATCTAGGTCTTAGCATTAGTAAATACAAAAGGAAATCATGAATATAAACATTTGCCTCAATTTTAGTTGGCAAATATAGCAAAACAGAATGAAAAAATAATCACACATATTTCCTTCATGTACAAGTGCTTCATATTTTTTCTTACAAGCAACACAGATTACTAACTGAAATGTGATACTAGATAGCATTGTAACGCTTTTCTTACAGTTAAAACCCCTATTATTTCCATATATCTTTAAAATAGCCTATGTGAGATATGTACTTTGCCTAGAATTTTAAACAACATTTTGTAAGATAATTTTTTTTAAATCTACCCTCATGTTTAGGATTTATCTGCTTTTACTGGGGTAGAGTTAATTTTCTTCATAGTAACTAGCATGGGGCTGTGTTTTGGATTTGCACTGCAACCAGTGTTGGTAGCACAGGGACGTTTTAGTTAATGCTGAGCAGGGCTCACACACAGTCAAGGCTTTTTCTGCTTCTCACCCCACCCCGCCAGCGAGCCAGCTGGGGGTGCCCGGGGAGCTGGGAGGGGACACAGCTGGGACGGCTGACTCCAACTGACCAAAGGGATATTCCATACCATATGGCATCATGCTCAGCATGACAAAGATGATGATTAAGATGATGATAATGATGAAGAGGAGAAGGAGGAAGTGAGGGGCATTTGGAGTGACGGCGTCTGTCTTCCCAAGAAACCATTACGCGTGACGCAGCCCTGCTTCCCTGGAGATGGCTGAACACCTGCCTGCCCGTGTGGAGTGGTGAATGGATTCCTTGTTTTGCTTTGCTTGTGCGCGCGGCTTTTGCTTTCCCTGTTAAATTGTCATTACCTCAACCCACAAGTTTCCTCACTTTTACCCTTCCGATTCTCTCCCCCGTCCCACCCACCAGGGTGGAGAGAGCGACCGGCTGCGCGGGGCTTAGTTGCCAGCTGGGGTTAAACCATGACAATTGTTCAGACTGAACATTACTCCTTACAGAGGTTCACTGCAGAAATTTGTATAAATAATAGACAACATACTAGCTTCACTATTTTATTGATATTCTTTAGTTTATGGCTACAATAAAAGGCTTGACATTTTATCTTTTAAAAATCTTTTAATTTTCCACTCCGTGTTGTTCCATCATGCACATAGAAGTGACAGAACAGTAGTACAGTATCAGCCCTTGAAGTTCATGCTCATGATAGATCCTTAAATTCATACTTTTCATTACTTGATCTGCCTTAGCATTATGCATCCAGCGATTTTCCAATTTCCATGACTATCAGATAATCCTATCCTCATGCAGTCCCTCTTGTGAAAAGACTTCCTATTATACGTATTTTAAAAAGTTTACTTACTATTTTTGACTGCATTTACATACATGTATCGATATCAAGATTAGCGTTTCCTTAAGGACTATTTATATTTGACCAATTGAAGCCAACTTTCAGAAATGCAAGGTTTGTCAGAAATGCATGTCAAACTGTTGGGATTCAGACTATTCAGGACTCAAGATAGATTTATTGTGAAGACCAATGCAAAGCCTACTGTTGGAGTTGATAAGACCACCTAGTAAAAATATGAAGGGAACAATGATATGTCACTATCAGCATGTAAGAAGCACCACAAGCAGTAAAGAGAAATTTAAATAGAGCACTGTGACAGGTATTTTTGTATTAAATGTTCACTCAGTGTTTTATAGTTACTATCTTTGATAGTCTTTATCAGATTAGAGTATTGTGCTCAAAGTAGTTAACTGTAACAGAACACAATAGGACTCTACTATTAAATAAAACCAGCATCATTTTCAGAAGAAATGGTTTAAATGCAAACAACCACCACCTCACAAAGACATGTTTGTGCTTTAATACCAGATTACATAACACCAGCAGATATTTAGAAATCTAGCTTGTTTGGTTTTTTTAACCCAGTGTCACTACTACTTTTGTACTTCATAGTCCTGAAAAACAAACAAACAAAACCCCCCTCCCTACTATTACTTGTGTAAATATTGTGCTTCCAAATCATAATCTCAAACTGTGTACATGGTAAAACATTCCCTTCCCAGTACACAAATGCAACTGAGTAACAGGAAAGTCAAATATATAAACCCAAGCTGGATCAGCCAACAGTCTATTGTCCTTCAGCTTCCCTAACTCCAGCCCACGGCAGTCAAGGGCAAGTAAAGAACCTTTCTGCAGACTATGTCATGATTTGGTTCTTGATTTAAATGTTGTTTTCCTTTTGTGGAAAGGAGCAAGCAGCTGAAATGATATGTGATTGACAGTATTTAAAAGTGTTTTCTTGTAGAGTTCCTATTTCCTTCTTCTGAAAATAAACTTTATCTAAAACATGAAAATCCAGCAGCTCCCAGTGCAGCATTATTATATTTTAGTTAAAAATTCAATAAGCTAGCGCCACACTAGCGTAACTGAGTCCTGAGCCCAGCACTCACTGCAGTATAAGAAGGTGGCAGTTCTGGTTTACTGCAGTTCAGTAAAAGCTGACGAGGGCTCCTCTGTTTGATATCAAGTCTAATAAAAGACATTAGTTTTAAACAACCATTAAGAAAGTTTCAAGGTTCTTCGTTGTTATCTCAGCAAATGGCAAGCATACCCATCTTCTCTATTTACAGGGATGAAGGTTTGTATGTGAGGTATTTCTACAATTAATTGTACTAAACTTGTTTACCTTTTCATTACTTGATCAAAGGCGGCATCAAAATTGAATTGGTTCTCAAAATAAATTGCAGACATTAATACAGTCATAAATGTCACCGCTTTAGCAGGATTCCTGATTTAATTCCATTGCATATAGCTATTTAAGATTTCATCAAACAAGAGGAATAGTTTAATAGCTCTTTCTTCCTTTATTAACAAATACTTCCAACCCTTTCAAAAGGAACACATAAGAAAACATACCAGAGCAGAATAATTAAAAGTACAACAACAGACTATCTCAAGAGGCAGAAAGGTAGGGCAATGGCAAGCTGCATTCCACAGAAAACAACTGTGAAATCCTTCACCGGTGATATTTTTGCTACTTTACCCCCTTTTATACACCAAATGGGGACTATTTCAAAGCAGCTTCTCAAGAGACCAAGGTAGATTCACAACAATAACCTACTGCTTCTCTGTGAAATACACACATACACTATGAAGCACTGACCTGTCTCCCAGATGTTGTTTTAAGCTACTGCCTATTACACAATCAGAATCTTCCTAAGCAACATTTTCAAAGTCAAACAAGGTATCAGGACTTAAACTCCATTTTATTATCTCAGTTATGATAATAATTAGAATATAAAAAATTACTATGTATGCCCAGAAACAGGAGAACTTCATCTTTCAAAGCCATTTATTGAACTTAAAATATTAGATTTTCAAGGAAAGGGAGAGCTATATGTGCGACTTACTAGGAAATAAGTGAGCACAGCAGATATATTAGATACTTATTCCCGAATAAAGAAGCATCTTAAGACAGAGATTACATGGCAAGAAGGTATGTGTATGTCACACTCTCCTAATCCATAATGTAGACTCCCTTACAAGAACAAATTCATACATTTCATACAAATTCTGTAGGTTGAAAGACAGTAAAACTATTTGTTAAAGCAGATGTCTGGTTGTGTAATTAAGAGTTTGTACTCAGGACACTTATCACACTAATTAAAGTATTTTTTTTATAAAACATTGTTCTACCTCTACCCTTGAAGCAGCTGATAAGTCTCATTAAATAAATTGATCGTTTTAGCAAGGCAAGAAATCGCTTATACAACTCACCAATTAATTTAATGAAGTGAGGAGTTGCATAGACTTTTGCTGTTTGATTTTCACAGAATCAGACAGTTAATGGAAAAAGCATATACAGCTTCATCACATTCCAGTCTCTCCTTTCAAAAAAAAAAAAAAGAAACCATTGGCTGCAAACATTGTATTTATGTTCAAAAAAGCAGCATTTCAAGTGACTATACAAAGAACAGAAACTATCAGTTGGCTCGCTGATGACATTTCTCTGTGGGACATATTCTCTTTATCATCTTTCATCAAACACCACTGAAACTGGAAGCATTCTGCTATCTCTGAAATCTCACCAGCCTGAGCCAACAAAGAATCTCTATGGAGATAAAGGAAGAGCCTGGATCAATCAAGCTTTTACAAACTATGTATTTCTGAGCCTGTCAACCTTCTCAAGAAATTAAGAAAATCTGGAAAGATAACGGTTTTAATAAATTGAACACAGTCCAAACAGGAAAACTGTCTTTTTGATGGATTCAAAATAAGACTCCTATCCTTGGAAACAAACTTCTTATCTACTCTAAAAGGCAGCCTTACAGACCATTTAATAGAAAACTATTCAGTTTACCAGTGACAATGCCATTTCTAGGTATAAATTTCTACAGGTACCAGATTTGCACAGATTTGCATTTCAAGACAAACTTTACTTTCTGTGGGTCTGAAGGTTCGGGCTTACTTGCTGTTACTTTGCAATTAGCCCGCAAAAAGAACCCGCTGTTACTAAGCGCATGACAGAGGACACACTATAATTACCAAGAATAACTGAACCACCTTAAGTTACAATGTGTAACCAAACAATAATAACTGAGTAAGTCACAATGTGCTGTATGCTTCAATATTAAAACGGGGAACATTCATTCAGTCAGGATGTCTCAAAAACATTTCTCATTTTCACCTGATTTTCATGTCGGAAGCACACAGGAAAGTTGTAGCACCTGAGAAGCCAAGGCATAATAAAACTTTTAAACGGACCTTTCACTGCACCCACAGTATATTTGTTGTAAAGCGCGTGAGGGGGAGGAGAGCAAGCCTCAAAGGATAGAATAAAAGAAGAAATCAAGATGTGGATTTGTTTTCTTTTTCTTTGCCATTAACATTAGAAAGACTCTGTCATAAAGCAACAGCCATAAAGCTAGAACTTTCACTAAGTTTCTCCAGATCAAAAAAAGCTACTACGTGTTTTTAAAATTATGTTTTCTGTGACCTTACGGAGTTATTATGGGGAAGTGGAGGTATAATGGCAAGGTCCTGAAGCCTTTATGTTACAACCAATGCTTTCTCTGAGAGAAGGTAACTTCTTTACCTTCCTGAAAGGTTTACGTAATACCCACTCAAACTGGCCACCAGTTAGAGGTGTTTTTGTTAAGATGGTCGCTGAATATAGGAAATCTAGATCTTGGGGGGTGGGGGTGGTGTTTGTTTTGTTAAAGCAGTTGTAACAAAACCCAGCCAAACATATCCCCCCCACCCCATCTCGTCTAGTACCAAAGTAATATGGAAATAAAAATGGTTCCTGAAGAAGAATTAAAAACTTTGCTTTCTCCTCTGTATCAAATTCTCTTCATTATGTTTGCATGCTCTGCTTTGACACGCAGAGAAAGTATATGCCAAGTTTAGTTAATGAGAAAAGCAGAACAGTTAAAGCGCTGGTTAGCGCAGTGAAAGGATCTTAAGGTATAACCTAGCGTGGGAGAAATGGGGAAGAAAAGCCCTGATGGGTGTGGGAGGGTCTTCTCCTCATTCTTCAGGTGAAACAAAACGGATCCGTGCTTTTCTGGAAACCTTTTCAGGGAGGATTTTTATCATTTTGTCAAAACTTTGTGTGACTAGAGATGCCTTTACTCAGTCACCACAGAATTGAGGACAGAACGTTTTCATCCAAGGAGAAGGCTGAAGAGAACTACCAGAGACTCTGGTCCGATTGCTTCCGCTGAGATACTTAAACTGTTCCACAGCTGCTCCTTTAAAAACAAGTTTCTAATACCTACGTGTATGGATATACATAGAAATATGTATATACACAGACAGAGAATAAAATTTGTTTTTAGTGTTAGGCTCATAAAGATGAACATTTTGCATGACTAAGGGAAGTGATGCACTAAGGTCAGCATACATGCTTTGAGGACACGTGTTCTTCAGCTTTGCATTTTTCTTTCATTGTAAACAGATTTTGTGAAATCTAGGCTAAAATACAGCCACTTTTACTGTACAGTCTTACAGCCATCATTGAAACACATTCCAAACAATACGCATACTGTACTGTTATACAGCGGCAGGAAGGAAACAGTAAAAGGATTAGAGATAAACAAGAAAAATGATTACCTAGCTGAAGCAGTCAGACAGACAGGGATCGATATCGGAATGCAAAATACCCGAAAGGATTTTCAAGAATCAAAAGGGAAGTTATAGCAGATAAAAAATGAGATTACCTTACACATACAATATGCACAGTACTGTATACGGATGAACTGCTACAAATAAAAAGTAACTAGAGCCTGACCTTTTACCTAAAACTGAACTTTATTTAAAATCCACCCTATTTTTTAAGTCACTTTTGCTTTGCTTTCCAGCATTCTGACACTCTGGATTTTACGTACCACACAGTGGAGCAACCTGTCTCACCCGTATTACAGCCGTATCTTGTAATATAACAGCCACAGTCTTCAACTCACCTGGGTTAAGAGAGTCACAAAAAGACAATCGTAGACAGACGTTTTACTGAATATGCACTTGTCAATATGCATTTTTGCAACATGGTATCCACTATGGATTTGCCAAAGATTTTTCATTTCAAGGACCAAATAACCAGGAACAAGGGTTATGCCACCGAAGACCGCTAAAGCCGAGGAAGAGAACCACCCCGTTTGGGTAGCGAAGCTATGAGGACGTTACAATTCCACTTCCTGAACTTTCTTCTTTCCCTGTACTGACAATATTAAAAAGAAAGGTGGTAATTCAAAACCAAACACACACCAGAATCGCAACCAAGCCTTAACCAAAGCTGTTGTCTACCAAAGAAAGGATTTTAACAGAATCAGCGAGGATTTATCAGATGTCAGACACCCGGCACTAAACGCAGATGCAGGCTCTATGAAACCAACGTTGTTTGTGGCAGCAGCTGCGTTTGGGTTCAGACCTCCCAGCAAAAAAGCGTTTCTCCATTAGGCTTAGAAACGGTCCCGCCTGGAAAACTCAGAAGGTTTCCTTTCTGAGTTTTCCTCGGTTTCATTTAAAACCTCCTTTCAACGGGCACATGTTAACATTTTTTTTTTAATATAAATTAACAGCTTAATACCAACAAGTTAATCCAAATCTACGACGGATGACATTAGCTTTCTGACAGGTCTATACATGCGGAGGACATGAGCCCAGCCCGCGGCTGCTGCACAGCGGACAGCCGGAGGTGTGCCATCCCGGGGAGAGGATCCGCTTCCACCGGTAACTGCGCTGCTTTCAGTAGCGATGAAGCACTTTTAAACTTCAGTATTGAAAATCCTTCAGAAGTTAGACTGAGAGATGAGCAGACAGCTACCTGTAGTCAGATTTACAGCTCTGTTGCCCCCATTGTAAAAAAAAAAAAAAGTGTTTTCAATACTGTCATCACTGGAACAACACCGTACATTGTGATTTACGTAAGAGAGCCTATTATTCCGGATGAATAATACTACTCCTACTATTGGTAAATCTTTATACTGGCAACTCAATTGAAAACTCCAAAGAAAAAAAAAAGAGTATGTAACCAGCAATGAGGTGGTCCTAACTCCAGAGCCAAGACTTTAAAGAATGCCACAACATTTTGGAAGTAAACCAAAAATGAAGACACTAAATTTGCGAGCAGTACAAACTGAAGAGACTTCAAGAACTTACAAAAATGTACACCAGTAGTAAATTTACCTAAAGCAGGAAGTATTCTTTATTGCAATGATGTAAGCAGCTGCAAACCAAAGGTAATGCTGAATGTGTACCAAAATGATGATAAAGCACAAATATTTGGAAAATTTTGTTTAATATAGCTTAAGAAAAATATAAGCTAGCCGGCATCTGGAAAAATAATCACAAATATTCACTGAAGAAGTACTGCAACACACACCTTGATGTGACAGGGAGAAAGGGATTTGAATTTGAGCACATAACTTACACCCCACAAAGGACAAACGCCTCTGGAGGCAGCTCTGGACACAAGGAGTACTGAACAACCTGCTACACAACACAATCACACCCGAAATAGTAGTCGCAAATCGCTGCTTCCTAATCAATGTCTGAAAACCTAAGCGTAACAAGGACCCAGAAAACACTTGCATTTGCAAAAATGCAACCTACAATCAAAATACATGGTTTTACAAAAAAGTGAGAATTCTCATATGTAAGAAGTTAGCAATAGAGATAAAACTCAGAACCTCAAGAAGAGCAATTAGTTTTCTAGAGCTAGATTTAAAAAAAGCAATTGAGGTGTAAAAATTAACTTAGAAGTGAGAGGTTTGATATTCAAAGGAACACAACCTTTTGTTATTAGTGAAATTGAATCACCTTCTGTCTGCCCTTCAGCATTTTGTTTTGTTAATAAAAATAAATTTAAGATACACACTTTCTTCAAGTTCTCTGACCTCTGTTAATGTTAAAAAAATCCAACACCCAAACCCCAAAAGCCAACCCCACACACAATAAAATTACTTAAATGCCTTAAGATACTTCTGGCAAGAAAACTCCATTATGCAAACTAGTCTTTCTAGCTATTATGTTCAAAGAACCTCTATATCTTTGTTAGCAGCTTAACCACATATTTCTTAAATTCTTTCACAAAAACACTCAAGATGCATAACATCTGAAAAAATCAACCCTGTTCAAGATTTCATTCTTCTCTCTCTCAACCTAAGATACCTCAGTTATCCAAAAACGAAGAGAGGCATATTTTCCTTCTTTTAGGCAAACAGAAGCTGACTGCTTCCAACGGTGAAAGCCAATGCCGCAGCCTTTTGAGATATTTTCATTCTCCAACTACTATGGTTTATCTCTCTTGACTCCTCTGGGTTATCTTCTTCCTAGTTTCTTCCAAATGGCCTCTCTAAATTTAGAATTGAAATGCATTTCTATTATACATGATTTTCCATATCACCAGAGAGCCTCCTGAATTCTTACTTCTTTCCTTTTTTCTTTTTTTTTTTTTTTAAACATGAATATTTCTGTTAAATTTGCCTCCCTAGAATGGATTTTAATACCAACTACTGTAACTATTACTTTGCCATTCAACAATTACCAAACTTGCATCGACTTACTAAAGAAAATTTCTGTGCATTACTTTGGACACCAGAAAGAGCTCTAGCTGTAATAAGAAGTATGACAGCAAAGCAAGACAGACCATTATAATTTTGGGTGAAATCAATACTGACAGTAGTGAACTCTTATGTAAAAATTCTTGGTGCCTTGCAGTGCAGAGATTCTACAATATTTTTATTACATTTCCAATTACAAGAAAAACTGTCAACATGAAAGACTTCACTAAACAGGTCAGTCCTCCAGAAAAAGTAGATCTGGGTTTTTACAAGATTTATTTTTGCAGAAAAATGACAGTTAACAAAACTGTAGTTAAGAGCATTTCACTGAATACAGAGATGGATATTCCACATAAAACATGATCTTTTCTCCAAAGACAGAATCTTCGAATAAACTGCCACATCTGACACAGATGCAAGAAGCACAAATAAGCAGTGTATCAAAAGGCTCAGTCGTAAAAGAAGTTAGAGCACTCCATCCTTTGGTTCGTATACCTGAAGCAGTTTCTTATATTCCATGTAAAAATATGGGCTATTTAAAAGATAATATTCTCTGGCTATAGGCTGTCTTGAATTCAAAGGACATGTGCACTAGGAAAAAATAAACTTAAATAAAGCACTTTAGCAAAATTCATTGTGTAATGTTTAATTCCAAGTTCCTGCTTGGAAGTGTTTTAAGTATCTGTTTTGAGTGCTAGCTTGGATGGGTTTCTGTGTTTTCATAACTATAGAACACACAAATACAAAAAGAAAAGAATTATTTATTGGGGAAAACATTATCAAAAGACAAAAAGAAGCACATGAAATTTTAATTTTAGTCTTAGATCTAAGCAGTTTAAGTGCAAGAAGACAGCTGTCCAACTGTCTGCACAAAAGTTTTTGAGAACTGATTAGAAAAATAAACAAACAACTGGAAATTTGAGAGTCATCTTTCTCTTCCTGCTTCCAAACTACAGTAGTATCCAAACCAGAAATATCCACACATTTATGGAAAAATAAAAACAGCAACAGAAGTCACATGCACACAGGTATTTATAACCAGCCCTCAGACTAAAGACCACAAGAAACCACAGTATGGGAAGGGCAAACAAGTTGCTCCATTCTGCATTACTGCCATACAACACCCAATGTAAGAAGCCAGATTGCTTTTCACACAGACTGAGAAACACGCAATATCCACACTCTTTATTCCTCATATAGTCACTAAACAGGTGCCTGCTCAGGGCTGTTCAGGTACATAAATAGTCAAAGTAGACAACAGGAATTAAACACAGCTTCATGTCCATCATACATTAAATGCTACTAGATATCCCGACCCTGTTGCAGCATCCCTTATTCTCAAAGCCTCAAAAGCAGCAACATCCCACAGAGGGAATTAAAAGTCAAAACTACAAAAAAGCAGAAAGTCAGAGCGTATGCAGCACTGAGCTTCCGTTAACACTAGTACAAGGATTTTGCTGACTGCAGTACTCATTACACTTGGACCCCTCTATTTGAAGCTGGATGAATGTCAACACCTTTTATTACGAACAAAAGACGGCAAGTCTGGAAAAAAGACCAATCCTATGCCAAATATATAAAAATAATCTCTCAATTTCAGAATACTGTTGGCTGCAACATTCTTTAATTAGATTCAGTTTCTGATCTCATTTGAAGCATACAGTTGAGTATTAACTACACAGAAAGCTCGTTTCCAAAAGCAGCTTAAAGAGGAATGATCTAGATGACTCCAAGTATGGTAATCAGTTTTTCCCAAGTGTGTGTGTGTGTATATATGTGTATATATATATATATTTTTTTTAGCATAACTATTAAACTAGAAGAGTATTGCAAATTACTCTGGCTCAGAGATTTATTTTGATACTTCACCCTGTATTTTTTTATTTTCTTCTTCATTGTCCTTTCCTCTTAAGTTATCCACTTATTGTTTATGCCTTCTTTAAAGCAAACCTGAAAACTACCTACTTCACATCTTTTCTAACCTTTTGTCTTTCTTACTATACATCTCCATTAGTACAATATACAGCAATATACGTGGTTTGTGTAACAATCTAGCTTAATACAAAATACTACTTTCTCTTGAACACCAAAGAAAAGTGTATTGCGGCTTTTTGTATATGAACTTGTATGATGCAACTAGGAAAAGAAAAAACCTAAGAAATTAATCTGCAGAAGAATTTAATTAGCATCATTTCTTAGGGCAGTTTGACTAAGCCTTGCTCATCCATTTATGAGAACTAAAATGCAGGTTACATACATTTGAGGAACATCATGCACACTGACAGAAGTTCCTGCCAGGAAACTGTAGGTAGTTTGTTGCACGTTGTAAGCAAAGTGAAGAAAATTAGTATTATTTCTAGGGATGGCAGTCCTTGCATAAGTTTGGGCTTCAGTCAGACCCAAAGCCATTTTTAGATCAAACTCTGTACAGGGCAAGGCTTAGGAATCTGACACAACGTACATTAATCCTACATATAAGTTTGCAGAAATAGTTCTTTTACAGAGTATAAGGTGCAGCAACAAGGCATAATAGTTTATTAGTAAACCAGTCAACTATGTGAGACGGCACCTAATCCACAAAATTAAGGTTAGCGCCTCCAAAACAAGAGAGAGCCACCAATGATGTACTTGAAGAGCTGACAGATTCTTCACGGAACCAGCACGCAAACTCTAAAAGTGGGCAGACGACAGGCAGAGTTGTGAACAATAACCACCCAGCACCCCAAGGAAGGGGCTGGTTCTGTAGGCTCATGTTATAACGACAGCGATCCCGCTTGATAAAAACACTCTGGGAAGCAACACAAGCAGGAAGACCAGAATTTTAATTGATTTCTGTTGTGAACAATATTATTCTCCCACTTGAACCAGACTAATGAAAAATGGGAAGAAAAAAAAAAAACAAAACAACTTGAGGTTATTAGCAAATACTAGGAAATTATATCTCAAAAGATGCAATGATGCTTACAACCAAGACACTGCACTGATCATATAAACTCACACAGTACATGTTAAGAAATGCAAAGGTTGAGAATATTTTCCCTCATACAGGCCAAGCTGAGCGCTGGCATTGCAGAAGTCAGCAGTGCTAACCAGGAAAGCCTTCTGGCATCCAACAAGGTAATAAAAGAGAGCAAAAGCTACCAAACAGCTTTACCACAGACAATAACACTTATGCATCCTAGAGGGATGCTACTTTAAACAACACTGTGTTTTCATTGTTTTTCCCCATTTGGCTGTAAAGAGACACCAGAGAGAATAAAATCTAGTACTGCGATATGATGAGGTATCTCACATGTCACTTAAGATACCTCCTCCATGGTACACCTGAGGAAACAGCACTCTTCATAGTCTTTCTATTAAGCAGCAGCAACGTAAGTAAATGAGCGAGAATGAAAACTGTTTCTCTACACTCAAAAGCAGATCTTTAGTTAGAGCAGTTGTAGGTGTTAATTGTTAATGAAGGCTGTATTAATGAGGTGAGTTTTAAAGGACACTTTTCCTTAGCATGACTCAAAATGCACACTTTTTTTTCAACAAAAAGACTGAGTTGCATAACATACTACCTAGTATTACTGCTGACAATGAAACTATTTTCCTCTAATCTTTCTTCCAATCTATGCAATGAATGCATTTTCTCAACACAGAATAAATACTTGCTTCCATGGAAAACTGGATCAGGGCTTACAAAGATTTATCAGAAATCTCTGCCATATAAGCATGAACTGACTCATATAAGCATGCAGGAAAGACAAAATTAAGTAATACTGATACGTCAATAATGGTAAAATAGGACGCAAATATGTCAGGTCTGTCACCTTTGAAGAAACTCATCAACACAAAAAGATAGGATAATTGAAACACAACAGAAAATGTTAGAAAAATTACTCTACGTTTCTTACCACATGCATACCTTCCTGTGCTGGTTTTCGCTGGGGTAGAGTTAATTTTCTTCATAGTAGTTAGCATGGGGTTATGTTTTGGATCTGTGCTGGAAACAGTGTTGGTAGCACAGGGATGTTTTAGTTAATGCTGAGCAGGGCTCACACACAGTCAAGGCCTTTGCTGCTTCTCACCCCACCCCGCCAGCGAGCTGGCTGGGGGTGCCCAGGGAGCTGGGAGGGGACACAGCTGGGACGGCTGACCCCAACTGCACCAAAGGGATATTCCCTACCATATGGCATCATGCTCAGTATATAAAGCTGGGGGAAGAAGGAGGAAGCGGGGGGCATTCGGTGTGATGGCGTTTCTCTTCCCAAGTAACCATTACGCGTGACGCAGCCCTGCTTCCCTGGAGATGGCTGAACACCTGCCTGCCCGTGGGGAGTGGTGAATGGATTCCTTGTGTTGCTTTGCTTGTGCGCGCAGCTTTTGCTTTCCCTATTAAATTGTCATTATCTCAACCCACGAGTTTCCTCACTTTTACCCTTCCGATTCTCTTCTCCGTCCCACCCACCAGGGTGGAGAGAGCGACCGGCTGCGTGGGGCTTAGTTGCCAGCTGGGGTTAAACCACAACACGTTCCCATGCACTGTGTCCATTAATGACTTAGGTGAATGCTTAAAAGGAAGCAAAGCTAGTAAATTTAATAAACCTTTCACATACTTAACTTGCAGTACTGATCCTAACCTTATGCTTAACCCACCTAATGTCCTGTGAAGCAGGGTTTTAAATGTCACCTTTAATATGTTGACCTTCTCTCCCATTTCATTTGATTTTCTTGCATCATGTTATAGATGTCAAGATATTTTAAAACAGCATTTAAGCACCAACTATTTCAGAAAAAAAAGTAAAAAAAAAATTTAAACTGAGTCAATGTCACATTCTAGCCTCAATTCCTGTTATGCTGCAAAACAAGCAAAACTTAGATCACACAAAAATGTACAGTAGGACAAGCTTAAATAACCTGCAAATGCACACTTTAAGAAATATGGAAACATTCTGTTTAGAAATAAATTAATCATCTAGCAAGATTTAAGAACAAATCTTCAGTTAGCATAAATAACATTAGATGCTTGAGTTTGTAATCAAGGACTTCAGAGTACTTGTGTGAATTTATACTGTCGCCTGTCTTGTCATTACAATGTGGTAATCAAGAGCTGACTGACTAAAAAATAGCAAAACACCCCCCAACCCACCCAAACAACAAATAAAAGAAAAAAAAAAAAATCACAAGAAGAGAAGGAAACAAAACAAACCAAACAAAAATGTATCAAAAGAACAGAGAGGCTTATATAACTAAGCAGCCAAACCTAGAGACACCCAATGGATAGAAAGGATACTTCAAACAGACAGAAAATTCAGAACACCTAAGACAAAATTTTAGCATCAAATTCAGCTGGACTGAGTTTCTGCTCGTAGTTTCAGTAATTCAGAAAAGCTATTTTGCACTTGTTTCACTTCCCAATCTACTGCTCATTCTATAAGTGAAATTGCTTCACAAGGGCAGGGGAACTTGTTCTGCATGTGGCACCATGTTTTGTACAACACACAAACCTTTTTTCAGTCAAGATACCCAAGTGCTACAAAAAAGCCCAACGAAAAAAAAACCCACAAAAAACCCCCACAAAACACACCAACACCCCAACCAAAAAAATGCCCAACTGCTTAGTATTTATCTGAAAACACTATACAGCTGCTAGAAAATCTGAATAGTCAGGAAAAAAAAATGCACAAGTTTTCCTTCAATGAAAAAATTGCATCTGAGTATACCTCCTTGACTAGAACCAGCTGAAAAGAGGATAACACAAAGTACCATCAAATGAATATTCACTAATCAGTCACTGGCAAGTAGTTGCAAATTGGTGTTTTTCAAAGAAACTTCAGTTTACCAAGTTTTAGGTAATCAAAATTCAGATTAAACCAAACTACGATGTATTAATTTTTCTTCTTTTAATTAACCCTTAAACCCTACTCTATATACCCATGATGCAGTTAGATAGTTTGCTAGAAGCATATTATACTGATTGGAATAAAGCAAGAATGGAAAAAAGCACATTTTAGTTAATCTTTCACAAACAATTTTTTCAGAAGGCAGCTGTTTCAAAGGCCAGATAAAAGAGCCAACCATTGTCCCCACAGAGTGAGCTCTACGGGCTAAATTTTCAAGGTGTCTGAAATGCATTGGAAGAAAGAAGAGAGATATATAGGAGATACGGGCAGCAGTTAAACCAACCGCAGAGTAAGTAGTGGGTAAAGTATCACTGTCTCATAGAAACTACCCGTCCCAACTGACATCGTATAGAGACAGAGAAAAAATAGGAAAAAAAACAGAGCACGAGATCCTTGTGAGACTTCTGCAAAGGTCTTATGAGACTTTTGTGAGAGGGAGTGAAAAACAACTCAGGGTGGCCCCTAGTCTCTCTCATTATATTTATTATTGGACTATATTTTCCATCATCAGAAATAACCTTAGTCATTCACCAAGGGGATCAGTAGTTCTAAAAGGCAAGTTTGCTGACTGGACAACTTGATGTTCAACACAACAGTATGACTGGAACACCAAATCTCTTTGATAACAGACTGCTTTATTTCTAATCATTAACCACAGTAATAATATTAGCAACCTTTACTTGTCTATGTTGACCCACAATGAGACGTGGGAATATGTAACAAGCAAACTACATACTTGGGCTCCAGTACGCTGATGTGAAGCCTGTGATCCTCTGTGTATACTCTGAGCTCTTTAGATTTCCATTCTGAGCTTCCTAATCTATAAATAAGATATCTACCATAAAGTAGTTGGAGAGCCGAGGCAAATATCAAGGGCTTTCTTTCCAAACGTTTCTGCACCTGACATTGAGAGAATGTCAGACTTCTCTTGAAATAGATACAGGGGAATGTGTATCATAATGATAAAGTGTTTAAGGCCACAACAGCAAGTCTTACAGATGCTGCTTTGTAAATACAGCACCGAAATGCTTCTCCCCTTCAAAACAGGAATTCTTGCCCTTTGCAGTGACTGTCCAACTGTTTGGGGGCAGGGAGAAGCAAGCAATGTTTAGAACAGGTCCTGTAGAACAAACCCTAGCAGGTAATAAGCAGTTCACAACTGCTCTTGAGAATGACAAGTGTTGCTAAGTAATATTTTCAGGCATCTTTCCTAACACAAGCCATTTCAGCACTCTCAAGGCAAGTACGAGTCCCTCCATCACTTTTGGTAAAGATCTGTCCTTTCCGAGTCTGCCAGCTGCAGAGTAATTCCAGTCCAAAGGGACATCTTGAGGTCACCTGGTCCCATCCCTTACCCAGACCAGGGCTGATACTAGGGCAGCTGCTCAGGTCCAGGTGAGCTTGGACAACCCTGAGGACGGCAATTCCACCCCCTTTCTGGGAAGCCTGTCCCTCCATTTGACCACCCTCACAAAGCACCTCCCAGCATCTAACTGGAATGCTCCTTGTTGCAGCTGATGTCTGATGCTTCTCATCCTTCCACTGTGTACTGTGGAGTAGCACGTAGATCCATCTTGTCTGTGATCAAGTATGAAGCAGCTGAAGACAGCAATCAAGTCCCTTCTGCTGCTTCCTTTTCTTTACACTGAAACAAAACCTCTTCTCCCCGTAGATCGTGTTCCCTAGGCTCCTACTCAAGCATCCTTCTTGCATTAGGGATCCCAAAATAGGCACACAGCTCCGCACGAGGTTTCACGAGTGCTGGAGAAGGTACGAACGTCTCCCACGCTGGCTTTGCTGGCTGCGCTCCTGCTAATACAACCTGGCATGCAGTTGGCCGCCTTCACCGCAAGGGCACACTGCTGACTCATGTTCAACTCGCTGCACTGTCAGTCTTGGTCAGGGTAAGTCATTATTCCTGCCTGTGACAGGTAAGCTTTTTTCCCTGCTGAAGTTTTCAGGAGGACAGAAATTTCTACAATTAGTAACATACTGCCCCCAGTGTGACCTTTTCTTTATTAGTAAAACATTTTAAGGTACGTTTTCCATCACAACATTGTCTTCCACGGTCCAGCAAGCCAAATAGAAACTCTCAAAACTTTAATTATTTTCTTTTGGAGCTAGATGTTTATGACCAACAAATATGATAAGGGAAGTTCAAAGATTATTTTTTTTTTTAAATCTTAGATTCAGGTTTTTTCCTCCCTTCATCTCGGTTATGTCTCCTGAAGCTGTTCAAACATTCAACGATAGCACGGGCTTCTGCACTGCAAAAAAATAAATTAATTTTGTCCACAAATTACTACTGCAGTGGGGAATTTATGTATTCCTCATCTCTTAATTCATGGCCTGAATTCAACTTACCTGTAGTAGTCAAGTTCTGAATAAAAAAAGCAAATTTGCAGAGTATTAGACTTTGTTTACTGCTGTATTCATCAAGAAATATTTACTACTTTCGTTAGGAACTTCAGCCTGTTGGGGCTATGGAGGAAAACAATTCAGCCTAACATTTTGTCATCCAGCCTTTGCAGTTTCAGTATGCAACATAACCTACACACAGTCAGACTAGAAGCCCCGTTCTGCTGTTGATCTAAATATTAACTCTGAACTTAGTTCAATTTGTTAGCAAAGAGAGCACCATATGGACACTAACGAGCAAATAAGCTTCCTTCTAGAGTTAACACACATTCTTCAATGATTTACTGACTTGATTTGATCTAAGGGGATAGTGCCAGAAGCATTAGGATGAATTAAGACAACTGTCCCTCTCATCTCAACGTTTCTATTTCTAGTACTTGGGCATGGGGGGGGGGGGGGTGTGCTGGGGGAGTATCTGTATTGAATAACAACTGCGGAGAAAACAGTGCTCTTCCCCCCAACTCCAAGACAAATTTGTCCCAAAATATTTAATATAGCCTTAAGACATCCTGAAGCTCATCTGCTTCTAAGCAAAAATCCCAAGACCTAAGAGGCTGGCATAGTCTAGGGGTTATCTCCTCCATCTTCACCCCGTCAGTGCAGCCCCTATTCAGATGCACGTTCTTGTCCAGACAAGTCTGAAAAGACTACAGCCTTGTTCATACAGGTCAAGCAGAAGGCATGTCCCAACATACCAAACTTCGATGCAACAGGTTACATTCTTCCGTCTAAACACACCCACCTATACTAACAACTACAGTTCAGCTATCAGAAACTTTCTGTTACATTGAGTGACAGGTTTACCACACATATTGTGCGGACACATAACAAATCAAAATGACGACCCAGAATAACTACAGATATGTATTTATACCTATATACATATATATGTATATATAACTACATACATGACTGGCCTACAGTCACTTGTTTTTTCCTATAAGAGCTCAATGTAAGTGAGCAAGACTTCCAACAAGAAATCATTTTCACTTATAGTACTGTCCTGGTTTCAGCCAGGGTAGAGTTAATTTTCTCCATAGAAGCTAGCGTGAGGCTATGTTTTGGATTTGGGATGAGAAAATGTTGATAAGGTGCTGATGTTTTGAGTTGTTGCTAAGTACTCAAGGACAGTCCAGCTTCTCATGCTGGCCTGCCAGCGAGCAGACTGGGGGTGCACGGGAAGCTGGGAGGGGACACAGCTGGGACAGCTGACCCAGGCTGGCCAAAGAGATATTCCATACCATATAACGTCATGCTCAGTATATAAAGCTGGGACAAAGAAGAAGGAAGGGGTGGAGGGACGTTCGGAGTTATGGCGTCTGTCTTCCCAAGAAACCATTACGCGTGACGGAGCCCTGCTTCCCTGGAGATGGCTGAACACCTGCCTGCCCATGGGGAGTGGTGAACAAATTCCTTGTTTTGCTTTGCTTGCGTGCGCGGCTTTTGCTTTACTTATTAAACTGTCTTTATCTCAAACCATGAGTTTCCTCACTTTTACTCTTCCGATTCTCTCCCCCGTCCCACCGTGGGGGAGTGAGCGAGCGGCTGCGTGGTGCGTAGTTGCTGGCTGGGGCTAAACCACGACAAGTACAAAGCACTTCAAAAAAAAAGACTTGGCTGTGATGAACACTGAACTACAACAAATACACTTGCGTTCATGCCCATGGTCACAGCTCTGTGTTTGCCCTGTAATACCACGCATACTGATTCTCCAACAGTGGGTGCGGTTTATTACAAAACATAGCAGTATAGTAATGAACTGAAAATAGACAATAAAGTTGCATGGTAGCCAATGGTAAGTAGGCAACATTTTGATGCTAGCATGTCTCAGATGCTATAGTTACATCACTTCAGTACCCCAAGAATACTGTCATGTTACAGTTAAATAAAAACAATGATCTATTTTACACATGTTGCAAAACAAAAATTATTTTGGTAAATTTGTAATATATGAAAGAAGTTTCTTTTACAGATTTCAAGTATTGTTTTTCTTCATATATATATTCTTGAAGTATTTAACATAACTGGTTTACTAGTATATTTTTATACATATTAAATTCAGATCTGCATATTGAGCAAGACCATATGTATAATGCACCACACTTTTTCCCCCTGAACAAGAAGCATACTCTAAGCTCTTCTCCCGCCTCTTAAAATTACAATTACTTGCAATATTTTTTAAACAGAAAATAAATGCTACTTGGACTTCAAAGGAAAATTTACTGAGGACATTTTGAAAGGACACTAGAATCTTTTATCTTAAAAATAAACACTTTGCATATGAAGCAATACCTAAGCATCATCTTACAGCATATATGTGTGGAGTGGAGAGATTTCAACTGTAGGAGGCTCGCTGCAGTCTCAACTTTAGTAGAGTGATTTGATTTCATGAGCAGTAGAATCAAACAAAAGGATTTCTGCAATACCTTAGATGCCAGAGCAAGAAGTCAAAGTGAAATACAGAAGGAAAATGTCAAAACTTATACGAATATGGTGAAGTCTTCAAACAGGCAGGCAGGGGAACTCTTAAAGCATGCATAGAGGAAACAATGCAAAAAGCCACTGGCAGATCTTGAAAGCATGTCAGAGTCTAGATTACTACTTCACCTTAACTTGAAACATTCAGCAGGCAATCAGCCAAACTTTTCAGTACTTCACTGTGATGAACCTTCATATATGAACTGTATTTATGTTACGTTTTAACCCCAGTAGGCAGCTGAAGTACCACACAGCTGAAGTACCACTCACTGCCTATCCCCCAGTGGGATGGGGGAGAGAATTGGAAGTGTAAGAGTCATGGGTTGAGATCAAGACAGTTTAAGGAGGAAAAAAGAAGGAGAAAAAAAAAAAGCAAAACTCCCCAAAGAAGAACAAAACCAAGAAAAACAAGTGATGCAAAAAACCCCAATTGCTCACCACCAGCCGACCGATCGACCCCCAGCCAGTCCTGGAGCAACAGCACTGCTGGCAAACCTCCCCTCACCCGGGTTTTGTTGCTGAGCACAACATCACATGGTATGGGGGTATGCCTTTGGTCAGTTGGGGTCAGCTGTCCCAGCTGTGTCCCCTCCCAACTTCTTCTGCACCCCCAAAACACCCTGTCGCAGCATAAACACTCTTCAGCAATTACTGAAATATCAGTTTGTTATCAAGTTTGTTATCAATGCTCTTTTAATCACAAATCCCAAACATAACACCATACAATCTACTAGAGAGACAGTTAACTCTATTCACCCCCAAACCAGCACAAGTTAATACCAGAACTCTGCTTGCAAGGTAATATCCTGTTGCATGCATACATGGGGTACGGCTTTACCCAGCCTGAAGTACACATGTTGAAGATATTAATCCTCTCTGATTATTCTGAGATATTCAAAGAGCATCAGAATTCAGTTAAATACCCTATTTTCCTGTTGGAGGAATGTCTTCCCTAAAGTTCTCAGACCAACTCTAGCCGCATCATAATCTGGACATCAGTTTATGCATTTCCAAGCCCCATCACTGTTGCCTAGTAAACAATTAAATGCAGAAACATTTTATTCCATGACAGAAGTAGGAAGACTTTTTAAAACATATATGAATACAAATATATACTTATGGATCCCTCCAAATGTAACTTTATTCGTACTACATGAATTCAAGGATTTTTGAGATGACATGTCTTTTAGAAAGTTGCATTTATTTTTAGAATAGACTAAGTTTGCATCATTTTGAATTGTATTAATTCATCAATAGGAAGGATATTTATTAGATTCACCACAGATTTACAATGTTTGTAAATAATTTCTAACAATAATACCTTGCAAGGTAGAGCAAGTTACGAATTTCTATCTGGACCAACATTACAGTGAGTCAAGACCCAACTTACTTGGTATTTGTTAACAACTACATTAGATTTGTCAATTGTTCCAAACTTGGACTGCAGATACAGAAGGTGCAAAGACCCAAACCTTTGCGGATCTTCCACTCCTCACCTCCTCTTGAAAACCCAGTCCATTACCACCCCCCAATCTGTTCCAGTTCTTCCTTTCTGAATTCCTGCCACCGTTCCCATATCTCCAGTCACCTCACATTTACACTCCTAGTCCTCTCCCACACTCTTCCCTCCCCTCCTTGAGATCCCATCCCTATTCTGTCCAGTTCAAACATGCTCCTTCCACACACTGTCCTAATGTGAGTGGAGCAGTAAGAGCACAAAAGTCTGCCCTGGTTTTCAACCCTTATACCCAACAACAACGCAGAGCTACGAGACCGCATTGAAATATTCCTTACCCTTCTCAGGTCCAAAGCACGCTGAATCTTGAGAGAACTAAAATGGGAAAGTTTTTCCTTAAATCTCTCCTGAACATTTGCAAACAGTTTTTTCAATGTTTTATATCCTGGCCAACTACAAGCAATGTCTCTTTTGAAAGATAATATCATATCAAAAACAAAAGGGAGAGCCGATAAAGGGAAGAGTATGATGGATACAGATTCCTCTACCAGTTATCTCCAAGCACAAGAATCAATGTCAAAATTAAATCTGATGTACAGCATGCCCGTGGCAGTGCTTTTCTGTGAAAACACTGCAGCAAGTGTGTTTTTTTTTTTTTAATCATAAACATTACAATGCACTTAATAAAAAAAACCTCAAAGATAACAAAACCTACACCGATTGTTTGCTTTGGGATTGCACTCTGTCGTTCTCACTTTGGTTTTCAATCACCCAGAAGCAGAGGTAGCGAAAAGCACTTCAAGTTGCATGTTCAAAGTTCAGCGAAGAGCTATGCAACTGAAGACAAAAATCTTTAAATTGCTAAATTATCTCAATGCTAGTCATAACTCGCTCCCTACCTACCCGACTCACGTATGAAACACCACCAAGAATGCAACAGAAGAGCACAGCAACTCCCATGGCAGTTTTAACAACCGTCATGCATTGTACACTAGAGGACAAGCAGAAAGGAACAAACAGTAGAAATGCACACACTCTGTTGGCCCTCTTCAGAAGATTTTTAAATGACACATTTGCCTACCTTTAAATGGTATATATGCACAAGCACAAATTCTAGAACTCATTGTTAACTTGAAGGCATACTTGAAATGCACAACCAAAAACCAGACAGACAGCCAGGACCCAGTAATTGGCTAAATAACTTTCAGAGACAGAAATGTAAGAACGTAGGTAGTAATACCAAATTTGCATCAGAAACATGATGTAAAACAGGGTCCTGACCTAGTCACTAACAGAGAGAGAAGTAAATATGCAGTGTACTTGCATGTTTGCTCCACACAGTACGGCTGTACCAGAAACTGAGTGCAGCAGTGCTTTAACAGCCTAATCCACCAAAATTTAGACAACTCTAAACTCTATCCTGGAAATCAGCATCTACAACATGCCAGCAATTTCTTAGGATAAAGTAAAAGACCATTTACTTTCTTCATTAGGTATCTACGCTCAGTACACACTCATCACCTTCGGTGTGGAAGAAAATCAGGTTCAAATCCTCTTTCTGCATATGGGAAGCTACATCCATATTTTTAAGGGCATACTCATCACAGAATTTCAAAGGAATATTACTTTTCTAGTTGAGGTTATTTCATTAGGCATTAAAAATTACACACTACCTTTCCTTCCTCATTATGTTGCTCAGGGTTTAGAAGCTTCACTTCATTGTAAAATCAAGTTTCCATCCCTTCACCAATTAATATTTATAGAATTTTTTATACAGAGCAAAACATCTTCAACCACAGACAATGACAGAAGCCACTTTCCACAAATCTATTGTAGTTTAATGTAAGAACCTGGAGAGAAATAAAACTTGCCAATTCCAGTTTCTATAAATATTCTTTTGGAGCCAAGCACAGGTGCTTTAGAAATTGAGAAACAGATGCTGCCAACAACTGAACGTCAAAAGTAACACACTTAAATATAGAGATGTAGAGAGATAAGACTTTAGCCTTGACAAAGTATTAGCAAGAATAGTTTGATACCCTTGAAATGCTATGTTTTAAGTTATACAGCTGGAATAGTAAAAACTGGCAGATCTGTTCTCAGTCTCAGCAAGGAAAGTGTCACTGCATCTGTTAGTTATGAAATCAAAGACATTCTGGTTATGAATATTAAGAGCAGAAGAATACAACAGGGAGAGTGTGATGCATGATCAAAGAGGATGCAATTACTTCCCATGTAACTTTTGTGGGAAGCAGCAAGGTTTGGGGCATGCTTTTTTGGCTTCTAAGCTTCACACAGCTTAAAAAGAGAACAAACAAACAAAACCCCATGCATTTTTGAAGTGAAGATATATTTCTCACCTCTACCCGACAATATAGGGAAACAGGTAGAAAAGATGAGAAAGTAGAAGAGCATAATGTTAACAGGCTAAACTGTATTTTAAGTAACAAATACGAGAATAGCAAGTCTAAACTTTGCCTTTTGAAAGTGTGGATTATTAAAAGGAAATCTTCTCTTGAGTCATCAAAGCAAAATGACAGCCGAAGTCAGCTCAGGTTTTGTACACAGAAATTTTCACAGAACAGCACAAAATGAGAAGAGATAAAATCCTGATCAACTCTTTATTGACAGGATCAAAGTCATAACTCTTATAAATAAAACTAAGGTGTTAGACTACTGTACCTGAGTTATTCTACCAATGGTGGAATACACACTGTGCTCTTAAGAAAATGTAAAAGCAAGTTAATTGTAAGGAATTTACCTCTCAAGCATCACAAGCTAGCCCACAGGGACCATATGACAGACAAGTACACATGGGCAGTCACATGCTAATAAATAATATACTGTAAATTTACATTCCCAGCTTGCACCAAATGAAGACAAAAAATGTGTATTGGTTCCAATCCAAACCTGCCAGAGCTGAAGATTCCAACCTTAATGATTCTGTGATTCATTGTTGTTGACCCAAGAAAATATGTAGTAAGAAGAAAATAGAGAGGTAGTTCTAATAAACATGAGATGCTTAGAAAAACTTAAAAAAACCCAAAAAGACAGGCTTTCAAAATAATTGCATCAGGTTTGAAGAAAACTAGTTTGTAGCACTGAAAGAGACTACTTAAAGACCAAATGCCTCTTCCCCTTTAAAATACAGGTTTAGTTACTGTACCAGGCATGACATAATAGAAGCAACTACAGATGCTTACGAATGCAGAAGCAAACTGCATAATCCAATAAAACACAAAGCACAGCAATTTCTTTGAAGAAATAAAAATGCAATAGACAAGAATGATGGCATAACAAGGGTCTGTCCAAATATTAAATGATAAAACATGAGTTTTTAGTAGAGAAGGAAAGGGTATAGAAATACCTTCTGGAATACTAAACAAGCAAACAGCAGAATTAATTCTAGTCCAAACTAGAATTAATTCTAGGCCAAACTACATGGACCTCAAATCATTGGCAGGATGCTACAGCATGTGTACACTATTTCTAGCTCTGCTCCTTCCAGTAGCAGAGACTGTAAACATCATTTAGCTATAGTCCAGCTAGAATTCCTATATGTATGGGAACGACTGAACCAGCATACCTGAAATCAGTTTCCAAGCTCATTCCAGTAGTTACCATCTTAACAACAAATGAAATTGAAATTTGCAGAACAAGAATTTCAAATAACATAGTCTTCCCTCCCCCATTCGTCAGGAATAGCAAATCAGAATAGCGTGGCAGGGAAAAAAAGTATTTGAAAGCTTATTCAGATTAAATGTAATTTTTAAATTTGACTTCAGATTTTCATTTTGCCCTAAAATTATTTTCCTTTTGCTGAAAAATTAATGTTTACTGTTCATTTTTCCCCAGTGATTTTCTCATTAATGATAAAAACCAAAGCTTTAAAATTATTTAATATTCATATGTATAGCCAGTAACAACTCTTCACAATTAAAGAACACATTAAAATATAAGTAGAAATGTACATGCTCATAACAACAGTCACCTGGAAAATATTTTACTAATTCAAGCTGTAAACAAATATTAAGACATACAAACAATGCATAACACCCTCCTCTACATTTCAAAGCAGGGAGTAAGTGAAGAAATTATTAAACCTTGTTTTGATACAAGTATTAATGAATAACCCATCAAACCATTTATACAAACGTAAGGTTCAGACAACTGGAAATGTCTACAGCCTATAACATAGGTTTATTTAGTCCTGGATATGGGTGGTCTCTTCACAGTCACTATACAGCAGCTTCACTACACATAAAGAAGTCTGGCTTAATATTACTCTACAAAAATAAAGTTAAGTATAATTGATTAAAGGAAAAATACTAATCGCTCTTTTACTATCTTAAGACTGTTAGATAAACTTTGGGAGGCAAAAAAAAAATCTCTCTTCCATTATCATCAGTGCATTTTTTCCTCATCGCAAAGCATACCGTTTTACTCCATACATTTCTGACCACGCTGAACTATGCGTAACATTTGAGATGATACACAGAGTTATTTGAAACGAGAGAGAATCAACAAACTACTTAACTGTTTTCTTTAAGAATTCAAATGGTAGGAGGAAAATTTCTACACAAATAAACTAAAAGCCCGAAACAATCAACTCTACTGCTTATCCTAAAAAGACACCCTCCCTCCAACACACACACGCAAATCCCGTATTGTACACCAGTAGCCTCTTATGTCCCTGAAGTTCACATAATAAAGAGCAAACACTTTCAGGAAGAGGCTGACACATTAACTAGTTATGAACCAGTGCTACATCATATGATAGAATTTTAGTCAGACAGGTCTATATGCATAGTTTAGTTTAGATATATAGACATACATATAAAGAACAAAACACCCCCCCACACACATTATATCATCCTGGAATACCACCACACTAAAATGATCACTGAATTTGCTACAATATTATTCATACTACTACTACTGATAACAGTTATAAAATGTGTTGGTGGATTTTTGTCCTGTTTACTATTGTTAACTGTAAATCAGAAGCATGAAGTGTCACTGGAAACAAGCGCTGGAAAAAGAAAGAGCTAGCAGACCTGTACCTTCAGAAAAACCATTCTACTGTCAGTTTGAAATCCATATTCCTAGAGTATTCAAATCACTTCAATCATACTCTAATTCCTTGCATCACCACAAATGTGGGTGAGAAAGAAACACACATCCAGATCAATCTGAAAAGCTCTGCTGCATTCAAAAGAAAAGGTGTTTGCTATTGCATTGTGTCTAAAGAGGTAGTCAAGAATGCCTCCCTCAGGGAGGATCTCTCAGGGGGCATCACTGAAGCAAGCTACAAGTAAATGAACAAGAATACTTGTTTTGTCTGAAGACAGACGAGTTACTCAGAGGTATAACAAATTGGTAAGAGTTAGTTACATTTGATACATCATGAGGAGAAGCACAGCTGCAAAACATGGCAAAGACCAAGAATAATCCAGATCTTCAAACAGGCAATGTTGCATAGCAAGAACCATTTGTGTTCACCACAAGCATTCCTCTTACAAACTGAGCTTGACCTCCTCACAGGACCAACGGCATCACAGAAGATGTATGAAATTAAGAAATAAAAGATACAGCCAAAAAGCTTTTTCTTAAAAGCCTTTTAAGAAGGTGGCTACAGTTGCAGAAGCACCAGACATCATCCATTATGACGAAGAAAAACAGCCCATGTATTGATCAACCTGCCATAGAGCGTGGTGTTGAGGAACATACTGGAAGCAGTCAATCAAGTGGGTCAGGGCTTACTTGACCCTTGGAGCTACCTTCACCTTCCTTTAGCACACCTGCTCCAAGCATACACTTTCTCCATTAAATGTTATCGCTAGAACAGAACAAGTGATGAACTCCTCCACTTTGTCCGTAAGAGCACACAGGAGAAAAAATCATCCAAATCAAGTTCTGCTGTGATTTTTTTATCATGATACTGTTACAGAAGATGCAGAGGTTACTAGAATATCAAGCAGTCCAGGACACTGTTTTACTCAGCAACTGGAGACGGATACAACTCTGCCTGAAGGTAGAGTCAAGCACAAAATAAGCTCTTGTGCTACCAACAAAATTTACCATCAGATGTGCAATAACCTAGTTTGGGAGCATTTTAAAAGGAGCGGAGCAAGTGATAAAATTGAGAAGGAATATCATACTGTGTAAAAGGTTTTTATTCACTGGTGCAGTAAACACCAAAACCCTCCCAGGATACTAGGCAGAGTAAACAGAATAGAGTCAATGCCACAGTATGGATCTCTGCCCGAAGGCGGTGCCAGGGAAAGCCAGGCCGCCTGCGAGACGGCGACGGGCGGGCGACACAACGGCACCGTGCGGAGCAGAGGGAGACCTGGCAGGGCTGCTCACTCACTCACATCCTAAAACAATCCCAGGCTGGACTCGGTCAGCATCCTGGTCCTCAGTGGCGTCTCGGCAAGCCAAAGCAGTTTTGGCCACCCGCCCGCTACCAATTACCCTGCAACAGAAACGGCTCCTGTCACGCACCGAGGAGTCGAGCACTGCAGACAACTGCAAGCGCTACAACTACTCATTTCTCTACCTGATCGTAGTTTCACAGCTGGCTTGAAAATATCCGCAAAGGTAATTTTCATATCATTTTCAGTCTTCGGTCTAATAGTGAAAAACATTTTCAAGATATGTTTGTGATACATACATAGCTTCATACTGAGAAGATCTTTCCACACAGAGTGAAGGGACATAATTATGCAATGAAATTCCAAAAATATTCACATCAGACACGTCTTAACGTGGAGAGGATTCCCTTCATGGACACCACGTAGCTACAGTTACTGCATGGATGTGCTATTTGTACAGTGACCATGTCAGTTATAACAGATAAGGGGATTTTTCCCCTCCTCAAATCTCATCTCTATATAAAATATAACTCAGTTACCCAGAATTGGTAGTAATATATACCTGAGTACCAGGGATTTGTTTCATGGATTTGGTGGGTATCATGCAGGTATTAATGAAGTCAACAAAATGAACTTAGATACTACATCAATATTCTGTCTACTTCCAGCTTGTATCTACTGTTGTGAAAGCAATTAATGTCTCTGCCTCAATAACAGATGAAGTACACAGAGAGGTGCAAGCTGTAAACCCGTATCAACCAAGACTGATGAAAAGGGTGTCAAAATATAATTTAAGTGCAGATAACATTTAGTTTCTCGCTGGTATTAAGAGACTACTTCCATCAAAAGACAAACAGAAAACAAGCATAAAAATGTAAAAATACTATCAGTCACCACCACTCATTGTTATACAACAGTTCTACTGCTCTCCGCAGAAAGTGTTAAAAACCAAGACACAAGCATCTCCAAGTAGTATCTGTTATGATTTACCACCCTAGATAGTATCAGTAACTGATTGTTTTTTAAACCTACTGCATTTTCTAACATAATAATACAATGACCACAATACATTACTTAACACTGGATGGGCCAACAGTCCAAACAGTACATGTTAAATGATATTCTTTTGCTGGAAGGATTTTTCATAGCAAAGTAAGTACAGAGCAAAAGTAAACTATAACGAGAAGTAATGTACAATCAAGGTCAAGATAGAGCTAGAGAGAAAGTAATGTCAGTCAAAAAGCCTCAAGAAATTAAAAGTTTTCATATCAATTGCAACTTGAAATGAGAAAATCTCCAAATTAACATAAATAAGGTTAATCTCTTTTTCCAAACCATGCATTTGTTTTTAATCTGAATTTAACGTAACTTTACTTACACTACCCTGAGAAAGGATTCAGTAAATCTACTTTAACTGACCACAGCTTATTACTTATGCAGAAACCCTGGATGTCTTCTCCACCTCAAAGTACATTTACTTCAGAAGTCTTCCCTTGTTCTACTTCGCTTGCTCACACACTTTTTTGTGAATGTGAGGTGCTATATTTTAAATAATGGTGGAAGATGCTAAGGAATGGCAATGGTCCTTTCACCACCACCTCCTTCAGTCTCTCATTTAGGCATCTTTGCAGTCTCCATAAATTAACATCAAGTGCTAGTCCACAAACTCAAGGACCCACTTACTAAAGGCTTCAACAGATTACTGTTGCTAAACCATGAGTATATGAACCTCTCAGATGCTCATTTAGTACTAACAGCTACTATACAGCTTCTGAACTGTAGTGGCTTATTTTAAAGACAGCATTATTGTAAATCCTAAATGGAGCTACTAGTGAACCAAGTAACACTCCATGTGAAGGTGACTTTCAATCCCACCATTTTAGGAAAGAGAAAACTTGTTTATTTGAAAAAGCTGCTCTAACTTGCTGAATCAAGCAGTACTTCCAACCGACAAGAAAAGCTTCATGATCAATGAGTATGTACCATGTTGAACTCCTTCAGACAAAAGATAAGAAACTGGTCTTTAAAAAGGGGCAGAACTAAATAGTTTGTTTTCAACCTGTGATTTTCTTTTAGCTAACCACCTCCAAAAATATACAGGTTACAGGAGCCCTATACAGTACTGTAAAAGATTTTTAAAAAGCTATGAGGTTTTTTTTGTTCTTCCCTCTCCCATTCTTAAGTAGCACGCCTGCACTTCTCCTCCAGTTTCTACTAATAAAGCAGGACTTTGCTGGAACCAGATCAACCAAGAGGAAAAAACAGAGCAAGCACAAGAAAACATTCAAGCAACAATCTGTAACACTTGGTGGTTTTTTAGCTTTGTGACCAAGATTACTGATGGAAGGAAGGAACCACGGAAACTGAGAAGCACAATGATAATGGATGCTTCTTTCTCAGTGCAAGGAGAAGAAAGCAGATAGCGAATTAACCAGGAGCTGCAGAAAGGCACAGTCCGATAACCACGCAACTGGGAGGCTATTAAAGAGTTTTTCTCCAGATGAAAACATATCGTCAAAACACCTCTACCATGCCTGCAATCTGGAGGGAAATACAAATGTTGCATGCCATATAGTAAAAGATTGAGGGGAATTCATGTGCTGCCTGGGAAGAACAAGTAGGAATAGAGGCACTACTGTCCAGGCCTCCGCTCCAATGGCCTCTACTCACCTGCAGAATGGCTGTGGCTGCTCCTCCCGCAAGGAGACCACCGGGGGCATCAGCAGCAGTGGGAGAAGGCCCACTGTGCAACCAGAAAAGTGGTGAGACCACCTACAAACAAAATGGAACAAAGAGTAAAATTAACTTTAAAGAATTTGAGGTAGTTCAAGCTCATTGGATCCTAAATCCTAAGAAAATATGTTTGAAACTTTAAAGGAAATCAAATTATATATCCCAAGCTTAGAAACTGTTATCTAGTGTGTTTTCAATAAAATGGAAGATTTTATCCCAGAGAAATTCCTGGAAACATTCCAACTATAAACAGCTATATGAAGAATTCTGTTTAAATATGAGCCAACAGATACAATTAACTATAAGAAACTATGAGAAAGCCGCTTCCAATAAATTAAATCAGTATTTTATGAACTAACATTTCCACACCATGTCAATCTACAGCAAAGCAATGATGTTTATGTAATTAGTTAAGGTCTTCTAGGACAAAACCAAAATAAAAACACACATGCTGCACCTGAGAAGAGTCATGACTTGGGGGAAAGGCAAGTGACATTTGTTTATATAAATATTTCTCCCCCAATTTCCAAAATCCTGTGATGCCAGAAGAAAATTAGAGGGTTACACTGCACCACAAAGTGACATCCATTACGGCAAACTATCGCAATCTGGGCCTCGAGATCTATTAACGTAAAGAAAAAGACACATCAAATTACCAGTCTAAGCTCTATGACAAGGAATGTAGGAGTTTGTTTATACCATTTGGTTTAAACACAAAAAATTACAAACTCAACTACTAATCCTTTCTGTATGTGCTACAGTATAAACCTTCAACAGATCTATTGCCAATAACTACCATTAATTAAACAAGTATACAAAGAGGATACTTTCTTCCATGTAAAAGACAGCTGGATAGCAATATCTTAATTAAATTCTAAATTCTGTATTGAAAAATATCGGATAAAACCATCTTAATCACCTTTGACAATCAATCTCACCCTAAACGTTTAAAATAATTAATCATGTTGAAGACAGATGAGTTATTTGTGTAAAGGGCTACAGTCATAAAACCAATCAGGTCTCATATTTATAGAGCTATTTAGAATTAACACAAAGGCATTTTTTGCATGAATAGTTTCCTGCAATTTTAGAATCCCTGGAATGCAAATTCAGTTATGAAACCAATTAATCGTTTAAATTACTTAATTATCTCTCAGATCCAACAAACAGGCAATTGTAAAATACGAGAGAAACAGAAGGCAGAATAAAGGCATTTGTAACTGTACAAATTCTAATCTACTCCAGAAGAATAACTGCCCTTTGGAAGTGGCAGTTACTTCCGTAAGGCAGGAACCCCAGCATGTCTGCAAGCAGTTGGGCTGCTCTGGTTGGAGTGTTTCTCAAGTGCCTGGCTATACTCTATTTGAGATTTGCACATATTTTCATCAGAAAAGGTGAACATCAAACAGACTGTCAACAGCAAGAAGGATCTTGGATTCAGATTTGATTTCAAAAGGTTCATTTCAACCTTTCTGGAGCAGAAGATTCATCTGTTTCTCCTATCTTGAGGCAGACTAAGTAATTTTTACTTTATATATAAAATACATATATTCTTTGTCAACAAAAGTTAGGACTTTCTTCACTGCAATTTATCAGGTTTATTTTGACTTAGCACTGAACCCTGCCCAGATACATTTTTTTCCTTATTTACTTGATTTTGCTAGTTTTCTCTTATTTTGTTTACTCAGAGCATTAATCCCTTTTCATCTTGGAGAAGTTTGCCCCATCTATCACTATTCCCAATGTTACATGTATCTGCTGCACATTCTCAGAAGACCAATGCAGTGCTCTACACACCTGCCTATTATAGAATCCCAAGCTTTTCATCAGGCCTGGATAGTCCACCTAAGTTGCTCTCTTTTGCAAATGGGCAGTTCACTTTTTGCAAATTATCTGTCAAGATAATTGCAACCAAGAGATTTCTTTTTTTTTAAAGCAGCATTGGCCTATTCCATTCCACAAAAAGTCTTAAAATAGCCTAGCGATACTATTTGCCACCCAGTCACTAGTTCTGCAAGCCCATTCAACACACCACCCCTCAAATCCTGATTTCAAGCACATTTCCAATGTATGTGCCTGTCGTTTTCTTTGAAACCCAACCACAAGTGTCATGGATATTTCCCAAAGTTTTAAAACAGAGAGTACATTGTGTTGAAGACTATATAAGGGGAAAAAAAAAACCACCCAACAACAACACAAGATAGCATTGAAAGTCTCTGGTTTGGTCACAATTTCTAATGATGAAATGTAATTAACACTATTACCATTTCCCTTTGAAATCGTATTTTCATTGCTTCTAAGTGGGAAACTAAGCCCTTTAACCTGGAATTCTTTGTATTGCATACCCAGGCTTTATTATTAAGGAGAAAAAAACATCACATTTCAGCAATGTCAACTTGGATTTCTTCAAGGAAATTAGAGAAGAAAAGCAATACTGGCACTTCTTGTCAGGGCTGAAAGCAAGCGTCTTTTTTTATTCCAGTTTCCCAAGCTTAAATAATCTGCTAGCACCTCTGCCCAAGAGCTTTTAAAGTTGTTGGTAATGCCAGTCCAATAAGGACAGAGTTTGAAAAACAGAAAAAAGCTCCTGAAAGGTAAGGGGTAAGCAGGAATAAAGCCAGTATGTGATTATTGCCATTAACTAGCTACCTAACAGACAGAAAAATAGAAAAGGTGGGGGGTTTTGTTGTTTGTTTGTGGTTGAGTTTTGTGCATTTGTTTGGTTGGGGTTTTTTTGTTCAATACTCTTTTGCCTTTTAAAAGTAATTGGCAGACAATCATCACGTGTTTAGCTGTTTTAATTATATACTGTGCATCTTTCTTTGCCTACTGCAGGTGCCATGAAAGATGCAAAAAGAGTCAGGAAAAGATAAAACAAGACACAAGCTTGTGTAACAACAACCAGGAGCTAGAAAGACGACTACCAAAATTGTACCACATAGAGGCATCCAGCTGAAGTATCAAACCTATGAGTCCAGTTTTTCCCCACGCTATATAATGCTATGGACAGGCCTGGATATATGCAAAGACAATCCAGACCTTTGGCGGCCTGGATCATCTTCCCCAGCCTCCCTTCCCCTATTAGCTGCAATGCAACAACTACATATTTCTGACATGTTAAAAAAAGGGTTAAAAATATCAGAATTGCACTATTAAATAATAAGCTAATCTAATCCAAATAGCCCAGTAAAATCTTCAACCCTTCAAAGAATAGGAGTACCACTGTGTTTTACTATTTATAGTAGTACTCTATTACAGTATAAAATGGGAAGTAAAAATACTGTTCTACAATAAATACATGGGAAAATAAAGTATGATGCAAGGACAAAATACTCTGGAAAAGTTTAACCCGTTGCTCATTTTTTAATATTATGAGTAATTTTTATACTAAACCTATGTTTATATGCTAACGAACATGCCAAGGCTGAGAGTATGCTTCAGTGCTGCTAGACACTGTACAAAAAATTTGCTATGGGAAAGCCTGTTTTAAGTAAGCTAGAAGTAAGGAGAAGGGATATAGCCATAATTATATTTATTACTTATGAACTTTGTTAGTGTCCTTGTTTTGACTAGGATAGAGTTAACTTTCTTCCTAGTAGCTGGTATAGTGCTACGTTTTGGATGTAGTATGAGAACAACGTCGATAACACACTGATGTTTTAGTTGTTGCTAAGTAGTCTTTACACCAAGTCAAGGACTTCTCAGCTTCTTATGCTCTATCAACTGAGAAGGCTGGAGGTACACAAGAACCTGGGTGGGGGCACAGCCAGGACAGCTGACCCAAACTGGCCAAAAAGATATTCCATACCATATGATGTCATGCTTAGTATATAAACTGGTGGAAGGCTGGCCGGGGGCGGGGGGCCACTCGGGGACTGGCTGGGCATTGGTCAGTGGGTGGTGAGCAACTGCATCACTTGCTTTGTATATTCTTTCATCATTATTGTTGTTGTTGTTGTTGTTATTATTATTACTATTTATTTCAATTATTAAACTGCTTTTATCTCAACCCATTAATTTTTTTCACTTTTACTCTTCCGATTCCCTTCCCCATCCCACGGGGGGCGAGGGGAGCAGTTGTGTGGTGCTCAGTTGCTGGCTGGGGTTGAACCACAACAGTCAGTGCCATACTTTGGACAGAAGAGTACAGGAGAAGGTAAAATCTGCAATGTAGAAGAGACATTGGTGGAGAGGTTGGAAGAGATCTAAACAGAGAGTTGGGAAGGGGGTGAGAGGAGCTGGAGCTGTTCAGCCAGCAGAGGGAAAACCGCTCCATAGTGGAAGTACCCAGCATTAATTGTCAGAGGGTTTAAACAGCTCCTACTGCTGTTTGAAGGGGCAGCTTTAAGCTCTTTATGGCTCTTCTGCAAAGCTGCTTTTTGAAGGCCTTTTACTTCAGGGACAGAAGCTCAAGTGCCCTCATTAACTCAAGCAGCAGTTTTGCCAATCTCCAAATACTGTAGCATTGACAAGTGGCAGATGATTACTTCACCATATGCTTTAAAGTTATACTGCAAACAGCACACGAAAAAAGTAAGCACGACTTGATTTGCACACCTTCCTCAATGAGGCTTTAGGGAAGACAGGTAGGAAACAGTTGTATCTAGGAAACATCTCACACAATAAAACATTCTTTTCTGAAGCTGAAGTTCTGCTGTTAGAGCAAGCTAGTGTGACATGAAAAGCATTTTAAAAAATAGAAATACTGTATTTTGCAAGATTTCCTTAGCTTTAAATCAGCTCTACGAATTAAAGGATTAAGCACTTCATGGGGCAACAGAGATCAGCCTAAAAAGCTTTACGGTGTCTTTCATCTTTTTGAATTTAAAGCAGCTATGATTATATTAACAGAAAGTTAAGGTTTAGTCTACTGTGCAAGTCAGGATTTTCACACTGTCAAAATGCTAAACTCTATAGCACTTTCAGTGAACCAGAAAAACACCAAAAGATTGCTGAGGCAAAGCAGGAGATTGATGAAAAGCAGTGAGGAGAGAGGTACAAACCCCAAAAGCAGAATAACAAAAAACCCTCTTGCCCTTACTGCATATTTATTTGCAACGCAATTGCTTGGGAAAACTAATTTTGGATGCCAACATTTGTTGGACTTTTTCCTCCCCAAAAATGTAAATACACACAGAGAAAGTTTTCATCTGTATTTCCAAACATTTTGTTTTAAAGACTAGATTTGTTTTAAAGACTAGATTTCTTCAGACAAGACTTCATGGTTACTTCTTCCACAGTTCTGAAACAAGACAAGAATGTCTCAATTGGACTTTGAAACTAAAACCTGGCCAGTATGACAGGAGAGCACATGCTAATGAACGTTGTATATGAGGTGAGAAACACTACCAAAAGCCATTTTCTTCCAAATTAGAATGGTAGTAGTATGAAAACCAAGCCACACTAAGAATTAGTAATTCTGTCATCCTCCTCCAAGGTCTGAGGGCAGAAGATTGCAATAACCTTTCAAAAATATATTAAAGTTACTTTGGAAAATTGTAACTTCCCTGCAATACTGTGGTATTGTAACACTGGTATTAAAACTATCATTTATTGCAGAATGTATCATTAATATTTTTATATAATAGATCACTTGCAATTTGAAGACACTAAGATGGGAGCATACTAAGAAAATAGAAGATGAAATTCAAACATCTGGTTCATGATTATCACAATTTCTGAATTGGATGTTATTCCTATTAGCCTACAATTCTTTGAAAAAAGCAAAACTTTTGAGGTTTTATTTTAAAAGCAGTACTGACAGCAATGACTAGTCTTTATGTTCAAAGGAAAGAACGGCATGATCCAGCCAGTGCCTTCCTGTCTTACATGCCATTTCCCCTGCAGTAAGCACTGCATCTTTTTCAGCCAAGCAATAGATATTACACATCCTCTTCCTCAAAGACCTATACAGAAGTTCACAGTTGTGGAAGAGGGTATAAAAGCCCTTGCAAGTAGGCTTTTTTTTTTTAAGACAGAAAATGAATTTTTTCTACCATAAAACAAAGCAAACTGTGTCGTGTCTAAGGCAGGGGTGGGCACTGCTAAAAATATTACCATACAAGCAAAAGTTTGTTTGGAGCACACAACTTGCTTACAGAGCTTGACAAGTGGTACTATTCTGTTTAAACCAGGAAGAGAGAAATACACAAGCTTCAATTTCAAACTTTAACAATTCAAGCCCCAGGTTTTACTTAATTATTCTACATGTATAGTAAAATTATTTTCAGTTTGGTAAAAAACTTCGAATAAAAATCACATTACAAGCTGTGACATAGCTACTATTCTAAAAGGCCCATTTCTAATTTAAAAAAAAGGTTTCAATGAAATTGCAGTGTCCTAGTTCACAGAATCACAGAGTAACTGAGGCAGGACAGGACCTCTGGAAGTCATCTGGTCCAACCTCCTTGCTCAAGCAGGACCATCCTGAACAGGCTGCCCAGGACCACATCTAGATGGCTTTCAAGTATCTCTAAGGATGGAGACTCTGCCACCTCTTCTGACAGCCTGTGCCAGCACTCAGTCACCCTCAGAGTGAAAAAGGGTTTCCTGATGTTCAGAGGGAACCTCCTGTGTTTCAGTTTGCGCCCACTGCTTCTTGTCCTGTCACTGGGCACCACTTGAAAAGAGCCTGGCTCCATCTTCTTTACACCTTCCCTTCAGGTATTCATATACTTTGTAAAGATCCCCCCTGAGCCTTTCTTCTCCAGGCTCAACAGTCCCAGCTGGCAGCATGACCCTCTGGTGTATCAGCCACTCCACCCAGTTCTGTATCGGCAGCAAGTTTGCTGAGGGTACACTATGCCCCATCATCCAGATCATTAAAGATGATGTTGAACAGGACCGGACCCAGTATTGACCCCGGCGTACAGCACTAGTTACCAGCCTCCAGTTAGGCTTTGCACTACTGATCACCACCCTCTGGACCTGGCCATTCAGCCAGTTTGCACCTCACTGTCTGCTCATCCAGACGATATTTCATCAGCTTCTCTATGAGGATCTTATTGGAGGCAGTGCCAAAAGTCTTACTGAAGTCAAGGTAGACAGTTGTCCACTGCTCTTCCCCCATGTACCAAGCCAGTCATTTCAAGGTTATCATGTTGGTCAAGCATGACTTCACCTTGGTGAATCCATGCTGACTAGTCCAGACAACTTTCTTGTCTTTCATAATGTAGCCCATGTACATTACCCCCTCGCTTTGCACTCCATTCAAATAAACTTGATATTTCATACATATGGCTCCCTGAACTATTTTACTACCAAGAGGAAGAATCAGTATTATATAAACTGACCTGTGTAAGACATGCACACACACACAAAAGTCATAGCAGCTACTGTATCCAATTAAGCTCAAGAACCTTTTTAGAAAGATACCCAGGTCTTGGCTTTGAAACTGCAAGTGGTAGACAAAAAAAATAATCTACAACTTAACCAGCCTTAACAGTAATGAGATTTTTTTTTTCCCCCTAAGCTTTAGCTTGCAGGTTCTAGATCTGTTACACCTCCATCTTTCAAATCCACATACCCACCCCATTTAAAGGGATCTTTTCTTCTGTTACGAAATTGAAAGAAAAAAACCCAGTAAGATTTCTCTTTATACACTAAACACACTGAAGTTACCTTACAAGGTAGAAGGAACTTTTCCTATTCTAAAAAAAAGTTCCAAACACATCTAGAAATCTTTTCCTAAGAGCACAAGCTAGTTACCATTGGTAAGGTTCTTGAACCGATTCACAAAAAAAAAAAAAAAAAAAATTAACAAGAGAGCTCTGAAATAGTATTGATCTTAATTTCTCTGAAATGTATTCACAGTACTGAACAGAGCTATGCATAAAAAGAAAAGTAAAACAGGTGGAGTGCACATCTAACAATACCTAAGGCAAAGTTTAGATCAGTGCCCTGAAAAAGCAACCTGTACTTTAAACTGACCTGTACTTGCTCACTGCTTAATAATCAGGTGGTGAATATTCAAATAGCATAATTATCTAGACATATTAATCCTGTCTCACTGCAACCATAATCTAAAGAAAAACAGAGAAAATAAAGGTGACAGTTGAACAGCAAGGACAAATGGACATTCTGCCTTTCAAAACTAAATGTGGCTGCCACACTCAGATTGCTAGACTGTCCCACGGTGTTATCTCTAGACCCATACCAAGCTTCCACTAAGATACCAAACACAAATCTTGACAATACTACATTTCCGATGCTAGCCGCCATGCTAGCCAAATTTTCCACTGATTCTTTCTAGTTACACATTTCTTGGTATCCATTGCTTACTTTCTGTATAAGTTGGACAGAAAAATATTTTTGTTATGAACCTGTATAACCCCTAATGCAATTTGAGCCACTCAGCCAGGCACACATTATGGTAATGTCATTAAAAACAACAACAAAAATAAACCCAGTCTGTCTATATTATTAGCCACATTGATGAATCTATTCAGCTGCTACACCTCACAACAAAGAATAAATATCCATTTTTAATACCAACTGTGAATAAAACAAAGTGAGAAAATTATTCATGAGCATACGACTGCCGTACAAGATTATGTTGATGCTATAAAGTTGTTACCTTGTGAAACTTAAGATTCCTGTCTAGTCATATCAGGTAAATGTCAGTAAAAATGAAGCTGTCAACCCAAACCAGCTGGTAAGTACACATTTTGACACAGGATGATAGATGACAGAGCAGGAGACCAGCATGGCTGGCTATGCCCAACAAAGAGAACTGAAAGAGAAGTCCTCAGCGCAGGACAGACTGGTGGAGGGGGCTCATCTCATACTTAATGGCCACAGGGAAAATTCAAGCTTTGGCTGAAGATGATGATTCCTTGCGAAAGGAAAAATTCCTCCAGAAATACACCACTTGGAGTGGGCTATTATTACAAAGCCTTAGAGAGAAAAAAAAAAAAAAAAAGGCGGAAAAAGCTGTGTTTTATTTTAAATACCTGATTTTTAGGCTTACATCCTTGCCTTGGCCTTACTAGTTGTACCACTCTGTGTTAGCTCTGCCTCTCTCCTGGCGCTGGAGCTGTACCAGCGCTGGGAACAGCGGCCAGTGACGGTCTCAAGTCAGACTTCCTATGGTTCACCACAAAGCAACCACCCTGTGGCGAACCGTAAGCTAGAGCGCTGTGGGGTTACCGCAGTAATCCGAGGCAGACCGCCGGCCGCTGGGGAGTTCTGCCAGCTTCCCATACCGACACAGCAGAGAGGAAGCAGAGACAACGCACCACGGATTAACCTGTCAAGTGCTCATCAAGACGGCTACACCCTTGCAGGATCCAAGTCAGTTACCTCGGAGCGCACGTGCCCCCGAGCGGCGCCTGTAGCACTCGGTGTTGAGGGCGTTATCCTTCGGTTAGGTAAACACGGAGTATGGTGGGACAGCCATGAGGAAGGTTGTCTGTTTATTTCGTCCAGCCTGTTGAACCCTTTCAGGTGAGCTCTTTCGGAAGAGGGGAGAAGTGCCCCTTCCCCCGGAGGCAGATAACTGTACTGAGCCAGGGGAAGCTGCTGCAGCCCCAGGAAGAGACAGCAGGCAGGGACGCAGCAAGCCAGGATCCCACCCCATAGCAGACCCCCGAGAAAGCAGAGCCCAGGTGAGCAGACAAGCCACAGAGGTGAGAAAGACAACACGATCTTCCCAGGGTCTAGGTGGGGATTTGGAAAGGTTTGTTGTGACTCAGGAAGCCTGTGAGAACTGCCTGGTCGGAAAGCAAAACTCTGCAAGACAGATTAGATAGTTTTGATTTTAAACCATTAATCTCAACATTTCACCCAGCAGATGCGAGTTCCTATGGTACACAGGTTGACTTGTTAGTATTCTGTACTCTTACAGAACCTATTCTTAAAGGGAAAACTTAGGTATTTTGAGAGATTCACTGCAGGCATGGAGCAGGACAGGTCTACTTCAAGGCATCGAAACCAGCAAAGCCATCACAAGAAGTCCAAAAAGGATTTCTGCTTCTCTTTCTAAAACATTAAAATTATTCTGAGGACAAATTTTGATATTATATACATGCAATTCTTTACCCATCACATTTGCTTTTATTATATATTCTGAAAACAACTAGCCTGAATGCCCGTTTTCATCTTAGGGTAAGGTCTGAATTTCAATTTAAAGTTTCTTTTGGAAAGAATAAGAAAGAGTGCTATGGTTTAAGGTGTGTACTGCATTTGTTTTCACTGGTTTCACTGGTTATTGCAAATGTATCATCTTGCTATTAATCTGTTCAATTAAGTTTCACTGGCTAAAACTGTATTTGTCATTTTAAACTGGAGGACAGACTGGATGGTATCTTCTGGCTTAAACGACAAGAATTTGTTGTTTGAAAATGCTGTAACCCAAAAGTATGCTGCAATCTACATACTAAAATTACTTATGAGATCAGGAGTAATTAATAAGCCTATTTGGAACTCCTACTCCAAATTTAAGAGCTTTCAGAATTCCCTTATAAACACTGTAATCCCCTTATTTCAGAAAAATATCCAGGAAACAGATGCCTGTATTAATTCCTACTATTTCAGAGCCAAACCTGTTATAGGTAGTACTACACTCTCCACATTTGTACTGTAGCACAAGAGGTGAAAGCTGACATGATTAGCAACTTAATGGGAGAATCCTTCAAATTAGTTCTAAGCATTTTCTCCACTGCTTCTTGGCTTGTTTCCCAAAAAACGTTCCACTTTGCTGCTCAAAATATTTCTCCTTTCACTCCTGAATATTCCTCTAAAAAATACAGAAACTGAAAATCGGAGTATGATTTTAAGATGATGAATTATCAATTAAGCTCTCAAGAGCTCCTGTAAGAAACTACAGAAGTAAGAATTTGTAATTAAGGAACAACAGGGTAGCATGAAAAACTAAATTTTAAGGACACAGTAAAAATAAAAGTGCCAACTCTCCTTGAATGATGCAGTTCCCAGGGTGTTCTTTCACTGTAAGTCACTGCTAGATCTGACAATGTTAGTCTGATTCAGAAAGTTGTAAGAGGCATAAACTGTTCCTTTTCAGGATAAAAATGACCGATACCTACATTTAAATGTGCCTGCTTTAAAAACAAGAAATACAGGGAGTTCTGAAATTGCAGAAATCTGCATATGCTCCTCTGTGCACAAAAATCACAAGAGACCAATTATAAAAAGTAGGAGATAAATGAAGTTTCAACAATTATGAGTTATCAGACCTAAAATTTCCATTTATGAAATCTCAATGCTAATAGATGCAAGGTGTGTATATATTTGAAGTAGGAAAAACTAGTGAAAGAAGATGAAAAAGATGATGACTCTCTTCAGAGCTTTAGGAAAGATCTTTTATTCCTGCTCCAGTATGCAATGGCTATCTACACAGATCATCAGATGACCTATTTACAGTATGTTCTTGCAGCTGTACCCCAACAGACTTTCAATCATTACATTGTTCATTAAATGATCAGGTTTGGTGTGTGTCGTCATGTCCCCTCGTAATTATTTAAACTGTCTTTCTCTTTTGCCACCCTTTAAAATTGTGGATAGAAAATTTCAGTGAAGAGCTTATTACATACTTCTAGTTTCTCTGGATACGTATAATATACTTGCAGAGTTACTCAGTTCATAATCATGTGGAAGCTTTAATAGATACGCTGTTTACTACCACTTCCAGAATATTGACTGACAATACAAAAACCTATTCTATCAACGTGATGGAGTACCCTAATATACAGGTAGTCTTAAATTCAATATTCTAGCATTTACTATTGCCCTTCATTATACTTACACTGCTTTCCAACACGTGTGAGTATTTCAGCTTCAGGTGCATCTGAAATGCTGTTTTATTACATTAACACTTGGCTTAAAGCACACTTACTAATTCCTTGATATTCTTCAAGAACAAAGTGAGTAACTGACAACACTATAAAACCACCAAGGCTAGAGAAAACAAACTCAATGTACTTGCCACCCATTCTTTCCTATCTTAATATTATACAATCCATGGACCACCTATACAACTCCCACCACCTGCTTAATACAGTCAGTATGAAAAATGTGACATTGTTGTAGTTAATTATAGCCAACAAAAACAATGAGGAGGCTATAGTTTACTCAGTCAATGCAACAATCAAAGGGCAGCATAGCTACGAAGCACAAAATCCATTCCACAACTGTACACACAAGGTGGGAAATCTCCACAGGAGAAGTCTCACAAAGATGCTTCTGAATAGGGCCTTCTGCTGAGGAACTGACAGGGGGAAGTGCTGCTCTGCCCTACAAGTTATTGGTCACCGACCCAGGCACAAGGTCACTCTCTTGCTTGCCTTCATCGTGTACATCAATGCTCTGTATAGAACATGTGATATTAAAACTTTCTGAGTGTTTGAATTTATAGGAAAGCATGAAGAGAGATTTAAAATTATAGACAATTACTGTAATTTTCTTTTTGTGGATTTTCGCAACTGTACTAGAATAAAACAGATTTCAGTGCAAAAAAACAACCCAAATTAGCAATTGCTATTAGCAAGTAACTCCCAAATTCTCATCATCTGGACTTTTTTTTTTTTTAAAGTTTTACAAATAAACTTTATCAAATGCTAGTTTTCTAGAGCTTTTATCTGTACTACTTTTTTCCATAAAACTTCATCAAGGAAGAGAATGTATCACTTAATATATTGGGAACCAGGACAGATAACAATGATGCTTTCCACTTAATTTTTAATGCTGATCTTTAGAAAAGCCTCCTTGCTGCTTCTTGTGTACTTGAAAGGTAATTAACTGCACTGCTGCAAACTATTTCTTAAAATTTGTTGTCCTTGCAAAAAGGGTCAAGCTTTTCTTAGTCTGAAGAGCTACATTCAGTATACAACAGCCCAAATCTGTGAACAGATAAAATACAGCCTACCTTTCCCAGACACTTCCCGAATGAAGAATTCCTATCTGTGTGCAAATTCAAAATAAAGTTTAAGTAGAATTGGGCTACTCAGGGGAAATACAGAGACACTGCTCAAACACACAGGGATGAAATTAAAAAAGCCAAAGTCAGGCTGGATTTGGGACTGGTAGTGGGGATAAAAGGCACAAGGACTTCTGCAGGTTACATTGCCAGCAAAAAAAAAAAAGATTAAGGAAAGCAAGGGCAGCTGCCCAATGGATGGAGGACCTGGCAATAAAAACATACAGGGTCCTACTGTCAGCCCTCCCGAGTCTCTGCCACTGCACATTCATGAGGATGAAGGACTATCTCAGAGTAGAGAAAGATAAAGTTGGAGACAGCTAAGAACAAACTGGACATACAGAATTCCTCAGTCCACAAGAAGAATATGGAGCAAGTCATTGTGGAAGCCACTTGTAGGTACATGAATTAAGCGACTGGGAACAGTCACCATTTATCAGCAACTATGCCTAATCACTCCCTACAATGAAATGACTGGTTTGGTGGACAAGGGGAGAGCAATGGGTGTCATTTGCCTTGATTATAAAAAGGCTTTCAACATGGATCCCCCATAACATCTTTGTAATCAAACAAGCAAGAAACAGACTGGACAGGCAGACTGCAAGGTGAGTGAACAAGCTGCTGGACTATCAGGCTTAAAGCACAGTGGTCATAGACCTGATGTCCAGCTGGTGACCTGTTGCTAGCAGCGCTCCTCAGGCACCTTTACAGTGACTGATACGGTTTAGAACCTTCCTGAAGCTGGATGATGGAACAGAACACACTTTCAGCAAGTTTGCAGATGACACCAAATTGGGAGGAGTGGTTGATAAATGGGAGGTCATTCAGAGGGATCCTCATGGGCTGGAGAAACAGGCTATGTGCTCAGTGAACGCAACAGCACTGCTACTGGGATGAAGGAACCCCACGCAGCAGTACAGGCTGAGGCTAGCTGGTCAGAAAGTAGCTTTGCACAAGATAACATGGGGCCCCTGTTGGACAACAGCTTGCCTATGAGTCAGCAGGGTGGCCCTGTGGCAACACAGGCTACCAGACACTAGGCTGCACAAGTAAGAGTTTATCCAGCAGGTTGAAGAAAATTATTATTTCTATCTGTGACTTGGGATACTACACTGGGCATATAGAGTTTGGGAATCCTCAGTACAAGGTACTGCAGCAAGAGCTACCAAGACAAACTGGCTCCGAAGCACACAACGTACAGGAAGCAGCAAGCAGAAATGGTGGTGTTCAGCCTCACGGACGAGGCTGAAGCGCATCTAACTGCTGACTTCAACTGCCTGACAGGCAGCTGCAAAGAAGGCAGCATCCATCTCTTCCCAGAGCTGCCCAGCGGGAGAGCGAGCGCAGCAGGGTCACAAACCACAGCAACGGGTGTTCCAGGTAGACGCAAAGAAAACGTTCTTCATAGGAAGGGTGGTCAAACACTGTCTGGAAAGTAGCCTGCAATCATTGCACTTGAAAATATATTACTTTGGTTACTTTTACTTCTTAACTGTAAACAATCCTCTTGATTAGTGCCAGATTTATCTTGAACAAATGTTCTTTCAGCCCAATGTACTAGTCACAGTGGGCATTTCTGGTTTCTTATGAAGCTGGCAGCATGCTGCATTACAGAAAATTTCAGGTTTGTAATTCACGTTGCAGTACTACATCTCATTGCATAGCACTTACCAAGTGTTTTACTGTGCCTTTTCTGACAATCTGTTCATCTTTGATTCCAGAAGTTTTTCTGATTGACCAGTTGTCTTGTTCTCCCTCACTCTAAGCATAATATACATTTAAAACAATTTCTGGTCTTGGAGAATTTTTTTTTTCTTTAAGGTCCATGCATAATTTATAACAACCACCATTAGCTATAATCACCTAAAAGCTATCAATTATTAGTCAGATGGCTGTATTTTCCCCTGTGCACCCAATGGAGCATCAGTAACTATGGTACTCCCACACTACATCATACGCTATTTCATAGTTAATGCCTTTTGATCATCTCCATATGGGACATTTCACACATAAGTAGAAGTTATTCATCATATCTATATAGTTCCTTTGAGAAGGAAAATCAGCTGTTGCTAGAGTGAGGAAATACAGTATTTCTCAAATACGTGGGAACAAGTAGAATGCGAAAGAAAAGCCGCACAGAAACCTACAAAAATATTACTGCTACAATTTTCTGAACAGCTCAGAGATGGGTAGGAAGAGGGAAGAAAGTGATTAAGCAGACTTTTGGTGTTTTACAAGAAGGGTAAAAAAAACCCCACAAAACCAACCTGTCTTGTCTTGCATTGGTCCTGTTTGTTTCTTCTTCCAGCTGACTATCATGCCCTTTGCTCCCAGCTAGAAACAGTAAGATGGCATGGGGGCTAACGAGATGTATCAAAGCAGACAGCAATGCCATTTCTAGCTAGAACTACTACTGGGCATCCTTCCAGTAGCGTTAGTGCAAGAGATGAACTCTTTGTGGAAGGGACACTAACTTGCAGCAAACTAAGGGCTAAAGGCATATATGCCAGCCTTTAGCACACCTTTTATTTGATACATGTAACCAAAACGTATGCGCTTCCAGATGCCTGGAAGGAGAAACAAGTTAAACACTTATGACTTTTAATAGCTTCAAGATGATAACAATAGTTTCTCAGTACTATTTTCTTTTCAGTCCTGTAACCTCACTAAAATGGAACTGTCCACTAAAATCAACTGTGGGGATAAGTCCATTTCTCTATAGAGTCCAGCAAACCTGGCCCTTTAGGCTCACCCGCCTCTGTTATTAGAGATACTAAAATACATGAGCACCGTCTAATTTTTATCAGGCTCCAAAAGAGATACATCATGTATTTCAGATTAAGAACTTTGAGCAGAAAGGATATTCGTTTTAAAAAGGGCCTAGAAGAAGCATTCCACACTTGATATTCTGGCTTTCTATGTTTGCTGAGCTACCAGATTACACTCCTAAATATCCTGAGTTGAAGTTAAGAAAGTCTGATCAAGCATTAAAATGGTTTTAAGACATTAAGATGGTTTCAAGGTATTAAGGGTGGAAAACTATGACACCACGATAACGTTGCCAAATTAACTCTAGCTTGCAAAAAACTGATGACAATAAAAACAAAGGAAGTATTAAATGATGAATCATCAGCTAATTTTTTTTTTTTTGAAAGTAAAACATTATGAAGGCAACGTTTCCATGTAATTGGAGGTCAAGGAAAAGTCTGACATTCACAAAGATTAGAAGATTAATTTATATTCATGCATATAAAAAAAAATTAACAGAGCAAGTATCTATCATCCTCCAGTATTTCCTATACTTGTTAAAGTACTGTTGAAAAATGCAAGGGACAGCAATTTTATTTCATAACAACCTTTCTTCTATCCTGTAAAAACAAAGCATTTATCCTTGCATACCCCAGGTCCTAAGGTAAATGCATGTGATAATGCATTGGCAACCCATCTGTACTCCTGCTTTGTTCATAGCATCTTTTTTGTCATCATGCAAATTTCAGGAAATAATGTAAAAATTTACCTCCCTAAGCAAATTTGTCAATGTAGACTACCTTACCAACTCTGTTCAAGGCTTTCTGGAGGCTTCCCAAATTTTACCCCAACTCATTGCTTACTCAGAAGGATGGCAAACACCATTTGATGAATAAGCATTCTGCAACCTGCTTGTAATAGTTTTACAAGTGTAATAATAAAAAGTTTATTGCTAAAACACAGTAACTTTCACAGGTTACTGTGACCAGATTTTTTTTTCCATGTACTACCATTACCTTCTAATACCTTATGAAAGTTATTAGGGAGCCAGGGGCAATCTTAGTGTAGAAATACAGCCAGGATGATTCCTGAAACCCTTCTGGTAATTTTTAGTGCTGGCTCTAGTACAATGGTCAGTTATGTACTTTCCGTTGAAAATCAACACTGGAAGAGAGCTGTCATTTTGACAATATATGTAAAACTAATCATTTTCATCACAGAGCATCAAAACGTCCCCTGTTCTCCAAGGCTACACAAAGGGCAACAGATACTGAATTTAAGCAGCACCGCTCATTTTTCTCATGTATGGATGGACAAGATAGGTAACTGTTACTATTTTACACTTTTCCCCTGGCTACAAAAAAATGTGCTATGGACTTTACTGATACCGATATGCGAACATCAACATCTCATTCTTCCTCAAGCCTACCATACCATCACCCAGAAATTGTGAAGATTTTAAAGGAGTATTGGAATGAAACACATCACCCCAAACACACAGAGACAATTCAATTAATGAACATATGTTTGCCTGCAGCATCAAAACACTATACAGCCAAACACCAGACATAACTTTGAAATGCCTTTATTCCTTTTACAGGGAAACTATGCTCTTCCATCTGATTTTGTCAGGTAATTTTTTTGCTGAGAGTGAACTTTCTATTCTTAATAGCTTCCTAACAGTGTATTTAAGCTCTTTTAATCCAGAAACGTGGAGACTGAAAATCCCACCACTCTGAAGCCTCTCAGATTCAGAGTACCTTCGCACCCCTATTACTTGGAACAGCTATTCTTAGCTACGCTGACCCCCTGAAAGTTTAAGATTTGTCCCTAAGTAATACAGAACATTTCCTGGGAAGCCTCAGGAACAGACACATTTTCATCTAAAACCAATCATTTTTCCAGAGCAATCACCACACATCATGAGGACGGTTATGGGAGGGGGGGAAATGTTACTCACCAGTAGTCCTGTTTATTGCAGTCTTCCTCTTCCTCCAGCCTTATACTAAGCGTTACGGCTCCCACCTACCAGGAAGCAAAAGAATTGTCAATCAGGGTCATTAGGGAAGTAGCAGCCTGTGCACTTCCATCTCAGTTACATTTCCATAGCACGGAGACCTAAGTTGCATGTGAGAATCTAGAAAATCTTCATCACCAAACTGTAATGAAGAAGAAATAAAAGGAAAGTGGTTGCTTGAGGCATTAGGAGGCGGGAGAGAAGCGATGGCTTGCTGAGGATTTCTCTCTTTCTCCCCTGCCACACATTTCATAAAGAGGAGCCTCTGCTACAGCACTCAGAAAGAAAAGAAAGGCTGCTATAAAAAGTTACCAGCGCTCAAATGCTCAAGGCACGCATCTAGATCTGTGCAGTCTAAACACTAGGAGAACAGCTGAAACTTCATGGGGCATAGCAAGTTACACAAGAATAGGACTTCGTTGCTATTGTGGACACTTACTGTTTCTGCTACGGTAAGATGATGTGCTACTAGGACAAAAAACTTCAACTTTAGCTATATTAGCTACTATCCTTTGAAGACATCTTAAACTATTCTTCTCTGTACCTGTGTATTAGTAAATTCTTTAATTGCATTATATGCACATAACTTTTTTTAAAAGGTTGTGGACATGCATGTTACACTTCCCTATTCCTGTTGTTGGAATTTATGAAAGTATCTTCTAAATTAATCTAATCTTTTTATAGAGGAGAAAAATACCTATTCTCAGAAGTCTTTGAAGAAAAGGAATGTAAAGTGTATTGACTAGTGCAAAAGAGTGGTTTTAGGAACTGTGTGAGCTGAAGTAAGACAATCTACCTGTCTAAAATGAGGACACCTGACAAAGTTGTCATAAGATTTCATGCCTGTAACATGCTTTTTTGATAAAGCAGTTGTAATACTTGGAAAAAAGTGGGTTTTATTTTGAGCTAAAAATGACAGGCATCTTAGCTGCCAAACTTATTGGCATTATCACATTTGAAACGTAATCTCTGTGGAACTCAAAGGTATAAAAAGCTTAGCTACAGACAAGAGGTTGGTATTATGATATGCAAGGTGATGAGAGGAAAAAAAAGAATGAGATCATCTTTCTATTTGAGGTTCACCTTTCCTTGGTGCTAACTTTCTTTACAAGAAAGTTTCGCTATGTAAAGTTTTAAAAATTGCTTCTTTTAGGAGCTATGAATCGAAAATAACCCATCATCCCACAAATGATATAAAGTTTTCAAGGATAGTCAGACATTACTGCCATTTACAGAAACTATTCTATAAAGCCAGAAAGCTCAAAGTAATTAGCTTTTTCTATTTTAGCTCTGTACAGCCCATTCCACATAGCTCTCAACAACTAGCAACTACAGCTATTTAAGCAAGAGAGGTGAAATGAGAAACATTAGTAAATGAGAAAATTTGTCATTACTCAACAAAATAAATCAAATGACAGAAAACATCCTGTGTGCCCAATAAAGAATTCAAAGATAAAGACAGCATGTCAGGGAAGCGGTATCTGTATGAATTATTGACTTGAGAGACCCAGCAAACTCACTACACTTAAGGTGAGCATGGGCCAGACAACACCCCACTAAGGTGAGAATTTTGAAGGAATGGAATCTCTTCTTTACAGATTGCCAAGGACTATTCCTGGAGGGTATTCTCACAGAGGTAACTCAAAATGCTACAATTTAATTTCTCTGCAAAAAAATGGAGTCAGATGTCTGCATTTGGGCATCTGTATTTTTCAGACAGAGCTTAAAGAAAAGCCAAAATGATGGTAACGCAGTTACCGATAAAACAGAAGCAGGGGGAAAAAAAAAAAAAAAAAATCACAGCAAAGGAACATTAGGAAGCATATTATGTGGGGAAGGAAACAAGCATTTAGCTTGTGCAAGACCAGAATAAAACCAGAAGCAGTACCCATTCCCCCAACTATTCAAAAACACCCAACACCACTAGGAAAACGGAGCACCTTTGCACATGGAATTAGCCAGGACAACTGAACAGGAGTTGAAGGTTCCCCGTTTGAAGCTCAAAGTTGAATACCTCCAAAACTTCAAAGCTGAATAAAACATTTCTCATCAAGCATGAAGCCCATCAGCTTAAAAAAAAAATGCCCCAGGGCACTAAAGATTTAACCTGCACTATGTGTTCAAAAATCTTGACCTAGTCAGTACTATATGAGAATCGCTGGAAAAGCGCACAAAAAGCCTTCAGGCAAATACCTAACCAATGCTTGTAGCAGTTGCTTTAAAAGCTACTCCATTCTTTCCCCCACCACCCCCCAGCCAAGGTACAATTATTTACAGTAACTGAGCGAGTGTTTCTTCACACAGATGTTGACCCAGGAAAACAAGCTCGTAAGTGGGAAGTACTGCAGTTCTTCACCCCGACAGACTGCACCTTGCCACTACTCAGTATCTATCTTATCAAACGCTCTCTGAACACATTTGTAAACCATCAGGCTGCCAAAAGCCCTTCAACAGGTATTTAACACTACAATGACTTTCCAGGATGGTGATATCACTTGCTTCTGTTAGATGTCATGTTTCTGTCAAAACCAAGAGAAAAGAGAGCCCTTAAATTCCCAATCCACAGATGACCTTTCTGCCTTAATACTCTTCACATTGCTCGGTCTTATCTTCTGTCCTTTCCCTGTCACTGATTCATCTCATCATCCAGAAAGACAGTTTTCCTTAAGAAGCGACACTTCTCTCTTCCATTCGCCGTGACAGGCATTCTTCTCAACCGCTCTTGAGCAGCACAAGCATCTTGTAGCCTTCTCATGACTGTCTTATTCTTACCTAGTACCAGAGCTACAGAGTTAGGATTTTTCTTAGTGACTGCCTTCTTCACCTTCTCCCTTTTCTTCTTCTCGAAACTGCAGATCACTTACGCCTCTTTTCTCAGTTATCCTCTTCAGTCACGTTATTAACACCTCTTCTGTTACTTCCGTTCCTAGACCTTTCTGTGCACCACACGAGCTACCATTACACCTCAACCTTTCCTCTTTGATTCTCACCCAGGCCTTAAGCTGTCAACTTTATTATCTAGTTTCTCCCTTCTGCTTTCATGTAAAAAAAAATTTTTAAAAAATCAAATTCTTGGCCATGCCACTGCCTGTTTCTTTCTCTAGTCAAAGTTCCCATTACCTGGCATCACTGCGTTTCTTACTTGCCCATTTCAGTCTTCAGACCCTTTGCACAATGTCAACAAAAAGTATATACACACATTGACACTTGTCTACTATCACTCCACATCTTGAAGGAAGGCATTTCTGTACAGATGTTTTCACACAGAAGCAGCACATAAATGTGAACTTCTGTAAAGCAGCCTCTCAATATTCAAACAGAAGGTCCTAAGATTTTTATTCTTTCAATTTTGCTTTGTCATAGCTACGTTCTGGTTTAAAATTAATGTGGAGTGAAGGAAGCCTCTTAGAGATTTAAACTCCAAAATACTGACATGAGTCAGCATCTCATTTACTTCAGTCCTTACTGTAGTTAACACAGGCTTCCATCCACGTTTAATAAAAAAAATTATCTGAGAAAGCCTGTTTGCTTCACAAGGTTCACTATATCAGTAACTATAACATAGAGGAGTTTTACCAGGAATGACACCACCAGAAAAGCCTGGACTGAGTAAAATGCTATCAAGGATGTTCAATAGCTCTGCAGCAGAGGGAACAACTAGTATTTTAAAAAGCATTTTTGCTTTTGTTAATGCAAGCAAAGTCTGTAAGATAAGCAAGCAGTGATTTGCTTAAAATACAATGACTCAAGCCATCAAGAGTTACATTTGACAACGCTGACAGGAAATAATGATTCCAGCCTCTACTGACAGAAAGCCCTCTACATGCAGCTCTCCGGGGGGGGCGGGAAAAACACCCTAAAGTGCACAAAAGTTCCATGTCTCACTGGGATACAATCATTCGGGGACTAAGCAAAACTTCCACAAGACTTTTCAGTCAATGAAATAAACATCCAACACCTGAAGCTACTCAGAATTAAGCATCTAAAGATGTTTGGAGACAACAGAATTAACAAATGAAAAAGTATATTAGGATCTTCGGGTGGGGAGAGAGGTTGAATTCAGAGGCAAACAAGACCCAAAGCATTTGAAAATGCCCATGTAAATTTTTCTATGAAATTACCACAAGGACAATTTCTCTAAAAGAGGTTTCAAAAAAATCTGTTTTATTATTGAAAGGGCTCTCTTGGCCTTATGAAAAAAGAAATTTTTTTTTTTTTTAATTTAGAGCAACAGTATTAGTAGTTGCAGTACTGTGTAGAACAAACAGAGTAGAAATCAAGGATGGATAATACTGGTCAAATTTTAAGTTTTCAGTACTTCCAGTGAGGCCAAGGACACAAATATGCTATACAAATCATATTAATACAACCTTGTCTTAACAAGCTAGCTCCTATCAGCTAAGCTGTGACAAGAAATGACAGGGTGCTTACTCTGTCCCAAATGCAAATTCCAACTAAACTTAGGAATTTTAATTTGCATTTGCACTAAGCTAAGCATGTGGACAAGAGCAGTTACAACTTATTCAGCTGACACTCACCTAGCTACTATCAGATCACATATCCCCACATCTTAGAAAGAAAAGTAAATCTGATTACAGAAGGATTCAAAATGGCTTGAGTATAACAAGCACTCACTGTTGTTAGCAAGTAATCAGCAAGATTTAAGTGCAGATCTAAGACACTTTCATACACACTTCCATGGATATTTCATGAAACAATTCCCTCCACCACTAGAAAAGCTATGGTTTAAGATAACAACATGGATAAATAGAGCTGCTGATGAGAAACATTCTTACTGTGAAAGGAACAGGAGAATATGCTGTAAGGAAGAAAGCCAGCCAAGAAAGGGAGCAGCCTAGGGAAAACAATTTCTTGGATTATCTGAAAGAAATGGACAACTGTAGATCCAAGACAAGAGAAAGGAAGAATTAAAGACAGGATGATTAACTTAGCACCATTTCAACTTGAAAAGCAAACATACATTTTCATCTATACACTGTAGTGCTATTAAAGGACTGCTAAAATTAAAGATCATAGACAAATTTTTTTTTTCAGTTCATTTAGTACACTTACCAGCATTTGCTGTATAGAGAATTTCATTGATGGGTCAGTTGTACTTCCTCTCTAAAGTGCTTTGAGGGGAGCTCAAGCGCATCCTCTTCCTCAATCTTTGAAGTGTTTACCTTCAAACCACCAGCTTTGAAAGTAAAAGGCAACAGGCAGGCAATGCAGAGACAGGAATGAGGCTGAGTACAATACCGTATTACTCAAAAAGTAATTTAGAGTTGCTCTTCAACTCTTACAGGGACACAAAGTCCCCCCCCCTTTTTTTTTTAACCGAGACTTTGGATACTATTTAAGACATACTATTTAAAATTGACATTTTGGAGTTCAGTCAGCAATATATTAGTTGACAAGAACATAAGAACAGATAACCTGAAATCATATACATTATATACACATATACATAAAACAAAGAGGATTCTTAATGAATAAAATTATTGGTGTGCTATAACAAAAAGCAATTGAAAACTCCCAATATTAAATAAACAAGAATCACTATTGGATACTAAGAACTAGAGGGAGCACATTAAAATAGGAATGTTCATGATTGTGGAATTATGAAAAATAATTAATTATGTCTGTATAAACACATCAGAGCAAAAAGAATTCAACAGTGGAAACAGTGGAAGGTGAAGAATACAACTGGCAAAGATTTGTCCACAATGCAAGGGGTAGAGGGAGGAAAAGTATTTAATGGAAAAATGTGAGATTTATTCAACATTCACATCAAATATTTTGTATTCCAAAAGTGACTAGAGAAGATAAATCTACTCTGCAGTCTGTCACAATTATTAAGTTATTTCCAAAACCCCAAAATTAAATCTGCAGAATGAAAAGCGTCACACAAGAATTTAAAAGAACTGGCAACGAGACGATTTTGAGTACTTCTGTTTATGTCACTCATCTTCACGTTGAAAGGACATGCGTGCTGCAACAGCATGAGAATGAGGTTGCTTCTGAGCTGATGACTGCAACTAAGGAAATTTCCACCATACTTAAAGGTTAGGAAGCTCTCAGAGCTTAGTTTTCATAGTATATATCATAGGTCTGCTGACCTAGCAAAAGTAACTGGCTACTTATATAACCTGAAACAAAGAAAATAAGGAACATGGACTTTTTTTTTTATTTTTAAATTAAATCTGACTGGCAGACAGTCAGGCTGCACAATACTAGAGGATCTAGGTACCACTATGCAGGAGCAAAATAATGGGAATTAAGTCAGTTTAGTCTCCAATTCTTCTCTATAAGGAAGAAATAGAAAGAAACAGGTAGTGGTTGTTGCTTCTCCTACCTTCTCCAACTGTTGGTTTTTTGTTTGTTTGGGGTTTTGTTTGTTTTTGTGGGGGTGGGGAGAGGGGTTTGGGGTTTTGGAGTTTTTTTAATATAGTTTTAAACTTTTCATTACTAAACTCTAAAAATAGGTTTAAGAATTAATTTTTTTCTTGACCATGGAAGCATAGAAACAAAAGTATTACAAACAGTGGTAAAACTTATCCTGTACTTCCGCATGCAATTAACAAGGAACAATCTTGGCATCATATTGAAGTGGGAACATTTCATAGTTTCTGGGGAAATACAGCACAGAATAAACACATGTCTTGACTACAGGGGAAAGGATTTTATCATGGAGAAAGGTGAACTTCTCCCTAAAACATTTAACTTTAGAGGTGAATTAAGTGGAACGTAAGAATATAAAGCTCCCTCTACTATCAGAGAAAAAAGTCAACACAAATGTTAGTATGTAAAAGAAAGTGACTACAGGCAGAAAACCGTAATAGATAAAATGAGCAAGAAAACTAAAGGAGATTCATAGTTTTCATCATGTTGACTAACCAAGAGGAAGTTTCCAAATCAAGCTACCAACATATAACATGGATTACAATAATCTCATATGTGCTACATCAGAAGCGAAAACTACAGTGCACCTATACCATAATTTGCATTGAACACTCGCTCATGATTCAGCACCTGTTTTCCAGGCAAAAAGGCTGGAAATTCCAGGCAAGACAAATTTCAGTATCCTCTTCAGAGAAGCTTCAACACTGTGTGCATCAGTAATCAAATAACTCTCATTATGAATGTCTAGAAAGTGAGTCAGGAACAGTTTTCAACACTTATCCCTCTTCCCCGATTCTTAAATTCTTCATCCATTATTGTTTTCTTAATGCTTTTCCCTCCTTTTAACTCTTTTATAGATTAAGAATTGAAAAGGGTGATACAGTTGAGTTCCTATATGGCTAAGACCTGCAGTGGGAGCAGATGAGCGAGTTGACGCAGACAGTGGTCACCTTTGCTTCCACTCCTACACAAGGTTTACTACAGAACAGTAAGAACTGCAAATATCTAGATACCTTCTCAAGCCACAGGCAGTGGAAGTCTCAATCATTTCTTTTTTTTGGAGGGCGGACACATTAAGAACCACAGTCCATTTATGAACTTTTTAACAATAGACAGAAAACTGTATGACATGACTATAAAAGAGATACTTCACGTTTTCACAGGTAAAACGTCTACATTTAGCATTCCTTTTGCTAGGTCTTAATGAGGCAGGGAAGGCAACAACCACTTATTACACTTAAAGAAAATAATTCTACCATCGCCCTTAGGGAAGGGGGTCAACGCCTTTGTATGCATAAGTAGAGAGTCTCAAAACCTTTGTAAAGCACAGCTCGTGCTTGGTTCATTTGTTCTCGCAAAGTTCTTTGTGTCAGCTGCAGTTCCGCTACCGAGGAGCGGCTGTAGGCCTGAAACCCTCGGAGGAGAGGAACCACTCAGTAGTCTCTACAAATGCTCAGTCAGTGACTGCAGCCTGTTCTTCATCTCCCGCCCTGGCCAAACAGAGCAAAGCAGGGCCACAGAAGGAAGAACCATGGTACTGCTCTCAAGTACTCTGTGACCCCCTTGGATCCAGAAAAACTTTGTAAGCCTCAAGCCACACTGAGAAACACTTCTCTGCAAGAGTAATGATCACAACATGATCACTTAGCATGTACGGCATTAGTGATTCAGCTTTAATGGAAAGTGGACTTCAGATAACCTTCTTCGAAAGGAAACTCATTTATAAAGGTCTAAATACACAGCATCAACTCTTACAGTTACTTCCTAAAAAGCTATCTGAAAACAATGCTGGATTTGGTGGTTTCTTTGTTGTTTTTAATTATTATTTTTTTTATTCCAAAGAAAATTCCCTTTTAAGGGACTTACCTTTTCCAGTGCCAACGACTCCACAGGCTCAAGACTGATGGAAGCCAGGGACTGCAGAGCTGATAGACTTAATCCACCTGCTAAAAAGGATCATGCTGGAGCTGGTAAGAACCACTGGCTGCACAGTCCAAATCTAATTTGCTTAACCCAGTATGAAGTCCCTACAAAACTTTATTGTCCAGCTTCTTAACCAGGCAGAGTCACAGAGGAAATACAAAGCCCACAGCCCAGGATGGCCACCAGTCCCTCAGGGGGCACAAGACACACAAGACCAATGCATTGCTCCTCAAAGGCACTCTAAGTAGGCAGAAAAAGAATATCCCACATCAAGCTATACTGGCGAATTAAGGTATGTACATCCCAGTCAGCAATTATGTCTACTGTGAACTGCAAAAAGAACTGCAAGGCTGAAATTAAACTTCTTCATACAGAAGTTGGCACAAAACTTACTTAAATTCTTTTCTCCCCAGGCTGACAAGACCACAGCCACAATATCTGGACGTACAAACCAGCACTGTCAGTCTTCCCTGTCTCTCGTTTCAGAACAACTAAAGGATCATCATCATTTCAGGAATTCAGAAACACCCTTTCTAAATAAAGCCCACTGTCCTCATGCAGTCTCATTACAACCCTGTACATTAAGACAAATCAGTGTTTTAAGGCCAACGCCTCTTCAAGCAAGTATGTTTCTCCATTTCACAGGCATCATACAGTGTTTCACACTCTCCAAAACAAGGCCTAATATAATGCAAGTACAAGTTATTTTCCCTCACTGTGGATTTCCAGCTCTTCTCTCTAAATAGACAAAACCCATCAGGACCCCAAGGCAAGACCTCTGCCAAAAAGGAGCACTTCTCTTCTACGTTAGTCATCCTCTCATCAACAGGACAGAAATACACCTTTATCTCTAGCCTTGTTTCTCTGAATACATATTCCACAGCTATCTTTTGAATTGCACTCAGGGTATAATCAGTAAAATAGAATTTTCAGTGTCTACACATGACCACAACTTTCTTTTATTTCAGCAATCCCCTTTGGGACACTGAGCTCTTCAGCATCTGAGGGCTGTCAAGGCTTGCCTAAGAAGCTATTCTCTCCCTACATCACTGCAGTAGCTTCATCAGAAATCATCACCACTTGAAAACAGTCAACAAAATTGGGATGTTACATCCACACATCACTCTTTCTCACGATTCACCTGCTTAGTACAAACTCACTTTCATCACCAGTTTAGTATGCTATGCTGCATACTGCCTCAAATGGCAGTATTAATATTCACCAGGCATCACACAGGTCCCACGTATCAGCATTCTCAAGTTGCCACGGTCCAACCACCAGCTGTTTTCAACATGGCATGGGGAAGCACAGTCAATACATTTCTTTCTGAAAGGACGACTGCCTTCTCCACACAATTTTTAAAGAAATGGCCACCTCTAATTAAAAAAAAAAATTAAAAAAAAAAAATCAAACTTTGCTATTCAAAAGGCTATCACCATAACAACCAACCTCCTCAGAAACTTTCAAGAAATATAATCTTCAAAATACTATATGAAGTGGTAAAGTACTAACTTCAAGTGAGGAGCTACAGAAGCACGTATTAGATATTAAGTAACTTTCAAAAACAAGTCCATATTATGTGCATATACCCATAGCTGTTGCACCACAAATAAAGCTTGCTGAATGACCTCTGTGGTATTGGTTTGCAGGTAGCCATTATATGGAGTTGGATGACATGAACAGGACAAAAGAGAGAAACCATACACATAATTCTGAACATCAAATGCTTCAGGCCTTTCTGTGAGCGTAGTGTATTTTTAAAAATATATTTACGTTAAAATCAGCTGTCTTTTTGGTATTTGGGGGTTTTATTTTAACTTATCTTCCTATCATGACCAAACCTACAGCCAAAGTAGCACCTTCCTGCAAACTACCCTAATTTTTGGCTGAATTACTTTCCTTCAATGTTCCCTTATGCATTCTATAAAGACTCTTCAGTCAAACACTAGTAATTTTAAAGGAATGGTAAAGACAAATCAGCTTCAGATACCTGTACCAATAAAGAGTTTTTCAAGTTAGGCCACGCTGCCTGCATTTGGCAGCCTAAGATATCCTTCTTAAAAAAAAAAAACAAACAAACGAAACAAAATCAAAACAACACTATCCAGACTAGACCAAGAGTTACACCTACAACCACCCAGAGCAGAAGTTCCCAAACATACGTATCACATCCTCAAAGTGGTACTGCAGAGCTGGATGGTGGCTGCAATAGCACCTGCATTTCCTAATCACCTGTTCAGAGCAGATCCATGGGGGATGAAGTTAGGAATGAGGTGTCCATGAGGTGTGGGCATGCCCAAGAAGATCATCAGAAGAGAGGACTGATTTGATGCAGGTTAGCTGGGGAAAAGATGGTTAGGAGTAGGCACCGTAGATGTGTTAGAAAGGTGAAGGAGTAAGAAGGCTGTGCACAGCTGACTGTAGCACTGGAAGAAAATGGGGAGAAGCTTTTTGCATGCGAACTTTTATTTGGACTTACTGAGAAATGAGAGACTTGTACAATTCCTCCAAGACACTACATTCAAAAGGTCATTCTCATTCATGTGATTATTGCAGGACTGCAAAATAAAGTTAGAAGCTAACCATCAGGTACCCAACAAATGGAATAAGCTGGCATCCCTTCACCTTTCCTCATAGGTGAACAGAAGTATCTGTATTAAACTGCAGAGCGTAAACCGTATACAAAATTCAGAGTAGGCATCATATTCTGATAAGTGATTCTAACCCCTTTCAAAAACCTTAATCAAGTTGCTTTGAAATCCAACACTTTAATTTTAATCAATATTAATACCACAAATTGAAATATCTAGATGATGTTCCTAAAATACAGCACCTAAAGAAACGCATACCGTTGCTTTTAGATTTGTCATTCCGTATTTATCAGACTTATACTAGGCTTACACTCTTTGAGGTCTTCGTTAGAAGAGGTGGTATACTTAGGAAGTAGATCACAAGGATGTGGATGTCTTCTGGCTTGGTCCCACTGTATGCCCAAATGCAAGATGGGTACCACCACATGAAAACATTTAAGGATAAATTCTGCAATTATTATGTCCCCGCACCCAGGACCTAGACAGCCTTCTACTAGTCAATACAGGCAGGCAATGGCCCTATTCTTGGGCTGTTCTCAGCCACCTCCCCAGCTGCTCTGCAAAGCAAAACAGCAACAAAATGAAGCTAAAATAATCTCCCACATTGAGTGGATGACAAGCACATTGCAATTGAGGACTAGCACTAGGAGAAGTGGAACCTTATTAAAGACAATCATTAACAGGTATTGCTTCTAGAGACATGTGTTTCCAAGTGATAACTTCTTTCAGCTACAAACATCTCACCAAAGAAATGAGTCACTCCACAACACTGAGTTTCCAACACTCAAAAATCATGCCTTCCACCATAGGTTAAGCCATTCACCATCTCTATGTCCCTGCTGCCAGACCTTACAATGCATTTCTTTTAAACATCACTTTGCCATCTCCTCACTTCTGATCTATTAACAACAGAACCAAGAAACAGGGAAAGAAGAGTCATGTGTTCACGCCTAAATGCAACTAAATGCAAGCAACTGATTTGAGTAGCAGGCTTTTCAGAAGGGGTAGAAGTCTGAACAACAAAGGATATAGCGTGCGGAAAGCCCCGCACGTTCCCCACAACAATGACCAACATGAGCGCTATTAGGATAGCATCTAAGGATCCCTACTGATGTCTATTCTCGTTACACTATAGCTGAAAAGTACTTTTGAAACATTCAGATGAAGAATCAAGACACAGAAAAAGACATCCAGAGAACAGACGCAGGAGTTCTGCCACCTAGTGGCATCTAGAGCCTCAAATTATTGTTCCTGCCATATTATTACCTTTTTTTTTTTTTTTTTTAACCTGAAAGCATTTGACAGCACAGAACAGAATAGAGAACAAATGGTTTCACTAGCATTGAAATTACCAAGCCTGAATTGCATTCTGAGCACCCAAGATAATGAGAGCTTCCACTGAAGCTTTTCTGGCTGTTTGGATACTCATATTTCTCTTCATTCCTCCTGCAGCTCACATAGATTCTCTACTGCCTGGTATTGAAGCTGATGACATTTTGTATAGTCTCCCTCATAGTTAGCTGCCCATTTTCAGTACTGGCAATATTATAATATCTTCGAGGTGCCTATCCATTTGTCATAACTGCTGGAATCTGAGAAATCTCAAAAGTAATCGTGGACAGGAAACAGGGAAAGGCAACAGACAGAGGCAGAAGCAGCAGAACGATAAAAGCCTCGTTTCCTCACAACTCTCTCTGCATCATAGTTTGTCAATAAAGAATCTCTGCCAACCCCCACAGCATAAGGGCTTCCCCTGCCCAGTTCACAGCATGGACCCACAGCATGTCATGCCAAGGCAACAGGGACAGGGAGACAGAAGAGCACAGAGGCAGGAACTCCTTAAGGCAAGGGGCTAGCAGAAACTACCATTTTTGCCAGGCCACAGGCTCAAAAGCCCCCTTTCCCACTTAGGATTCAAAGCCAGAAGCACTTTAATGCCTAAACTAGGTCACTCTTTGTTTACACAAAACACTGATGAGAAAGGAAGTATCATTCATTCAACTTAGTCAGGATCGGTCCAAACCACCGGACTACAAAGCACAGAGCAGTATACTGCATCTCTTTTTTTTTTTTTTTAATTTTTTTTAAAAGAAATGAAACCTTATCAAAGGCACATTCAGCGAACATACCTCACACAGACATAGCCAGGTAACAAACAACTCTTTTCCATATAAGACAGATATGCTTTCTCCATGGGAGTATTGACAATGTAATTTGAAGTGATCTCATATTCTTACTATGCTATACCCTCACTGACGCTTTAGGTTCCAGCCTCCATTTGTCAACTTTTGTAACCCCGGTAAGCCATGAGCAGTTCTGGGCTATATCTGTTACAGATTCCTTCGCAAATAACAGATAGGTTTAGATATTTCAGTTTCAGTCCAGGGGGGAAAAAAAAAAAAGAGACCAAACCAAACAGAAAGCCACACAAAACCAAACCCCAAAACAAAACACCAAACCCCAAAAAAACCAAAACATAAGCAAGATCCCAAGCACTATACAGCTGTAAGTTCCATCCTTTTGACATTTTTCCTTTGCCTTCTCAAGTTTTTTCCTCTGACTCCACAGCACTCCACTCAAAGTTCTTTAGCTGGAGTCTATGGCACTTTTCCCCTTAAGGGGTGGGGAAGAAGGGAGGGGGGGGGAAAAAAAAAAAAGGAAGATCTGCCACAGGAGACCACAGGTGAGCCAATACTGCACAGCTAGCAATGAATCACAGATCTCTAATGGACTTTTATCAGAAAATAAGAGGAGAAGGTTTTGGCAAGTTTCATTTCTTGCTCTGTATTCCACAGATTTGAATTTCAGCTGTGTAAGGAATAGCTGTAGAATAAGCACGTAAGAACTACCACAGTGATAAAGAGAGGTACACAGGTACTTTGATGTGAAACAATGTTTGATGAGTGTTGTGGACTGCAGCTGTAAAGACATGCTAGATTTCCTGCTAGAAAGCAAAGCTCCCTTTCCCTTATCAACAGGCTAGTAGCTTTCACAGCAATAGTCCCTCAGATTGAGAAGGAAAACAGAGATTGTTGGAATAAATGTGTTGGCAAAGCAGTACTTCACAAATGCTGGACTGTGAGTAAAAAGCCAGACACACATTGCTTCTGTCTGCAGCCTCCTGAACCAAACCAATGATGGCTCAGCACGGAAAGCATTAGTCTTTTTTACAGTGAGCATTCATGCTCTAGTCTGTGTAGAAAGCTACTCACATTACCAGAAGGTCAAGGCCATTCAAAAGAAGTTAAGGATGTGTTATCGTGAAGATACATCTTTATCTCAGTTTTCAGGTTTCATTTCATCTGACTTCACATCAGTGCTGAACAGCTCTGTTGAAACTCAGCTGCAACCTAAGGAACTTGCAGAATACAGTAGTAAACCACAGCTCCTTATATAGGGCAATCCTCATAGGGATTCTTAATTAGAGGTTAACCAGAGTCCTCATTTACACCTCATTTCAATACATATCTTGCTCAGACAGAAAGGCACAGGAGCCAGTAAGTTGTTTTCAGGCAGTATCAGTGCATATCATCCCTTTGTATGATGCTAGCTCCTACAGACCTGGTTCAGGAATCTCAGTAACATGCTAGAGAGTTTTGAAAAAGACTAAGGATACACATTTAAAAAAAAAATCTTGATAAAGTTAGAATAACTTTATGCAGTAATAAAAAGTTCTAAAATAGCACACTTTACACGTTGAGAAGGGAAACAGTTTTCTCCTCCCCTCACTTCTATGAGCCTCTAGAGCTGCGCCTCAGACTCGTTCACTACACGTTATGCATATCACGTTTTGTAAGAGATCCAAACCTACCAGTGAATCACGTCACGCGTTTCTTTATAACGACTGGAGACCCACTATCCAGGTGCAGCCCTTGAGGCAGGATCTGAGTCCCCCCCACCCCCGGTCACTTGTATGTCTTCCCAAAATTCCACTTTCCTGAAGTACTCCATTTCTTACTTAACACACCTACCGCCACAGAAGGAACAGCACTGGCAGGCTGATCTGTTAAGCCTTTTCACTCTCCAACACTAGGAGACATTTCTTTCTTATTTCATCCCCTCCACACACATACACACTGCAGTTTGATCTTGCTTGGTTCACCTGGTGTTTTCAGCTTCTAGGGAAGACAGGATGAGAAGTCCTGCCTTACTCTGCTGCTCTTATCCAGGACTTCTGGGGGCTGCTACTACCTTGTTCAAGGACAGATACAGTTCAAGGAGACAGACAGCATTTAGCTCCCAATAGCCCTCTAGCTCTAGCAGGTGAGTTCCAGGCTCAACATGTTTGTCCTTCTACCCAGTCTGCCTACTTCACAGGACATCGGAGCCCTAGCAGAAGGTATCCAGTTATTGCAAGCTGGAAGCTGAAAGTGGTGGCCGGCACGCAGAGGGCAGGTAAGGACTGGATGCTTAGAACAGTGTTGCAGACTAAATTATATGCTCTAACTCTACAGCCGATAAGGCAGTAGAAAGTATAAGACTTCTCAAAAGCAGCAGCACTCAGATTGCTATTTTAGTTTTATGTCATATGTGATCTATCCAGGTAAGGAATACCCACACTGCTCACAAACTATAACAGCACAGTATTTAGAAAACTGGCTTTAACAGACTCATTTTATACCTTGTTTCCTATCCAGCATTCCAGCATGGTATGTCAGTCACAAGTTTATTGGACAAATTTCTGATGTTTGAAGTGGTTTTCTTTAGCAACATCCAGCCAGGCTTTTCAAAGCACAGTATTTTTACTGAAGTTGTAAAATCTTGGTACTCATCTTCTAACTTGGCTTCTAAAAATGTACAAGAGATAAGGAACTTGTGTTGCAAACTCTCATAAAACAATTAATATGTACTACAGAAAGACCCAAAGTAGAAAGATGAAACACGTTGCTTTTGGCATCACCCTGTCCCCTATTCACTTCAAGAAGCCTGCAATGACCACTAAGGAGAAAAAAGACCAAACCTACACATCTAAGTGTGCCAAAGAGCTGGAAGCCCCAGCTCAGATAGCTAGAATGTCAGGAATTTCCTCCACTGCTGTATGTGACTGCATTTACTAGCCAGAGGTCAAAAGCAGATTTGAGTTTCTAGTTTTGGGTATGGTTTGTTTTGGGGATTTTTGTTTTGTTTTCTTTGTTTGTTTGCTTGTTTTAAGTCAAGAGAGTGTTTTCTTTGCCCTTCTAAAGTTATACGCTAGTGCCAAACATGTTTAACATTTAACATATTAGTGCATTCATTTATAGAAGCTGTGATTCTGGCATATGTATCTGACAAGTCATTTAAATTCTAGCACCTTAAATTATGCAGATTGGTTTGTCACTATGACAACAATTTTTACATGTCTCTGGAACAAAGTTGATCATACAAAACTACTATTTGTTCTCTCCCAAACTGAAGCTAAGAGCTAGTGAAAGCTTTTCCTTTTCTGGACAGAAAGGCAGAATTTACATCTTTTAATGTAAATTGACATAACGTAATCTCATCCTAGATTAACTGTTTAATATACATCATATAAATTACTTCATGAATGAGAAGGGAATTCTTCTTGGATTTGCACAGCAAGAATTTAAAAAAAACACTTTGAATACAGACACTTGAGGGAATCTAGAATGACAGAGAAGAGAACATGCATGGGAATTCGGGAGGGGGTAATGCTATTACATGTCGTCATTAAGGCTAAGAATGCCTTTGGCTGGTTGTTGGGTTTTTTTCAGAAAGCCATTCCACCTTGAGGTCAGTGCTTTGCCTATGAAACACCCGCCATCTTCACAAGTGTTTGCATCGAGGAATCCTTTATCAGTAACCAAAGCCCAAAATATACGGACAGTGAGTAGATAGATGCCCCTGCATTTGAAGCGTAAGCATTTTATTTTTAAGCATCCATAGAGGGCACACACACATACCACCTACGCTCAGGTCCAGCATGTGAGGATACTGCCCAGAGCACCCCCTCGCTGCAGTGCCACCAGGAAAGGTGGAACCAAGTCCAGAAAAGCCCATGTACAACTAGGTACTTTCCATACTCTTAAACTGACATCTGAACGTTTGTTTATACTGTGAGCTGTACCCTTGCTAACATTCTGGGGTAGGGTGAGAAATTCTTCTCAGAGGTCTTTGTAAGAGGAACTTATAAAAAAGTTTCACGTGGGGTGGGGGTGTGTCTGGGGGAGCAGACGGGTGCCATAAAGCAACACCTGCTTGTATTGAACCTAGAAGGCCAGAGGAACAGGCCAACAGGAGTTATAAGCTCCGAATAAAACTTCCAGCCTGGATCGTTAGATCAGACTGTCGGTGACAGATTACAGCTAGACAAACTGAAGCAGTCATGGCTACAGGAAAACCTGAAATCTTTTTGCACACATGCACCACTTTAAGAGAGCAGGGCAGACTATAGATTTGTCACATAGCATCAGCCAGACCTAATGCTACTAAGAAGGACTGATAACTTGGAGAAGAAATGTTAGCAATGCAAAGTCCCCGTAAAATAAATAAATAAAAATTATTCTGCCCAACCCCATGGGAAGATGAAAAGTAGTTAGCCACACATCTGGAGAAATTCGGACATGATTTTTAATTGTTATAATAGTAGTGCTCTTCTCTAAAGGTGTGCCTCTATCAGAAAAATAATCACACCCAGTAATAAGGGAAGGGCAGTTTCCTAGAGAGAGGCCTCACAGCTAGACCCAGTGAGGTGTTCATTTGACACAGAAGGAAACTTGGCCATTTCTAGGAAGGAAAATGGTCCCAGACTAAATATCCCATTCCCAAGGTTGCTGGAAGTGGATAACAGCAATGGGATGAAGGAAGAGGACCAGAAGCAGGCCACGTCTTCCACTCGAAATGACTCAAAACGTACACTAAAACAGACTAACCAACAGAGCAAGCAGTGTGAGTGCTCAATGCGCAACTCCATGATAGATCTAGGACAGTACCCAACTTACAACATTATTTTCCAGAGGTTATTACACTAAAGTCTTTGATACACTTCTGTTGAACGTGGAAACAAAACTAGAGACTCTTTCCCTGCAGATCAGCACCACTGTTGGCAGCAGTGATAGGAGGAACCTTGGGTTGAAGATGATGGGGGCAGGAGCTCAGTCAGACCCCAAAAGTTTGACCAGCAATTAAAACTCCCCTGTATTTACCACCACAGAAAAAACAACAGTGAAAAGGCATGTCCAGTCCCATATTTGATAAGTCAATGCACAAAATACTAAATATTATTATAATTTAAAAAAAAAAAAAAAAAGACAAACCAAAAAAACCACAAAGAACCCCAAACCAGCAAACATTTTTGGTAGGGGAATAATTTGGGGTTTTTAGTCACACTAATATCACAATTCCATTGCAAATATTAATCATTTTGCTTTCTTACAGAGCAAAAGTTTTACATTTGCAAATTATTTGATAGATACATCTTCTATTACGGTTAATTAGCAAGTGCTTTTGTATATCAGCGGAAGAAGTGTGTCATCTTCTAGTAGTGAACACGGATTAAAAAAGGCTCATACACATTTTTGGAATGTTTAAGTTGGAAAGACTTGAATGAGTTAAATTCTCATGCATCTTGAAAAGGGTATAGTTGGAACAGTTATATAAGTATCCTTGCTCTACTGAAAAGCTGCTGGGGCAAACCAAGCTTATTAAGCATCCTATCTGCAGCCTGTTCTGAAGTAGAGCCAATGGAAGTTTTCCAGAAAAGCCGCTCTTTCCCTCCTTTCCCACCTTCCACCCTCTGAAAAGGATTATCCAACTTCATCAAAGTTTCTCCAAAGCCCAACTGGTTCACAGGATCTTGCTTTGACTCTAGTCTCCATCCATCCATCTTAGAGACAAACATTTTGCTCGTAATGCTTCATTGTATTGCACAGAAAAGTTAGTCTGATGCTGGGGAAGCTGCGTAGTGTTTGTTCTATTCACAAAAAAACCCAACCAAAACCAACAACAAAACTTCAAGGCCTAAATTTGGAGACAAAAGCTAAACCAGTTTGTCACCTTGCTACACAATCATTCAGAATTACAAAATGTTGGTATATCATTCTTTTAAAGAGGCAATTGTGAAGTGTACTGTAGGTGATCAATGACAACAGCTTTATTTTCCAAAAAATTGCTCCTCATTATTTATAGAGGCATAACCATTGTATTGAAATAGTCATATTGACCAGTACATCACTGATACCACTACCACTGGATACGTTCATCCAACACTGTTATCTCTGTCAGCATCAACACTGCATATATCCGAACAAGACTTGCCCTGCCAAAAGACAACCTGTGACCCAGCACACCAAGTGCCATAAGAATATAGCTTCCTGCTAGTATGCAACCTTAGGCTAATGTTTACACACCGTTCAATTCGAGATCTTTGCTCAGGTCTCTTCTGTCACGTGTAGATAACTTTTGATCCTTAAAATCAACAGCGGATCTGGAAGCATTGTTGTTCTTCTAAAAGTGACCTGCTCCATTTTCTCTCTCTTGCCCAACTTTAGCAGAAGTTAAGGTCAAGCATTCGTTAAAACCTGTAAGTTGCCACTACAGTTAAAGTGGACATACTTCAGCACAGCCTACTTGCCAACATGGAAAAGAACATTTGGAAGGCACTAAACTTATCAAAAGCAAGATCTTACCAGCTGTAAGATACCTGTCCTGTTTTTTCCTTCTCTTATAGAGGCTCCAGGTACAATAAGTTATCTTGTATTCAGTTTCAGATGAGTGCAGGTAAGCATCTGAAACAGAAAAAGGCAAGAAGAAAGCTCCTTTGCTTCTAGGAACCACCATGCTTTTGACCATCCATACCTGATTGCTAGCTTTTTAGGATGCGTTTGTCACACAGTACTATCCCAAGGCCTACAGTTAAGGTTACGCTTCTGTCCGCAGCAATCTCGGAAACTGCAAGTTTGAAGGAAACTGAAGTGTCACAAATTGAAGATCCACTACCTTCTCCGTAAGCATTATATACCCAAGGGATATGGATGTAGAGGAAGGAAAGGCAAGGGCGGCATCTGTACAGCAGCTCGCATGAGCAAGTACAGCACAAAAGGAAAATACGCTCCATTATTACATAGTAGAGACACCACATATTTACATAAAATAGCAAATAAAAAATAGAAGTGTAGATATACAGTATTAGTTACAATTGTAAGTCATTTCTGTGATGCTAACACTTTCAGGGGTTTTTTAACCAGCTGCTCAGTTTTGAGTTCTTTCTTCAATCTGCCCTCCTAATAGTTTCTGCAATGCAGTTTTTCCCCCATTAACATAAACAGCATTATTTATAACCCAATTAAGCCTGAAATCAGGTATCCAGCCACATCAATACAGAAATATTAAAGTCAGTTTTCCCTTTTGATATCTTTCTGAAACTTCTGCAAGGTTTTCTCACTGTTAGCTTGAAATTTCATGGCACAGATGTTGTGTGACAACTCATCTTAAAAATAGGACACGCCAAAAGAGCCCATACGTTAGGAAAAAGATCGTATTTCTTTGATCAGGGAACAGTTCTCTGAGGAGCTAGAGTCAGAAAAGTGACAAGTCCTGCAAATTTAACACTGCTCTGTTGTGCTGTGAAGGCAACTGCACTGCCAAATGTGCCACTGTCACAAGACCCTCTTATCAGTTAATGGGTAAGCTCTCCTCCCTTTCAGTTTTTGGAAGACTTCTTTGTGTATTTAAGTTTAAATCAGTATTCCTAATCTGTATTATTTCCACATCAAATGGTTCTTCCTTCTGTATCTCTGCTTTCAGAGAGAAAGCCCAAAAGCTATACTGCTATTTTCCTCCATGTTTCATGCGAGATTTTGCCTTCAAATGCATTTACTTGGCTCTCACAAGCATGTTCAAGGGTAAAATCTGGACCGTTGCCACAACTGCATTCCTTATTGCAAATACACGCCAATCTTCAAAGTTCAGTTATTTGAGAAAAAACATACGTTAATTGTTATACGAGGAGTGGAAAGTATATCAGATTAGGCACATTGAAAATATTTCACTCCCCTCCTTGCCTGACAATTCAGCATAAGGCTGGATTTATTCTGTTCTAGTTTTTCAACATAGCTGCAGCCATTAAGACCACACAAGTGAAGTTTAACACAAAATCAGACTTAACAACAACCAAACAAGCATTCAGAATAAAATTACCTTCTCATATTTGTTATTCCAGGACTGGTCTAACAGGTATTGCAACATTTGCCAGTATAAAGTTATTCAGTTACATGTAAAAATAATGGAATGCAAGGAGTGTGTTGCAATAAGCCAGCTTAATAGACACCAGCAACTTAAAAGGCCTTTTCCTTTCACCTATGAAGGACAGCAGCGAACAACTTAAAAAAGTGCAAGCCAGGTGACCAAGAAGCAACTCTTAAAATAAGAGTTTCAATAACTTAGTATCAGCAACAGGTTTTACTTGCACAGAGAGATGCAAGTGAAGGGTGTTCATTTACCCAAAGCATTAATTGCATCCTTCATCAAAAAAAGTACAAAATTTATCCTTCACATATATTCTGAATAAAGGCTGGGCTTAATTTTTACATGGAAAATGCTTATGCTTTTGGTAGAGTATGAACTGATAAAGAAAGTCAATTGGTTTCTCCTCTTAGAGCTCAAATGCACGTTGAGAGAACCTGAGAGGCATAAAACCACCACCTTTGCTATGGCTGGTGGCACTTATGCTCTCCATAGCCTCTGACCCACAACTTTCCCCCCACTTCCCAGAGGGAATAGGAGACAGCTGTTCTACCAGGAAACATTTTTTTAAGGAGCAAGTTATCATTCCAAAGACCTACCGCTCCCCTGAAGGGGGAAGGCTGCAAGGCGAGCTGCCTGTGGAAGGCGGCATAACAAGAGCACAGATCCTGACCTGCTCTGGTGCAGAAGGAGGAACAGGCTCAAGACCATCCTTAGGTTCTTTAAAACTGTGCTGGGCTATCTGAACTGCTACCAGAGCCCAACATAGAGAGAAAGAAGAGGATCCCCAGAACTGGAGTAAGTCTTTGAAAGTACTGAGGACAGTTCGCTTCAGATACTGACTTCCTAGTGACTCTTCATACGTGCTGGGCAAGATTTTGAGATAACTGGACTAGCACTACACAACAAGTTTTCAACGCTACTCCCTACCAATGCCCTACAATGCTATCTTGATGAAAAAAAATTACTTCCTCTTTCACTTCCCTCACCCCCAATCCTCTGTCTCACACAAAGTCTGAAGAACCTTCTTGTACCATCTGCAGCTAATTCTTAGCAGAACATAACTGCAAGAATGTATAGATGTAGCTTACTAGACTTCTGCCTGTTACCGTGGCTCAGCAGACAGATGGCATGCCATCACTTTTCAACCTCTGGCCATATTTTCCAGAGTCCACTCCAGCAGTCAAGTTCAACCAAGCTGTCATCATTAGCAGTCTCCTGAATAGCAACAAGCTTTCTAAGCTCAAGAACACAGGATTTCCTGAACCATATCAGAGCAGGCACTCATCAAGACAATAACCAAAAGCAAAAGCATTTTAAACAATCAAAAAAAACCAACCCAGCACAGGAATCTATTATTATTTAGGCATGTGATAGTTCTTCCAGACAGCTTTCTTTCTAGCCCCAAATGTATGCATTTCCTCACAGTAGGATGGTTCATGACCTCTATACAAACCTTCTATATGAAGTCACTAATGCTCCACGCAGAGAAGCAGGCCCTTTAAGCCCGGCAATAGAGTTGGGAGACCTCTAAGGCATAAATGTGCTTTGTGCTATATAATCTACTCAAGTAACAAGTCCTTGAACGTTTGCAGCATGTCTACACAAAAATTAGTTAGAAGTTAGCTACCAATCCTTTCAAATGTACCTAATCCTACTGTTTTCCAGGAAAACAAGGGCATGGGGTGGGCATGACAACTGCCCTCAGTACCTGTATTATTGAGATCCCAACATTAGCCTCTCAGTACTTACTTGCAAATAGACACCAGCACCTCTACAGAAGGTACATAGATTTGAGTAGAGATTAAAACAAATTCTCATTATTACAGGCTTCCCCAGCTCAGGGCAGAGCAAGACTTTGGGAGACAAAATAAAGAACATGACTTTCAGGCCCTGTCAATGACATCCAAGCAATGTGACATTAGAGCCCATGCAGCCTGATTTTGGGAAAGAAGGACAGATAGTTTTATTTGTTTTATTCACCTCATGTGGCTTTAAGTGAACTGGGGTGCAAACTATGAAATAGGTAGGCAAAGAAAGCAAGAAAAGGAGGCAGGGAAAGGTAAAGGTAGGAAGAAGTATGAAGAGCCCAGGAAGGCAGGCAGACACGAGCCAATAGGGAAGGAAAGATCCTATATGAAAGTAACAAGAAAAAACTTTGGGTTAGCTGAGTAAGCAAGCTAGAACTGACATCAAGCCCAGAAGGGAAGCTTTGCAGGCTGTGTGTGGTCTCAAGTATAAGACAAACTACATAAAAAACAGAAGACAACCAGAGAGGCACTTGAAAGGGAAGGTACAAGCACAAAAAGACACAAGAAACTAAGGTATGTGCAAAAGCCCCAACCCCTTAGTACATATACATTCATATCTGGAAATGGGACTCCAGATTTTGACTCACCATTTGTTATTTGCCAGGTCATATTTATGGAACAGATTCCACATCTGCAAGCAAAGGCAGCTTTCAGTGAGCCACACAGGTTGATACGGCTGGCAACTACCGCTGTTACCACCAGCATCTCCTGTGCATGGACCTATGTATACTTAGAATGGACAGCCTAACTGCACCCTTCCTTCTTCTTTCAAGGAAACAACAAAAAAATTTTTAACAAGACAAAAGGAAAGAACAGAGAAAAGAAAAAGAAAAGCCACAGAACTCATTTTAACTGGCAAAGCAAACTGATCTAGCACCACTGGCCTCTATAATACCCTTGTCTCAACTGCTCAGGAAACTGAAAGACGGGTCTTCAGTTAAATGAATTTACACAGCCTGAGATAACTTGTCATAGCTATGCAAGTTTAATGAAATTGCTTGAGCCAGAATTTCTCTAGATGCCATTGCATATTACTGATTTTCTAGGTTACAATTGGTCAAACATTCTGTAGAGTTATAAAGGCACAGCTGAAATAATTTAAGAACAGTACTACAAAAAAAAAAAAAAAGAGTTCACTTGATAGGTCCTTCCCCCTTCTTAATTACCTCCATAATTAGAAGGAAAAAAGTTACCTGACCCATTTTCCCCTCAGCAGGATGGGCTTAAATATCTTCCCTTGCCTCAGTTGTGTTATGGAAGTTCATCAACATGTGAATGATACACAAACTTATAATGAATATAAAAAAAATCTCACAGAGTGACACATGTCACTGAACCACACAAAACATTCTTAATTGTTTACTAAGTATCCTCAAAGTAGAGAGCACATGGAATTAGCTGCTTACATGGCACTACTTTAACTTCAGAAACTGATTATGGTGTATCCATCATTCAGGTGCTTAAGTCAAGTCTTTTTAATCACACTGAGTATTTATCTGTATCAAGTGTGGTGAGAAGAGGGAAGTTGACTACCATCTCTTGGTGCCACTTTCCATGGCAGCAGATTCTATTCTGTCTGAAATAGTCAAACAGCAAATGCTGGCTGAGACACGCCAAAGCGGCTGTCCCATTCTACCCAAGAGACTTGGCTTGCTTACCAAACCAGGATGTGGCAAGCGCAAGGGGAAAGAAGTTACTTTTCTTTTCCATTAGCTTAGGTACAGGATGAAGCATACATTTCAATTACCGAAACAAGTAGTAATGCATTTAAAGAAACAACCTCCATAAGCAGCTAACATTCAGTTCCCAATCCTAGAGAAAGTGGGAATAAGCATTCAGAGTGCAAAACACAGTAGGCAGATTTGACTGACTACAGCTGTCAAACGCAGGCAAATCATTTACACTATGACTTCTGCCCTTCTATTCGGAAATACAGATGGATTTAACTTCAAGCACTCCTCAGTGGTAGGGTTTGATAGTCTGAGGATGCAAATTCAAATTCATATTCTGATGACTAAAGCCTGGACTATTACAACACGTTACAACTGCCAGATATCTTGTATTTCAGGGTACTGTTGTTTCATCACTTGTATCGATTATTCTTCCTATCTGTGAAGGATTAAAAATCAACAGGTCCTAAACCCTTCTACTGGTGTCCTATAGTCTAAGGCTTTGAAAGAACACCCTCCCCACTCCCCAACAAACGAAATGAAACAAAGAAAACAAACAAAAAAATTACACCTCTGAAAAACAACTGCACTGCTGCTATCATACCAGACAATTTACGTGCAGAATATTGTTACCTCATGGCTAAGATTAAAATGCTGCTCTTTTTAAAATGGGAATTTAGCCAAAACAAGAGGCTGCTGAAGGCAAGCTACTCAAAGAATGAACCTGCTTTAGCTATGCCGTTCCACAAACTAAGTCCATTTCTTCTGAGTCTGCAAAAAACAAAAAGGCATCCCACAGCAGATTTTCTTAGCAAGTTAAACCCATGATCCATTGTCCTGCCAATAGAGTTCTGCTGAACTACTACAGAATTAGTCACATATTCACAAGTTAAAAAAAGAAGTGGTGAGTAAGGTTACTTAAGAACCCATATAGACTACTGCCCACTACTACAACAACAAACAAAAGGCCAAAGGTTGTGCCTCTCCTCTTCCTAGAGTTACAAAATTGCAAAAAAAACCCCACACAAAGCACTTGTATGCCTGTAGTTACCAACATCATGACCAATGATAATGAACGTTTGTCAACTACACTTTTTTCACAAGATTTCCTTAAGTCTGTAGTTCAAAAACAATTTTCTTATCACAAAAGGAATATGACAGATGACATCAGATCACACTGCCTTAACTCAAAGATATTAACTTTAAATATGGTTAGTAGCCTTATAAATACATTGACTTTTGCAATACGACTTTAAACATTGGTTTAAAGCTTACTAACTAACCAGGTTCAGAACACTAATCAACTTTTGCGTGTTCCTGTACACTTCGGGAAGTAAGCAGCAATTACAGCATCATAGAAAAGGCGTGAGATCAAACCTTTGATAGCTTTTCAAAACAATCCTAGAAATACACCATGGAAATTTAATTCCAGCTGGATGTATTTGAGGGAACTCATTTCCAGTTCAGCCATAAGCAACAACAAAAAAAAACCTAAAAAAAAAAATCACGTATGTGTGCAGAAGCATAAGCATGTGGCCTAACACAAGTCTAATCAAAGGAACACGGAAACTGAAAAGTATGAAAATTAAAGTAATACTACATTACATATATCTAAAGAAAACAGCAATTCATGCATTTATATAAGAAAAAATACAAGTATAATCAACAACAACTCCTTTTTCTATGCTTTCGCTATTGAAGTCCACTGTGTTTATTCATGGTTCAGTCACATCAATACATCTAAAGAGATTTTTCCACACTGCTTTACGACTAGAGATACACAAAGGTAGCTACCGTGAACTATAAACAGAACGGTTTTAATCTTAAAATCTGCAAACATCATAACACACAAAGCACTCCCTTCTTCCATTCTTAAGCCTATACATTTGGGAGGCTAAGCTTACTGAAGTCCTATTGTCCTTTAAAACATACATCTTCCGAAAAGTACAAGACCACAGGTATCTGAAACTACCCAAGTAATCCTAAAACATATTAAACTAGGCCCTAGTTCTTCATCAAACGCACAGAAAAATTACTAACACTGAATTACTGAAGACAAGTGCTTACCTTCAATCCTTTTTAAGGCCGACAGGCAAGTATCCCGGCTTGGAAATTCAAACGGATTATTACAGGTCCGAATGGTGTCACATTCGCATTTCCCGTTGATTATGTTACAACCTGTTATAAGGTTTTCATTGCACGGTTCAAATCCAAGAAGCTGATCATCATCCCAGTTTTCATCTAAAATAAACAAACAAACTCACTCACTATTGAATTTCACCTGCAGTATATAAATTCAGCTGCTTTGGAGTTGGGTGCGATTCACTTCAAGTTCAACATCGTGCTACACAGAAGATAACAGATTAAAAAAATTGATTAATCTAAACTGTGGGATTTGCCAAATACAATGTTTTGCGGCTGTTCTATTGCCCATTTTGCTATAGCTACTGGCATTGTTTACTTCCATCTGCATGAAAAACTATGATGTCTCGGGGAAATGCATAGCGGTAATACCAGTGAGAACTATTCTAACTGAAATAACTTTTACAGATACTTAAGTTATATTTATAATGGAAGTGAGAATGTTGGACAGAATCTGCAGCTGTTCTAGAAGTCAAAATTGAGTCAGAAAGAGAGCATTTTTAAACCCAATTAAAAAATACATCATATAGAATTCACTCCACGTTTTTTATGACAAAATGCAGGCCTTTGATTCTGTAATATGATCAAAAGTGAGTTTCCCAGCACTCCTGGATTACCATACCTACTCCAGGAGAATTACTCACGCACATCACGCTCCTTGCTGTCAAGGGGCAGGGGAATAGTTGGGCCAGAATGAGTCTCTCTGCTCAAATAATTCTGCTCCTCTTGAATCAGTCTCATCAAATGTGCATAACTCATATTCCACTCTACAACGGCTCATTTTCCTTTTAGAAGGAGACTACATGCAACAAGATTTTTTTTTTCCTCCAAGAAGCGATAAAACCAGTCAATCGAGTTCCACCAAGATTACCAGTCCTAAAAAAAAAATCTCATTTTCCTCAGGTCAAGTGCACATACAGCAACATCCCACCAACTCAGAAGTTTAAGCAAGATACATGCTTTTTATGCAAGGCTGAAGAAAATAAACTAGGCATTAGGTATTCACATTAGAATAGTGAAGATCATTTTGCAACCTTGTCCATCTGCCAAAACAAGTATTACACAATAGTCACACAGTCCACTGACTTCTAGTAATGACAAAAGGAACAAATATCTATTTTCAATCTTTACATCCTTATATTTCACAGCAGCTTTGACATTGTGCCTTCTAGTAGTTCACCCCAATTGTATATACTATCAACAAGCAAGTTTCTAATACACATCCTGCCAAGAAACATTTCAAAAAAGTTAAGACATCTTCCAGCTATGAAGGGTGGGTTTTGCTGCTGTTGCTGATCAGAAGCTGTCCTCCAGTATGGGAGGCTGTAGCCAAATATGAACTGTTTGTCATTCGGTAGTTTGGCACTCGGAGGTCTTAAAACTGATAGTAAATAACAGCATATACACACACACATAGTGAAGCTAACATGCAAGTACTGTCCACTCACAGAAACACGCAGAATATCTGCTAACCTGCAGTTTTCCCTCTCTTGGGGAAAAAACAACCAACACCCAGAAAGAGCTGTTTACCAGTTACGTACTGCGCTTGATCTACAGCAAGTGTCACAGCAGATTCTCACAGATACGTTTCTCCCTGTACAACCAACTGCTTGCTTTCTGTTATAAGTCAGCAAAGTACCCTGCTGACACAAAGCACTGAATAAACAACTAAGTCAATTTTAGACATGAATAAGGGAACCTGCATGGGAACCTCATGGCTCTTCTACTCCATATAAATAGCAAAGGAAGAATAGTCATTAACCCCAGGAAGTAATTTGTCTTTTTTTAATTTTTTTTAGTCAAAGTTAACCTATCATGCCATACAACAACTGTATCAATAAAAGTCAAAGGAAGTGTAGAAGTTCCTGGAGAGAAACTATTAAAATTCTTTCAAAAGAAGATGCCACTTCAGTAATGCTTGAGACATTTTCATCGTGAGGAGGCCATACATGCTGAGGGGGAAAAAAAAAAACAAAAAAACAAAATAAAAAGTAATGAGAATTTGGAGAACAATAATACATCCTGTTTTTGAGAAGCCGGAATGCAGCCTGGACAATTTGTATTTTACAAATCGCAGCAGTAATCCACGTAATTACAAGAACAAAAGGGGCTATAGCTACGCTCCAAGATTTGGCGTTTCAAATTCTGTAACCACAGGGACCACAGCTTCATCCAGATCGGTCTATTCCATGATCTTAACAAAACGGTTTGAATTGCTCCCTTGTTTCTGACACACAAGCTCTTCTCCCCTACCACTATGTACAGGCCAGGAGCTTCGCCCGCCACGGGGCCCATGGGGCAGCGCACCCTTGCCCCCAGCTCCCCAGAGCTGCTCTACCCACCAGCCTCGCCAGACCAGTGCAGCGCACAGGTGGGGCACAGTGTGCGACAACAGCACACTTTGGGTTTTCCAGCACACCAGTTCAGAGTATTTGTGAGTTTTTGCCTTGTGGTATTTCAGCCCTAGATCCTTTGAAGGCTGACAGAGCGATCAGCAGAGTCCCCGCTCCCCACATAAGGTAGGGCCCACCTGGCGTGCGACGCAGAGCCATCCCTTACTCGGGCAGAATGTCTCCAGGCAGATGCACCACATGCTGTGGCACTACCCACGATATCTGATTTCCAGGACAGATTAGCGTTTGGTATCTCACCTGCCACCTCTCACGGCTTTTCAGGCAGGAACAGAAAAGGAGGTGCAAAGGAAGCGCATGACCCAATACACCCAAAGCATTCAGTGCCTCACGCCGGGGAGAGGGCAGAGGGTCCCTCAGTAATATTTGCAGACTACACATCTAACATGCTAAACCTTGAAACAAGGTATTTTTCATTACTCGGAGTGAATACAAAAAAAGTCCCATTCTGACAGGAAGAATGCAGATCCAGTTTGTTCTAGCCTGGACATCTTTTACCTGACTGCTCTTCACACAGTTTCATTTAGAAACAAGATTTCCATTAATGAAGGAGCAAACATGTAACAAGAAAAAAGATTATTTTAGTTTAGTAAATTAATGCAAAGTCTAGCATGATCCTTCATGCAGGCTTAAGACTCCTTTTCTTAGTTGATTTTGTCCTTTTATCAACAGAAGTTAAAGGTCCTGTTAAATGAATACTCGTTTATCACTTAGGGTGAACCCTCAGAAGTCACATCAGTATAGGCAGAACAAAATTCCTTGGAATGAAAAGTACAGCCACATGAAAGCACCTGCAGGAGCTAAAAGGATGAATCCAGTGTCTCACTTCGATTCAAAGCTTTATTTACTTGATGCAAGGGCATCTAGTACTCCACTTGATGCGGATAAATGGCAGTCCAGTCCAGCACGCTTGTTCCTTTAGAGGTCAGCAATATCTCAATTGATAATGGAAACAAGTCTTAGGCAAAGTCTAGGCTCTGTGAAGCATATAACCTAGCCCCTATTATTCCCAAAATCATAATGTCCTGTGGACTATTCAAAAAAAACCAAACTTCTACACACCAGTGATTTGGAGACCTGGGACAGTTCCTGAGCTATTCCAGATTGCAGCACAAACACTTCCCTGCATGCTCTGTTTGACCCCCTCTATGGCTTCCTTTTCAGGAGAGTGCTCTTTCATGCATACTTCTCAGAAGTCTGAATGTTAGGAAGGAAGAAATTGAGATATAATCATTTGCGAATGCTTTCCTTCTCTGCAAGCAGGGTTGACAAAACCCAAATGTAAGAATCTAAGAGCCTCTCAAACCTCAGAATGCGCATCCTGTCCATTAGCTGACTTCTAGGACTTAAAAATACAAAAATCAAGTAGGTGTTTAAGATTCTTAAGTTTTTAGAAACAGTCCAGCTGAAGAGCAGCCCAAGCAAACTGTTAGTTTTCATCCAAATTGATCTTAATTTTAGCTGCAATTTTCACAACCTCATTGTACTAGCATGATCACATCAGGGCAAAAAAGGGAAGGGCCACTCTTTTTAGCAGTCCTGAGTTGACATTGAACTGTGGTTAAATAGCTACTCAACTACCTTTTGCACACACACACCTAGAAGTGGTTCAAACATTCCTAGAAGGCTGATAACTATAGCTTGAAAGTCACTCACTCAAATCATTTCCATCCACATGCAGTTCCCCACTCTTTGCAACTCATTCAGGCAAGTTCCCTTTTCAGACAACGAAGCAGTTCTGCATTTACCAAGACCAAAGTTAAGTCTTGGACAAAATACTTTAAGTTCTTCTAAGTGTGCTTCCATATCATAAGGAAGCCATGGGAGAGGAGGCATCATGTTAATTCCAAACTTTTTTTGTTTTCTTCCACCATTCACATAGTCACTTGCTTTCTGCAAAGCAAACGTTTGAGCTTGCTAACAATTCAAGTTCTGCTCCGGGTTGCTGAACTCCCAAGTCCTATCATAGCATGTGTCTAAAGCACGGAAGAGGATTAAGGCATTAACAAGTTGAACAAGAGGTCCTTAAACAACAGGTCCAGTCCAGGAAACAGTCTGAGAAATGTCTCTCGTAAGCAGCATTCCATCACTTATTCAGTGCCAAACCCTACATACCAACACTCACAACACAGCACCACAGCAGCATGTGAGGCGTGATGCTCACAATTGAAGCATTTAAGTCTTCTTCACCTGAAGCACATTGGAATCTTATTTTTAAAGCACACAGTAGCTCACTACAGATGCATTTATTGTCCCCATATGCAAAGGATCATCTCAAAACAGGTGCAAGTTAAAAGTACAAGGAAAGACCTTTTCAGAGACGACTCCTCCATTGCTTAATTTTTTGCTTTCTCTTCCTTCAAGTTCTCAATTACTACTGTCCACCACAGAACCTTCTATTTTGTGCCCCAATCCTTCTCTGCCTTTCTGGACATTTAATGAATATCAGCTATTGTTTGGAAAACGATATAGTGTTCTCCTTCACTGTTTATAAAGCAAATGCATCACCTCAAACCAGCAAGCAACACACTGGAATGGCCACTAAAGTATCTAATATGAAATAAAATATAATATAAAAACCTAATATATAAGCACTGCACCCACATTAATCTTAAATTAGAGTTCAAGGGAGGGGGTAAACTTAACTGGAGTAAATTGAGTGAACTCCCATAATTTACATTTAACTGCAGCATGTTACTCGGCTATTTCTGCCTTTTCAAAGCCTGACAGGCAGGTTCTCAGGATGCTCAAAGAGACCATCAAATACACTGATCTGAAAAACAGAACAGTCAAAGTCGCATCTTACAGACTCTTGCATCCTTTTAAATCCTGCATTTGAAGGAGGAGAGAGAACGGGTTTCACAGTGACACAGAAGTGATCCTTACAGATGCTGGTCCTGCCCTCTGGGAAGAGGGCAAAACCTTTCAGAAGGTTCTCCACCAAACCAGACCCAAGGTCTGAGCCCCGCCACTCCAGCACACTGGTATACGCAACAGCATTTTCAAATCAGTGGTATTCATTAAGATGGTATGAGACTCTGAAAGGATTCTACAGACTTTCTAAAATAAAAAAAGGAAATACTTCTTGCCAGTAAGCTTTGGCTTCTCTTTGAACAGGAAAAGAGAATGATGGAAAGGAAATTCATGTTTTGGAGGAGCTGAACAATAGAAATGACTAATCATCACTAAAGAATGCTTGAAACCCAGCCCCAGACCTTGAAAAGCAGCAGAAGGGAAGGCTAGCCTTGAAGTGAGTTTGAGCTCATGTACTGGCTGCAATCCGCTCCACCCTCACAAGTAATTCCTTCAGTGAAGTCGTGAAGCAGGGACCAGAGCTGGCAGGAACTTTTATGGTAAGACACACAGCTGAGAGTTTTATGATAAAGCAGTTTTTCCACCTTTTGGAAGGGTCACTTTCCAAGATCAAATCTTCATGTGGAATGCACGTCAGTACAAAAGGGCTTTGCAGCCTCCTGATAAAACTTCTAGTCAAAGCTAGAAAGCAAAACCATACTATAACATTTAGTTATCTCAGGAACACCACACATGTAAGGCTTGTCTCAAATTTGACTGCTCACTTTATCTTATTCGAACTGGAGTGTGTACCTAAGGTGATCAAATCCCCAATACAGCGAGTAAGATTTTCGCTGCAGTAGCTCTGCAGCTCAGGCAGTTATTTCATACTAAGGAATGCAGAAAGTATTTAAACAAACCAGCTTTCTACTCAATTATCAGAAACTCCACAGAAGCAGTGAGGAAAGCAAGGAGATAAATGGAAGCGTTAAGTGAAGCATGTGATGTGGACAACTATTTCAAGTTTAAATCTTCCCTTGCCCACGCTGTCTGCAATATTTCAGTTCCCCAGGTACCCCCTCTTTTTTGTTTTTAAGTGGGCTTTTTTTGTTCTTTTGTTTGGCTTTCTGTTTGCTTGTTTTTTAAGACTTTCACTATTAGGGTTCCCCCCAACAAGACTGAACAATATTTCCAATAGCCTTCTGCCCCAAAGATGGTCTGAAACGGTAATTAGTTTTGAAGTCTGACCCTTAGACATTTAAGCACCTGAAAAAAAGACTTGCAAATAAGTTATTTCAATCTGACCAGAACTACATCTTGTTTGTAAATAGCAGACTGAAAATATTACACTGTGTCCCAGGGTTTAATTGGTCACACACAGCCTCTGCCAGTACTCCCCTGATTAGAATGAGCATGGACAGCAGCGTTTCAGCTGTCCTAGCAGATTTTTCCTCCAGCTCTAGAAAACTCTTTTTAAAAAATTGCTAAAGCCTCAGGAAAGGGGCAAACCTTCACACCCATTTTCCAAAGGAGGTTAAAATTACAATTTTTTTTCCCCTCAAGTTGCACACTGCACCCACACACTTCAGAAGCCTGCACGTAAAGCAACACACACCAGCTTCACTGCAAACAAGTGGCTGGCTGGCAGCTTGCTGAAGCGGCTCAGCAGAAGCAAAGCTGACAGGGGTTGGAAAAGTTTTGTTCAAGACAAATTCTGGAACAGGGCTATGAATAAAGCAACCTATACCAAGAACAGTACACACTAACAGGGGAAGCCCGATATCCTAAGCCTTTTGCCATCCACCCCCCCCCCCCGTCATTAATGCAGCATCACTGAACACCAGAATTACAGGATGTTTCAGAGGAATTACACCCAATTCCTTAGTCACAGAAGACTACAGGAAAAATTCTACATACCCTGGATTTAGAATTAGCGTCAACGCTTTTTCCTTTTTTTTAAAACCTAACTTGGAGACAGACATCAACTTGAGTCTGTCTATCAGAAGAGCAGCACTTTTTATGTTAGCACATGTAATACCATTACCACTATGACCCCAGCTTTTTACCAACAGCCCATGAGTGAGAGGAAGAAACACCTTCACACGCATACATCCAGCCTCTCAAAAAAAAACCCTGAATGGAGCACAACATAGGCTATAGCAAAAACCCTGAAGTTTAATTTGTTTCAAGGATAAGTGACCCAACAGAATGGGCGCTCTCAGATTCAGAAACATTACACTTACTAGATTTTTCACTAACTAAAAAAAAAAAAAACAACAAACAAACATCTGAAGCTTAAAGTTTTGGAAATGAGTAAGAACACGGGAATGGGTGTGTGCCTGTGAGCCAGTGGTTTTCCTCCTGTCCATAACCCTTATGCTCTCCTGCTTGTTTTCTTACTGAATGACTTGCACACTCATGATCCACAAGGTGTTAACATGATTTGCAGATTCTGAAGTTAAGTACCCCGTATACCCAGTGAAAGCTGCTGGGGACTGAATATTGCCTCTGGTAAAGGTGTGAACTGCTTCCATTCATCTCAATACATTAGTAAGGGCTTACTTCCTCCAAACATGGCCAAACTAGTCTGTTTAGACTAGAGCTCCCTCAGGGACCATCTTTTAATCCCTATGCTTGTGTGGAATTTAATCTAGACAGCCTTTATACAAAGTTATCTTCCCATCTCAGTTTATAATGGTAAGTTTCTCTATATACATAAGCTTTCTATGTAAGCATCAGCCATTTTCCAAAGTGTGTGCATGCATACATACCAAGAGGCAAAATTAAAACATAGTATTGTCAAACTACACAACTTGTGTCACCTGAAGTCTCAGGCAAAACCCTAAATTCACCATTTCCAGTTTTAGGGCCCCTGTGGATTAAAGGCATTCTCAAATGAAAGCAGTTTACAAGTCACAAGAGACATTTAATAGGTCACTTCTACAAAGTGTTTAATCCGTTAAAACAGAGAAACATTTGGTCCTGTCTGCAAGAGCTATAAACTTTACTCATTGAGATGAGGAATCCTTGAGGGGGTTGCAAAAGAAGGAGGGAAAGAAGGCGTCATTTTTGAACCATATTAATGGATTAATTATTGCATCATATGCCTGTCAGTCAAATGAAATTTTGGTTGACTAAATACTATGCAAAAAGTTAAATTATGCAAGTACTCTTGAATCAGCTAGAGGGTACTTAAAACAGCAAACATGCCTAGGGGTGCAGAAATTACTGACAAGTTTGAAGGTAGTTAAAAAAAATACTCTTTACAAAGCAGCATGATTTTGAGGAACCTGAGGAAATAACCATTTTCTGCGAAGAGAAATCCACATCAGCAGAGGAGATTACATACAGTCATATGAGATCAAATGGTTTAAAAAAATTAAAATAAATAGAATATCCCTTCAGCCTATCATGGTGAGATTGCTAGTTTTAAACTAACTGTGCTGATGCACAACAGCAAAAACCTACAAATTCCTGCATCAGTAGCCCTTCTCGTACCTGTTGCACTTTTCCATTTAACTTTTGTTGAAATATTGGAACCAAGTGATATCTAAAAATCGAAACATGATGCCCAGAAACAGAGAGGAAACCATTTCCAAGTCAAATAAGCACCTGATCCAATTCAAATTCCATGCCACACTCAAAGCTGCATGTTCTTACTGATGTTGAGATTTTGGCATTGACACAAGTCAGAGTAGAAATAGCTTACAAATTATCCAGCCTGTGCATAAATCGTCAGCATGTGCCTAGCAAGTGTTTTCTGGGGGATGCGGGAAGATGACTGTTAAATATGGTCGAGACTAGCATATCAGAAGCCGAGCATTCACCAAAGAATTATTTCTCATTCCAGTTTCACAAGTTCAGTAATTTTTGTGATAAATTTTTTTGACACCATGAATAATTTTTCCATTCCCCTCCCCATGCCCCTCACGCACCCAATAGTCTAGATTGCTGACAGTCTTTGAACCAAATATTTTCACTGTCTTCATGCCAACAATCATTCAGTGCACCACTTAATATTAAGTCCTCAACTAGATCATCAGTTCTAACACTTGATTTTAGTGGAGGAAGTTCTCTGTACCCACACGGACATAAGAACTATTTGTACATTTCCCCAGCCATTCACTACATAACAGAGTAAGAAAAAACTAACAAACAAACAAAAAGTTAAGAAATTTGGGCAACACTGTTCCAGTCAAACAGATATAAACAACTAGGTTACCCACTTCTAAATCACTTGAACTTCAGTAACTCAAAACAAATATGCTACCTGATCTTTAGGGGTCTTGCCTATGATGCAGTCCAGAAGCCAAGCATGTTAGCATGTTGCATAGAAGTCTGTCTGGAGACAAAGCATCATGTTCTAGTCTTTGGGTCCATTGACCCATTAGATACAGAGCACAGGACCAGAAACAACCGAAAACAAGGTACTCCCTAGGGTGCTAGCTACAGAAGTTACAGGCAGCAGCACTAGTTGGAGTAAAAATGCTAGCAAGTCTGTAAGCAAGTCATTCTTGCTTCAGAAAAGCAGAACAGAGCTCCATTAGCATATGTGTAAACCAATGCCCAAACAATAAAAAAATGCTTAGGTCTCCTCCTCCCACTTTGAAAAAAAAGCTAAGTTTTCAAAATGTCATTTATTCTGATCTGCTCCAGTTTCACTGCGCTTTGGTTACATACCATGTACTGTGCCCTTACACTTCATACTCTATTACATGTTTCTAGGGGAGGTCAGTTAGTTCACAGTAGGCTTAAAGGAGTTTTTGTGTGTGGGAACATCCAAGCTCTCCCAGCTTGTCCCAACAAGGAGTCAGACAGACAGTAATGCTCCAAGCTCCCAAAAAGCTACAGTTCAGTAGAAGAGACTAGGACTAGCCACAGTAGGGCAAGCTTCTACCATCGTCCCAGAGGATTAACCCACATACTTCCTGATACTTGCCTAAAATTGGCTACAGCAGCTTTCTCCTGGTCCTGAGGGAACCCCAGTTCAGAAGCTACGCGCTAGGCAAATGAGCCTCAAGTAGGCAAGGTGAGTCTTGAAGTAGCTACAGTAGGCAAAAAGAATACAATAACTGTACCCACACACACAAAAACCCAAACCCCATCAAAAACAAAACAAGAACCCAAAGCAAAGTACTACATGTTACTGGTAAACTACCAGAGCAGAAATACAATGACTTTCAATGACTACCTAGAGGCTAACTCATATGGAAGTATAATCTTAAAGGAACCTTAAAGACACCATAAAACTAGCGGTTTTGTTAACTTTGCATTTCAAGTATGTATCACACAAGTTATGTTTCTATTACACAGTTTAAAATATAGGCTCATTTTCAGCATTATTTCACATGCTACTGTTCTGCCTTAGAGAGTTTAGCAAAGCAATCAAGGCCTCTTCACCTAAGAGCACCAGAAATCAGTGAAGTGTTGAAACAGAGGCAAGAGTCATCACAAGAAATGCCTTCACAGAGTAACAGAATTTCCTTGGCAGAGCTTTTCCAAGGCTTTCCGATTCCCCACAAGGCAGGAGGCCTGCCCAGCTGGACTGCTGCAGAAGCCAAGGCGAACGTGTTCCTGGAGAACTCCAGTCTAATTAGGGGGTGGCTCTACATCAACCTTCAAAGGCAGACAGCAAGTGCAGTCTCTGCTCTAAGCTCAAAATTTCTGAATGCTAGAGTGTTTGGAAGGGGCTGTAGGCTCTCGATGCCTCATTGGGCCAATACAGCATCATCCCTGTAAAGCCAACAGAGAGGCTGGAAGTGTTCAAAGTCTCTCAAGATTGCCCCTCAGGAAGAGAACCCTCCCATGCCAGGGGAAGCTGACCTCAGAATTATTCTTTACCAAGAACACAACTGCATTCAGGAAGGGCATTTACATACTTCAGGATAATACCACAAATTGAGCCTTATATAAAGTTATGAATAGTTAAGGTGATGAGATGAACAAGGATTTCTTTCAGGTTTTGGAAGGATGAAGAAGAGAACCTAGAATCAGCAACAGATTTCATTAACAGACACTGGTTTAACAAAGACTACTCCATTTCTAGTTTCAGAAAGAGAAGCTACTAGTGACAAATGCCACAGAGGTGTTGCAGAGTTCATTATGCCAAGTACGTTAAATACTAATGCTAAATTAAGACGAGTATTTTTACTTGTATGTGCTGATACTCAAAAATAAGACACTGCTGAAGCTTCAAAAATGAGAAAAAAAATAATATGCTTATAACTGTAGCCAGTAGGGGTCATTTCAGTGTAAAAAATTGCAGTGAAAAAAGGCTAGAGGCAGGAAGGAGAGTAAAAACATCAATTTCTATTCACACAGTTCTGTAAGTCACTTCCATTTCCTCCTCCCTGAACTGGGCTGGGAAAGGGTCTGCACTCCTAGTAGACAAGATAAAAAAAAAAAAAAGTAGCCTTTATTCCATTAATGGATGAAGGCATGGCTTAGTACTACTCACCCGTCAGGCATCACCAGCCTAGCCTGTTGCACGTGTGCCCGTAAACTGCACAACTGTTCAGGCCACAGCGATCAAAAATTAGAGCTCATCAACCTCATTTTTGTGATCAGAGGTAGTACATTAAGTCCCCTTTCTTCCTTGCTGCCACCCCTTGCGCACAACAGGCACCATGAAAAGTAACACATTACTTCTGTTGCTTAGAATGAGGCAGTTTCCTGACAATTCAGTAATAGGTATTCCAGGACTATTTATTAGCCTGACAGTTCAGTTCAGTTGCTTTTCATTTACAAGAATGAAAATTAAATAGATAAGTTATCTCCCTGACTATTCCTACAGGGACAGCTGGAACTAGTTCCTAACTACAACACTAACTGAAATGCAATCTTGCCAACAAATGCTTCATACTATTTTCAACAGTAGATGGGACGTGTTACGAGTTGAACTACAGCAGCGTACAGATTGCATCACTTCAAAGGAATGAAATACTCCTAAACTGCCAGAGACGTCCGTACTGAGATACAGTAAGGAAGCTGGAACATTAAGGCATTTAATGACTGCAGGCTTTTAGTTCCTTTAATCAAAGGGCTGGGGGGGGAAGTTGTTTAAGCCAAGCTTTTACTTGAAAACGTGCAAAAGGAGAAACTCATCTAAAACCAGGTAGGTTTTTAAAGTACCTTTTCCCTCTTAACTTGTACTCTTCTATTTAAGAAAGCTCTTCCAATACATGTTAAAAATAAGAGAGACTACAGCAACGTACATATTCAGCAACACGGTCTCAACCAAGGTCTTGAAAGTCGTTTCAGGTTATTTTTAATTGCTCAACAACAGAGCTTTTAACCCCGGAGCTCGTCCTACCCAAGCAACAACCGCCGAGGCTGATGGCATCGGTTACAGCACAGGCGGGACACGCTGCCCTGCTCTGCTGTGGTTTGCAATTTATTTGTTACGGAGACAAACGGAGTTTTAAACTAATAACGAACGCCGGGACAAAGGTCAGCTGCCCACTAAAAATGACGGGGTTTAGCTCTCTCTCAAGAGTGCATCATTTTAAATCCGAGTATTTTTGGGCAGATGCTGCCTCACCAGCGCTCTGGACTTTCTACCGCCCTCTACCCGCCGAGCGCCGGCCGCCTCCCGCTCCTCTTCCAGAACTGTCGAAGCTCCCGCTCCGAGTCTCACATACATTTATACATATCCCAAACTACTGGTTATTTGTAATCTCTTTACAGCGCCATGTTTTCCCTCAACTTGGGGGGGGGGGGGGAAGGAGCTGGAGGTACAAGGCAAAAAGAGACTAAAAATTTGCCCTTGGCCTTTTGTTAAATTGTAATATATAAAAAAATAAATCTTAGAGATTCTGACATATATAAAATTTGAAGGAGGGGGGTTGAACTCCTCTTGCATTTCACACCAATTCATCACCTCACAAACAGCCGGCAGGCAGTAGAAGTGACTTTGAGAGTTCTGCCGTGGGGATTTCTCCCTCTCCCTTGATGCTCCAGGAGGGAAAAAAAAGAAAGACACCCCTTATCATCATATACCGAGGAGGACAGGCGGGGAGATATTAAGTGACAGGAACAGGAAGGAAAACTTTACAACAGATGATCAGCCTTTGTGTTTCCTTACAGAGTAGGGAATCCGGAACACAGGCATCATGTGTGCACAACTGACCTTGGCCGATTCTCCATCTGCCAAACCCTTCCCAATTCCTTGACCAAGGAATTTTAGTCGGGCATCAGCAGTCGGTAGAAACTATGAGCAAACCAGTGAAGCGCTTACGGAAAGTGAGCAAGTGGAAGCGCCTGGAAGTTTAGGTTAAGGAAACGAAGGGTAAAACTTCTAGATAGTGGTTTGTTTTGTGGTGTTTCGGGTTCTTTTTTTTTTTAAGGCAGGGTCCCCTGCAGATGGGACAGGCGGGCGGCGGGGAGGGAAGGAGGGCACACCGGCGCCTATGGTAGCGGTGCGCCCTCCTTCCCTCCCCGCCGCCCAGCGGGTACCCCCACCCCGGGGACGGACGGACGGACGGATGGATGATGTCCCGCCGCCTCTCACCTTCGCAGACTCCCACTTCGTACTCGGTGATGGAGTCTCCGTTGAGGGGCGGTCGGATGACACAGCGCAAGCCCCGGTCGCAAGCTCCGTGAAGCCCGTAAACTCCCCCGCAGCTTTCGTTACGTTGCCGAGCGCACATGAAACAGCAACCGCAGATCCCCAGGACGATGCTACCGGGGCAGCTTTTAGGTTCTTCGCATTTGGATTCGTCGCAGGGTAAGCAGACGAGAGCCCGCGTCCCCGACTCCCCCAGCAGCAGGGCCAGCAGGAGCAGCCACCCCGCCGCCGTCAGGTGCCAGCCGCCGTCTCCGCCCGGGCGTCTCCTCCCCGCCGAGACCGATGCCAGGTACATCCCGGCCGCCGCAGCCCGGCCTGGGCCGGGGAGGGGGAGCCTCTCGGAAGCCCCCTCGCCGGGCGGCGGACCCGAGCGTGCCGCGGCTCCTTCCCGCCGCCCCCGCCTCCGGCCCCCCGAGGAAAGTTTCCTCTCGAGGCGGCGGCCGCTTCAAGCCAAACTTCTCCTCCGGGAGGCGGCGGCGGCGGCTCCGCCCGCTGCCCGCTCCGGGAAGCGGCGTCCGCCCGTCAGTCCGTTCGTTCGTTCGTTCGTCCCTCGCCCGCCGGCTCCCGGTCCCGCGGCCACCGTCCGTGCCGCGCGCGAGCGACTGCGAGCCCCTGGCTGAGGCGGCGGCAGCAGGCTCTGCCCCACTCGCTGCCGGAGTCCCGACTCGCCTCCTGCCCGCGACTCGCCCCGCTCCGAGTGCGCCCTCTGCCCTTCCCCCATTGGGCGGTGATCGCCTTCGCCCCGCCCCAGCTGCCCGATCGCGCCTTCTCATTGGATGCCGCCCATGCTGGCCCCGCCCACTCCTCCTCCCCCCCCCCACCCCCGCAGCCCCAGATCCTGGGGCTGGGGAGAGACGCAGCGGAGGCGAGGAGCGGCCTGGGCCCCACTGCGGCCGCCGCCGCCTCCCCCCGCCCCTCCCCCGCCCGGGACTCCGAGCGCGGGGCGAAGCGAGGCGGCAGCGGCGGCGCCGCCAGACCGCGGGGACGGGCCAGCGGCGGCCCGGGGGACACCGTGGGTGGGGAGGGAGAGGGCCCCGCGAAGGGCGCAGCCACAGCAGGGCGACGACGGAGGGAAACTCGCGAAAGGGGCCTCACGTCCCCGGCTGCGGCGGCGAGAGCCTCCTCCTCTTCCTCCGCCTGCCCCCTCGAAGGGCGCGGGGATCCGGGACGGGGAGCGGCTCAGCGCCCTCTCAGCCCCTGCGCCACGGAGGGGGAGAACTGCCTGCTCCCCGCCCCGTCCCGCCCCCGCAGCCAGGCCCCCGCGCGCGACCAGGTGCTCCGCGGGTGCGGAGCCGTGACTGACCCGCTCTGCGGGGGCGGGAGGGGGCCTGCGCTGCTGCCCCTAACGGCGGCTGCCCCGCTCTAACAGCAGTGGCGGCGGAGCGCTGTCCCGGGCCGCCCCTCCGCCCGCTCGTACGCGAGCGGAGGTGCCGCGGCTGGCCCGTGGACCTCGGTACCCAGAGCCCCGGGCCGGCTAGCGGTCTTGGCTGGCGTACGGACACGAGGCGGCCGCGGCCACCGGCCGGCCTCCCTAGCCAACAGCTGCCGTCGCTGCCCAGCGCCGGCCAGCGTGCCGGGGAGCCGCGCGGGGCGGGCAGCCGCGGCCCTGCCGGCGCTTCGTGCGCTGGGGCAGCGGGGGCCGAGCGCCGCCCGGGGAAGGCGGCGGCCGCGGAGGGAAGCGCGGTTGCGGCGGCGCTGCCGCGCTGGGCCCGGCGGCGGGGGCCGGAGCCAGGCGCTGCCCGGCGGCGCCCCCGGAGGGCCGGCAGGCGGCAGCGCTCGGCGCCCCGCTCGTTGCGGCGGGGCGCGGCTGGAGGGGGCTGCCCGGCCCGCGGCGGGGCGAGGGAGCGGCCCGAGGGAAAAGGAAAGGAACGGCGCTGCCGAAAGGCAAACCGCCGTCTCGTCGCCGCTCGGTAACGGCAGGCGGCAGCGACCGGGCGGAAGAGGCGGCAGGGAAGCGGGTGGTTGTTGCCTTCCCGAGGGCAGCCGCTCGGTGTAACCGAGGAGAAGCTCCGCTGCTGCCATGTCAGGCCCTGCCCGGGGTGCGAAGGCGGCTGTGGGAGTAACGTACTCGGCTCTCGGAAATGCCCAGCGCGGTGCGGCTGAGAGAAGGAAGTCGCTTGCTCGGCGGGTGGGGTTGGTTCAGCTGCACGGTGCTGAGCCTGGAAAGTCTTGGGCTGCGCGTACTGGTGCCAGCGATGTGGGAAACCTTAGGAGAGAGGTTCTGGAAACTTCATATAGGTTATTACGGAGAGTGCCAAGGAATGGCTTCCACAGTTTCTCCAGTCCCACACGCTCGTCCGCTTTAGCAGAAAGAACCAGTTCTCATGTTGACGGAGGAGCTGCTATGTAAGGGCAAAACTCCCCGTTGGCAAAGCAAAGGACAAGCTGCTACCAGTAACAGAAGAACCTGTAGTGTAAAGCTTTGTCTGCAATAGCGTACCTTTTCGGTGTGTTTTAAAAAGCACGGTAATTGACTGTCATTCCCTCCGGCTTAAGCGCCTCCAAGTAGCAAAGGTTCCCTCTTGCTAGCACGGGTCCATTACTAGTGGAAACGGGACAGCCGTGTAACACGATGCTGAACAATAAAACGTTTCCATATTTGCCCGAAAGCAAGCATTTTCCATATTTGTCTATTATTAAAAATGATGTTTTTATCATATCATAATAGCTGACTATATTCTGATCCATTCAGAACTTAAACTAAATTGTAGAAGACTATTTTTCAAGAGCTGCAAATGTTTTAATTAGCCCAAATAGTTTGCAAGGCGTTGGTCTGTTTTTCAGTGAAATGTCGTCATTGTGATCAAACACTGTCAACAGAGAATACATTACATGGGTTAGGGCCACTCAGCTGACCTATCTCAACAACTAACGAACAATGAGAAGCAGCCATCTACTGGGCATCAGTATTTGAACTGATACCGTGCTACAGTTTTTAATAGATTTGGAAAGTAAATGACAAGCTGATCTCACTAAAGACACTGTGTTTTGGTGTAAACAAACCCAAGGCATACATTTGAGAACAACCAAGAACATTGTGTTTTCCTGTATTCTGGAAAGCAGTAAGTCAGGAAAGGACCCTGAAGGTCACATTAGGCAAGCGCCTCTGGATGTTATGGCATATGGACGTTACTTCTGGGTGTAGCAACACGTCAAGCAAGAAGTTTTGTACTGTTTCTTCAAAAACGCAGGTTCTTCCCTCAGCCCTTTTGTGTCAGTTTGACGCAGCACCTGCAGGGGTCAGAGTACTTTTGACACACCAAAAGTTTCCACCAAAAAACCCCACTGTCCTTCGGATGAGAGCAGTTTGTAAAAACATACCGTTTCCTACAAACTGACAACACTGCCTTTTGGTCATGGCTTTTACTGACGAGGCTCCTGAAGGGGGTTTACCTTCAGAGGGTCACTGAGATTGCTTTTCCAACGAGGCATACAGTTCCTGCGGCTGTCTTTCTAAAACACTGTTCACAAAACCAAGATTGTGCACAGAGGAATCACAAAAGTGATTTTAGTGCCAGAGAGGATGCTGCGCAATACAATACGTGATCAGAGACTTGAATTCAATAAGCTTAGTTTATCAAGAGATGAAAAGTGAACTGATTACAGTGTATTAATCCCTTCATGTGGAAAAATGAACTGGTCTATGAAAAATATGTAGCTGTTTTTCCAGGACTTGTGAACATAGCCAGCATGGAAATCCCAGACATGTTGGATTGCATGCACAGGCAGTTCAATATTTCCCAGACATGCCAAACCTACCAGTCATGTACTGTACTGATGTGCAGTATACTCAATGCACAAAGAATTCATTGGACCTACTGTGCCTGTTTGCCTGTGTGGGAATGAACAAAGAAGCGCTAGAAGCAGTACAAAAACAGATGAAGAGGAAAGCTACAGACAGCTTAGATAAGAATGTTGTAGGGCCCTGAGAAAAAGAGAGCAAACTTTTGAGCTGACTGCCAAATGACAGAGGCTTCAGCTGTGAACAGGATTAGTACCCTGCTTCATACACTGTTTACGCAGTGATAGCTGCACGTAAGGGAGCAAAATACAGAAATATTTATGGAACAAGGACCAAAATTTAGGGTTCTCATCTGCTTATGCCTTGCCCTTTAGGTAAAAGTCACCAACTGCTTGTGCGTATGCTTGTGTTTCCCTTTTCTGGCCCCAGTAATCTAAATACTTCATTGCACAGTGGCACAGATTCAACAGGAAAGGTAGAGAACACTTCTGCCCCAAACCTGAGGAGAGTCCATGGGGACAATGAAGTACTCCTCGGAAATCAGCAAATCTGGTATGTGACGACTCTACAGGGAAAGTGAATATCCCTGCTTTCCACAGCAAGAAGCAGTGAAGGATCCTTACAGGGAAATTCACTTACCCCCACTTCTTGCTGCCTCTTGATTTATTAAGGGGTCTGCTGATCCAAATAGCTTAGGAGTAAGTAGATTCAGCTACTGAAGTGAAATCCAGCTCTTAATTTCCCCTAGAAACAGGTTAGTAAATACTGCTAAATACAACTGTGGGAGGAAGAAAAGCATTCTGATAAATGGGCTGTAGCAGCTGAAATTTCCTGGGCTTGTTTTCCTGTGATGTTAGTGTTGTATCAAAGCCACATCTAGGCTGGATGAAGTTGCAGCAGTAATCGAGTGGAGCTATACAAGTTTCTTGGTCATCAAGTGGTCATCATGTGGAGCTTTTGCAAAACCACACAGTGGGCTGAGAAAACTACTAACCCCTTCACTAATTCCTCAGTCCTGGACTCACTCCCGTTCCTACTGGTAAATCTCCCCCTGTGAAAAATAGGTGTTCAGCATAAATCTCCTGGTAAGTCTGATGTTCACAATAATGACCACTGAAATACAGATTTCATTTTATGGCAGAGGTGAAGATGAGGTTTATACTACCAAAAATAAAAACACCGCCCCCCCAACACTAAATAAAATGTCAAAATGTCTTAATTTCAATTCAAAATATTATTTCTACTGTTCTGGTATATGCTGGTAACTCCTTATGTATCTTCTGAATTTTGGGAACATTGATGTTTTAATATCAAAATTGTACTTTTTTTCTATGCAAGTGTTTTATTTCTTTTCTATGTCTTTGTTGCACATTAAATTCCTTTTTTATTCTTTAGTCTGGTAAGATTGTTTGTGTCTCCTTTGTAGCAGTCTCTTGACATAAACTCTTTTGTAAACAGGTTATACACATGAGCAATCTCTACTCCCAGAAAAAAAGGATCAAGATGAAACCTGCCACTAATAAAAGCAGTGCTGAATCAGTCTAAAACACGGGAGAATAATTTCTCTCCTCTTCACAAACATATCATGGACTTATTACATTAGTAGCTGCAAGGTGTTTCAAAACCCTTAAATGGAAAATGGTGGGAAATTGGAAAAGCAAATGTGAGAATTCATTTTAATAGAAGCAATCTTAAGAATTGTTTTGAACCAGTTCATAATAAATAAATGGCCCATCAGGTAGTCTCCATTGGTTGTTTTCAGCCCTAAAAGCTTTTCCTCTTAGTTGAATCTCTAGCTTGGGACAGCTCAGCAGTTCAAAATTTAAGTCTGGAATAACTGACAGGCAGAATTGTTTGTAGCTTTTTCCTAATACATCTTTGATTGCTCATATGGAACATGCAAGTATAAGGACCTGCTTTTTTAATGGCCTCAGAGCAACTGCAATTTTAAAATACAACTGCATGACTAATTTACTTGTGCATGCTTTTGCACAAATTTAGAAACTAGACATTAATAAAAATTATAAATAAATAAGCTATAAATGAATAGGACTGCCCAGTTACAGGTGTGGTTCTTCACATTGCACTTACATCACTGAAATTGTTGAGCATTCAACCTAAGGATTTTTTAAGATTTGAACATTTTATAATATATATCTTAAAAATTTCAAGGTTAAAGAACTAGGGAGTCAATAACTATTTAAGGCTATCTACCAGGAGCATATCAGGAGAAATAACTGCTATATACCTAGAAATGCGATGTTGTATTTAAAGTCATCACACTCAAGGTCACGTTGGTTTTAGCTTCTTTAGCACAACGGAAATATTTTTAACAAATAAGTGCAGTTAGCAAGGAAAGACTATTTGCTGTCAGTTTACAAAAGCACAAGTCTTTTAAACTGGTATGCCATTTGAAGGGTTATACGCACTTTTATTACAGAAAATCTGGCCACCAGAAAAGTAGGTGGATTAGATCAGCATCTACAATCCTTTCCATAGTGCTGCATACTGATAAGATTTTAAATGTTAAAATACAAAACTGAAAATACTGTGTTTATTTCACTGCAATCTGCTGTGTATCAATAACTGCAGTATGAAATAGATGAAATCAGATAGGATGAGAGATACGCTGGATGTGAGCTAAAATTTGTCACAGCTAATTCCCTATGTCCAAGAGAAGTTCATAGAGTTCTAGGCAAGGTACTTCCTATTCTGAGCAAGGTTTTGAACTTTTGAAGAAAAAGCCTGAGAGGCTGAAGTTGGTGGGTAAAGACTAAGCTGGTGGGTAGCTGATTATCAAGGTAAGTCGGGCCCTAGGTGTAATACTCTTTATTTCAGTTCAAACACATCAAAACTTGACTGAGCTTCAAACTCTTCAAATAATTGATTCAAATAGGGGCAAAATGGCTTGTCCTCTGGTTTGCAACTGAATCAAATGCTACAAGGAAGGTGGTCTAATTATGAGTAAAGGGCAACCTTATTCTGAGACCACCGAAAAAAGATTTTTTAATAACAGCATTAATGACAATGAGGTTCTCCCATTTCTCTTATTCTAGGGCTTTTATACCTATAAAACATCTGCAAAATATATCTTCTGTGTTAGAGAAATTTCACCTCATCAGGTACATTCATATGTGTGGGCCTAGTCAGCTCTTGATTACCAAGAGTAACCTGAAAAGGGGGGGGGGGAAAAAAGCACCCCAAAACTCAACGCTACGCCCAAGCCCACAGGTGGTACAAGAGGAATGCAAGGTGGCCTTTGGGATCACACAATGAGAATGCCATGGGGAAGAGAGTAGGCTGGTGGTACCGGTGACTGCGGAGAGTGGGGACCCCGGCAGGTGTAGGGTGTGCAAGTGTGGCTGTGTCCTGCAACACAACTCTTCAGCTCACAGGCACGAGCTGGCTCATGCCGGGCCTTTCAGGTGTCTCTGGTCTTGCAACACACTTAATCCATAACCCAGAGGAGCCATCAGCAGTTGACTGAGAGGCAGCTACAGCTGATCCTGCTCTATGGCAAGGGCGCTGTATAACCCCAGTGAGTTTCCTGACGATGTCTTCCGTAACTTTTCAAGGCAGTGTTGTGTGTTCTGGCTGTATTGTGACTGCTGGAACTCACAGGTGCCAGGGGTTAAGACAATCTCAACCTGGCCCTTTACTTATTTGGCAAATTAAAACTATTTTTGATATCTTTAATAAAGCTGGATAGAAGCTTTCATTCCAAAAAATCACAGCATATTTCCAGTGCTTTTTCTAGCTCTTTCTAGATTTTAATGCTGATAAATGTAACTGATAAAAGCCACCTATCCCTACTGACTTGCTTTCATTCATGTCTATAATCACCTTCTCAATTTCTGCAGATGATGATGTGCGTTAGCAAAAATGTTTCGGACAATGTAAAATGGCTGTTCTGATTACTACAACTTCATGTATGTCAAATTAAGAAGGCTGCCTTCTTATATCTGCTGAGTTTGTTGAGGAAATCAAGATTTTGCTAGTTTATCCATCCATCCATCCTGGGAAGATAATATTGCTTATGAGAGTAAAGCAGAGACATTTTCCCAAAGTAAACCAGTATTTCCACAAATTGTTTGAGCTTCTTTATTTCTCTTGATGGATAGTAAACAGCCAGTCTAACTGTTCAGCTTTTCAACAGCTTGGTTAGAACTATGCACAGCTTGGATACCATTTGCAAAGTCCGTATGTCTAAAGATACTGTGGTGCCATTACAGTGGAGAAAAAGGTTAGCATAAATCAGCATTTATAGAAATTGTTTGGTCTGTGTTAATTTTATAACATCTTAGGGCAAAAAACCAGATTACTATATTTTATTCAAGGGTATCTAGGCCTTACTTATTCATTGTTGTGGTTTTTTTCTGTTAATATTTTCTTATTCATGTTGCAATATTATTTGGCCTCCCATGGTTTTTCTTTACATAATCAGAAATATGGTGACTCGTAAATTGCTAAATAGACTGAGAGACTTTGCAAGTTTGGATTTTGTTGTAGGCTTCAACGAACGTTAATGCACTCACCCTATATCAGAAGATACTCAACATCATGCAAGATGATGTACCTTTTCTTTCAGTCTGCAGGAAGACATGTTCAGTAGATTTCCTGGTCCAGCTTGGCTGAAAGAAGCAAACGGACGTTCCGGTATGTCCAGTGTTTTGAAGAGCATTTATCTTTTCATGTGTGAACTTGGAATCTTAAGTTTAGGGACTTGGGTGAGGATTAAGGAAAGAAGCAGGAAGGTAAGATGACTTGCTTATAACAAGGGCAGCGACACAGTTAGGAAGAGAACACAGCATCTCCTGCTTCTCAAAACGTTTCTGCCACACAAACATTTCCCTTAAAGTTGGGAAAACGATAGTGAGAGGAAACAAGACCTGAACAGCAGAGAAGCCTCAGCGATAAGAAAGATGGGAAGGAGGATGGTTTGATTAGCATGGACTGGTAGAGACGGGGTGGACAAGAAAGTTTTCTCAAGCAAGGGGAAAGATGGGATGGATGCAATTATGGGGAATAGCATCCCACCATTGGTAGGAACTTGCAATATACTATCAGTTTCCTAGACATTTCAAGTTCTATCACTTCTTAGCAATTAAACAATAAAAACACAAATCAGCATCAATATTATTCTCCCAGTCCTTCCTTCTTAAGATATAGGGGATTCATGTCAACAGCCTACTAAGTCATCCCCTTTAAAGCAGAAGGGTTCTCCTCTCATGAAATCTTCAGGTCATCATTGCTTTTGAGCAGAAGCAGATCCCCCATTCTAGGAAATCACTTATTTATGGGATTATGTTAAAGCAGAAATTCCTCTTCTCTCCTAGCTAGTTGGTCTAGCCCCCATTACAGCCTTTTATAACCTGCCCCCGGTTTAAGCAGGCTCTAGATTGAGTAGGTAGATTTTAGCATGCTTTAACTCATGATAGTAAGTCTACTTATCAAAGAGACTATCTAAGGTTTAATATAATTAATATGTTCTCTTGAGTGCTTGACTGACAGATTTTTTCCTTTCTGCATTTTTGTTATTAAAAAAATCTTTGTTATTTTTAATTCAGAAAGGAGAATACAGAGCATTTAGGTGACAAATTTGCAAAAGAAGGTTAATCAGTTCTCACATGCCAATCTTTGAATTCTACCAGAAACACCGCTACAGGGCTCCTATTATTTTATGTCAGTAAAGCTGTTAGAGTTTTCTTACTTAGCACTAAGGAGAAAGAAGGATTTGGTGTTACAGTTTGTCTGCTTAACTCTTCACAGCAGTGCAGACTAGCATGACAAAATTTATTTTTTACTGGCCAGTGAATCTGGTTCTACAGGTGATTTTTCATTACTGGTTTTGCAAACAGCAAGCAGATCACACCTGCGACTATTATACAGGACACATACAGCCTTTTCACACTGTCTCAGCTGCAGCCCCTCATGGGAAAGTGTAGCACTGTCACCATCTTGACTTCAGTTTTAGAAATGTTTTCTCAGCCTTCAGCAGGATCGCTTGGTCAGATTGAGACTAGAGTGCTGTTCCAGTCCTGTTGTCATCCTACTCTTTGTAGTACATTTTAGGAGCATAAAACCACTGATACTGTCTGAAGAGCATGAGCAGGTGAGTAGGAAGAGGACAACGGTTCTCCTGACGTACTTGAAAGAGACTCGAACAACTGGCAGCAGGATGTAATCAAAGTCCAGGTCCTTCCCACACCTTCTGAATCAGTTTTTATATATAGCATCAAGCAAGGGCAAAAGCATCTTGAGTCACCTTCCTTTCTTTGGTCATGCAATATAGGCTTCAGCAGATCAAGCCCCCAATACATTAGTTTTTTAATAACATTTTCCTATCTCTCAACTTGCAGCGTTGTTTTTTTTTTTGGTTTGTTTTTCTTTCAGATAAGAAAACACGTTCCTTGATGCAGCTTAAGTGATGCAATTGGAATCATGTCTGTGTTTTATAGAATGAATACAAACAAAATATATAAATGTACTCTTTTTTAATTCTTAATGCTCTATAGGTATTCATTCTCAATATGACAATTTTGAGGCACAATTAAACTTCAAAGCTATTTTAAAAATATGTTTAATTCTGTAGCTGAAGCTTAAAAAAATTATAATTATGCAGTATGTCAAGTCCACCTGGTTATTTCTGTTACAAATTATTCCATAATATCTTTGATTTTTCGGATTTGCTGTAAGAAAGGAAGGTCTTCATAGCCCTATGCTGAAAGCTCCAGTTAAAGCTTTGTTTACTTACAGTTGAGGTTGAAGCACAAAGAAACTCATCTGGAAAATTTAAAGAAATAAAAATAAGGAATTAAGAGAAAAAAGGCTTAGACATTCCTTTCTACCTCATACTATCTACAGTGCTGTTAAAAAAGAGCTGTAGTACTTCACAAGGCTTATATTTCCATTCACCACAGAAACCAAAAGGGCACATAAGGCCCAACTTTACCTTTCCATTGTGATTTATGAAACTTTGACAATGGTCTGGTATGGTATCAGCTGATCAACTCACCTGCCTTGCATAAATTGGCAAAGACATTTCCCTTAATCCTACTGAGGTTTTCTGTTTTAGTTGAAGCTGTTACAGCTGCTATTTTGGCCAGTGCCCCCCCCAGAGCTGAAGGCCTGAATCTGTGTAACTTCTGCTGAAGAGCAGGCGTCTTCAGGTCAGGGCTGCCACAAGCTTGGAACATCAGTGGGATGAACCCTTCCCCTGCTCAAGGGGAAGAGAAAATGAGTGACAAGTAAATGACAAGTTCACCTGGTGGCGGTTGCCATGGCTTGATGATGATGGGTGATCACCCCTGACTGATGGGCTATCAGCTTTGAAGTACGTTCTTATAATGTGGACTAAGCAATCATTAAAAAATCTGCAGTGTGTTTGCACTCCTGTCTTTCAGAGGCTAATTTTCAATGCCTTCCCCTCATGTGACAGAGGTGGCTGGGGTGAGATGGTTGGCTATCATGCTTTTTGTAGAGGACTTGTCATAAAGCTCTTTGATTTGACAGAAAATTCCCCAGCGAGTTATGCATCTACTTAATAGTGAGCATTAGCAAACATATCAGTAGACCTTTCCTAACTCCATCTAAATGGTGGGAGATAGCATTTAGCAGCTCTTCTGCATTGAAGATTTTGGCTTTGTCACAAAAGCCAATGAGGTATATGTGGGAATTTTAGATAGCAGTTAGAAGTAGTGAAAGCTGGTATTTTTCCTTGTAGTGTAGAAAATCATCTCTCCGAGTTTCTAGGATATTAGGAAAGTCTTTTTTTTGTTGCTTTGGTTTTCTTTTTATTAATGGATAATACAGGGCAGATTTGTCATTGGTATCTCTGCGTTCAGTCTGGCTGAGTAGAGAAACACAACAAAGAGAAAATGTATTGGTGCAGAAGAGAGACTCAAAGTAATTTAGTTTTTTTTTTTTCTTTTTACAAAGTAGGCAGAGAAAAGTGAAAATTGTCAAAATGAATACTCCTTGGACATTTATTATTCTCTCTGTATCAATTAATTTTTCCAGATCACCATGAATAATTCAAATAGTTTATATTCCATGCTTTGTCTTTTTGCTATTTAAATGCAATTTTTAATAAGTGAGATTTAAAGCTTAAGAGTGACAAAAAGAGTATTGGTTTAACTACGGCTCTCTGATGAACATATTTTTAATAGAAAAATCTGTATTTGGCTTGCTCCTAAAACCCGCTAACTTCATGACAAGAACTTTAGGCATATAACTAGAGGACTGAACACCTACTGAAGCTGATAGAAATGCTCTAATTAACTTCATAAAGTTCTAACTAATAATTACTTATGTGAAATACATGTATCTTTAATCAACTATGATTCTGATTTCTCCTTTCTTCTGAACTTTGATGTAATAAACTTGGCTTTTTGTAGGCACAGAAGCAATGTGCAAGGCTCTACCGCTTACCTTCATTCTAAATCTAACTGGTCTCAGAATTTTTGTACATATATATGAATAATTGAGATGTACTGTAACCATGACAATATTGATAGCATATGTAGAATAAATAGGATGCAAGACTGCTTACCCGGGAAGAGTCAACATTTAGAATATTATCAGGATATTTGGAATTCTCAGATGTGAACTAGACATCAGTTATCAATACTGTTTTTTATATTAAAAGCTATTAGAGGTAAATTTTTTAATTTGTTCCTTTCTTGTTATCTACCAATAGTCTCATCCATTTAATGGTCATGGCATGTATAAAAGGTTAAACCTGACAGTTGTCCTTTAACTTATATTCCTTTAAATGCCAAAGAGTGTCTATTTAAACCTTCTGCTGGGGAGAATGTTCATTGGGGAATTGTATTGACTTGATCTCAGATTCTTCTTACGTATTGTATTTAAGCCCGTTCAGAGCAGTCAGGGCTGATTTTTCACTTCCTGGGACCTCACTGCAAAGCACTTCATGTCTGATATGGAAATATTTGATTAAACTGCAACCACATTATCTGAAATTATTGTTTGGAGTTCAAATCAGAGCCATCAGGTGCCCTGTCTTTTGCAAAACTTCCCATTCATTCCAAAATACTATTTTATTTGTGCCTTTTTTTCTGAACCACTTTCCTGTCGTTTATAGTTTAGAGCTTTCACCCGTTTCAGTCAATACAAAGGTGCAGCAGGGCTATAAAGTGAGCTTTGTTGACAATCTGGGGCCCGTGCAGATGACTGCCGTTGCTTGTTATGCCGTGTATTTCAGATGAGTCAGATGAAAGCTCAAGTTCCACCATGCGTTGGCAATTTCTGTCAGGTGGGACAGATTATTGACCTGTACTGCTGGGTAAAACCTAAAGGAAATCAGAAATTGTCCATATGGTGTTGGGTGAAAGGGTTCTTTGGTAGTCCTAGGACTCCATTTAGATGTATTTTTCTGTTTCTTTCACAGCTACGCTGTGTGCCGAACACTTCCTTTCTCTTTATTACTATTGTTAGAACAACAACAAAATCACCAGTATCTTTAAAAATCACATTGAAGTGGCCAATGTTAATGTTAGTGGCCAAGGTTAATGTTAGTCAAATTTCTGTTTCTAAATCTACATGTATTTGTAGGTTTTCCTTCAGGATATATGAGGGTAAAAACTATACTGTTAAAATATCCCAAATCAAAGGCTGAAAAATAATCAAACGTAAATAAAAATAATCTCAACCTAAAATAAGAAAAAAGAGATAATTTCTATGGGCCACTGACAAACGGTGAACTTCAAGAATGGCTATTTTTTTGTCACAATTGCATATTAGTTTTAACTCTGTGTTGCTCTAAATACAGTTAGAGCCAGTGCTGTAGAAGGAAAAGAGTGGCAGCGGGGGAAGAGGTGGACTGGTCATCGTTGCATCATATGGGCAAGATGTGGCCGGGAAGTTGGTGCCTGGTAGTTCTCTGCAGTTTGGGTAGTACAGCGACCTTCACGCTTCAAGGTGCCACTGGTCCCTGGTCTCATCTGTCAGGTACTGGGACCTGGGACCTTTTGGGGAAAACACCTACAAATCCTTCCTTAATGAGCTGGCACCCGCCTGTGGCCTAAGGGAAGCCTTACTAAACACAGCCCAAAGCTCTCTAAGACTCAGGGAAGTACGCTGTGTAAAGCAATGGCAACTTGGGCATGTGGGCGAGCTGTAAGCTGCCTTTGCAGCCCCAAGACACTGCTCACCTGTGGGAATATTCTACCTGCAGCCTCCTCAACCTTCTTCAGCATCCTGGCTTGAATTTCTCTCTCCTTTGCCTTTTTTTCCCTTTTTTTCCTTCTTTTTTCCTTCTTTCCCCTTTTTCCCTTTTTTCCCTTTTTTTTCCTCTCCATCCTCTTCCATTCCCTCCCCTTTCCTTCTTTTTTTGTTTTTTCCTAAATGTGGGCTGTTCTGAAGAGGTTTGTGATAGGCAAGTTTAAAAGCACACAATTTCTACAGGTTTCATAGAGTTGTAGCTATCTCTGTTCACACACTGCTATGAAATTGGAACTGAATTTATATTGAACCCGGGGAAAAAACCCTCTGCAAAATATTTCTGTATTTTGAATGTTTAAGAGCTCACTTCTTGCTTTAGTTAACTCTGCTGTGTTATATGTAAGTTCCCCCAAAGATTTTGGGAATTATTTGAAGAACTGTCTTTGTGCATTACAACGCCAGCTACGACTGTCGCAGGCACTTTAACTAATAGCCATAAATTCTGTAGGGCAGCAGAGTTCCTCCTACACCTTCATATCTTTGAAATTAATTTCCTTTTCAATTTTGACAGATGACAAGTTTTGTTAGTCTCAGAAGGCAATGAAAAAAGTATTTACTTAACTTTTCTGATGCTGCATTTTCCATCCAGAGATGGAAACCGAGCCTAGACTCTAAATGCAGTCAAGTACAAGGATTTTACTGTGCTTTCATAAAAAAAAGTGTAACCTTAGTAGAGAGATTGAGGTAATAGAGAAAGGAAGTAGTAGTAAAGGAAGAAAGTACACGAGCTCAGAACAGAGATGGAAGATGCAGTCTGGTATATGGTATCCTCTGCCACCAAAAGCATAGCACACAAGAAGACAGAGAATGAATGTTGCCAGCTGGTGAAAGTGGTATCCTCTTTTTACATGAGTTTATCCATATCACAGCAGTGAATAATGGTAAACTCTGTCTAGGAAAAATACACATTTTATGACATGCATTAAAATTTACTATTAATTAAAATAATTTTTTCAAATACCACTTTTTGTATTAAGCACATTTTGTAATAGATAATATAATTAAATTATCCAGATTCTTGGAAATAAAAGCATGTGTGCTCAACAGATGACATTTTTAGTTTAAATCTCTTTATTTTATACAATAGCAAACAGCAGCAAATGCAACAATAACATTCTTATAAAATATGGGACGCATGGCAGCAACGATAATACTGTGCCTCAGTGATCATTCACCTACATCAGCAAATGTCAGCTGGAAATCTAAAGGATAACGAGACAATTTTCATACTCCTAGGAAAACAGATGAGAAAGCTGAACATCTTTACATGTATCCGAATGTGCACTACATGATCACGTGGATTCTTGACAAGTCAACCAACTGTTATGAAATTCAGTCAGAACACAGAAAATGAATTATTCAACACAATCTGAAAGAGTTTTTCTTTGAAGGGTGACACTCATTTCTGCTGCATTACACAAAGAAACTTGCTTGGGGGGCAAAGACTCTTGAGGGGGTTTTGTGGTGTTGTTTTCTGTTTGTTTATTTTGGTTTTCGGGGGTTTTTTTTGTTCAGCTGTCAAACCAATTACACAGACAATAAGGCTATTTGAATGTTTTTATTTCTTGTCACCAAGATTAAAATCCAGAAAACTGAATGGAACCCAATTCCTCCAGACTGGTGAAATCTTATCTTTGAACCTCCAAAGCTGAAATATCTTGGTAGCATTTAGTCATTAGTTTGCCCTTTCTAAAGTGTTTCAGTTTTCATGTGCACCCTGACAAAAGTCAGGGAGATGGAGAATTAGATTCCTAGTGGTATTACTGACAGGGTTTCTCCTCATCTCAGACAGCCCAGGAAGGGGGGAATTGGTGAGCAGATCCTTTCTCTGCCTGAGAAGACGTGACCCTGTGTTACCCTCCTTCCTGAGCAGCGCTCCCACAGCGCAGCACGGGCGACTCTGGGCTGATCCGCGGTCTCTCCAGATGGAGACGCTCCACTTTGTGTTAGAGCACAGTGTTTGAGCCCAGATGTTTCACGTCTTTGCCAGCCACCAGCCACTATATTCTCTCTATACCTCTCTTTTTCTAAACAGGCATCTCACAATGAACAGGATCAATTAAAGACGTTGAAAAAGCCCCGTTCGTAGTGTGTTAGGGAGTAGTGAGGGGATAGTGCAACTCTTCAGTAACGCTATTTCTAAACTTCTCAAGAAGCTGGAGTGCGGGATGCATCTCCCATTTCTCATCTGGATGATCTAACTACAGAGCCTAACCCTTCTTTTCTTTGACTTTTATGTCACATATGCAAACACTGACACGTTGAAACAATTAATTTTGTGTATGTGTCAGTTACTACTTTTTGCTATTTTAAAAATATTTCTGCTAAAATTACTTGGAAAATTCAAACCAAATTGTTGACTAGTTTCTCTTTGGTTTTGGTGACATCCTCCCATGTTATTAATGAGTAATGTCAGTTCCTTTCCCACAAAGCCACTACAAGAAGTCTAAATACACTCTGAATGATAGTAAACAAGACTTCTTAAGGAAATATAGGAGAAATATAGGAATATAAGGGAGAACCTACAAACAATAAACTGTACTGCATTACATTCCTACTATCCAGGTAAAGCCTCTTTCATTAAAGACAGAATCATCGTGACCCAGAATAAATCAGGAATTCATAATGGTCCAATTCTATTCCTGCCTTCCTCAGAAAATGATCATTCTGATAATCGACAAATTGCCTGCAGATAAATCTGTTGCAAGTTACTCATAGACATGGTTAACTAATCTAATGCAGTTTGATTTCTTGCTGTTGTGGTAATAATCTGATCCAGTTTCCCTACTGTCTTCTCTTGTGGCAGGTCAGGTCTCCTCTACAGCAGCCCTCTCTTTCTGACACGTGTTGGATAAACTGAACTGTAATGCAGCTGTCTGTTTCCTAAGCACTGAGTGGCATCCTGTCCTCTTCAGTTCTTTGCAGGACATGGTGATCTCCTTATAGAAACAACTTTTCTCAAAATTACTGCCAGACAAGAAAAGTAAAATAGGAGTCCGCTTATAAATATTTTAAATTAAGTACTACTGCCATAACTGTTCAACACCCCCCCGAAGTTTTTTTCTCACAACTAATTGGTTCTCAAGCAAAATCAGCAATCAGTTGATGTGTTTCTCTTAGAATACACAGCTCAAATACTTGCATTTTAAACAAAATACCTCACCTTCATTTTTTCGGATATCATTTTATATACGCTATTCTGGAATCTGAGATGGCCTGGGTAATGTGAGAAAAAGAAAAAAAAAATCAGGTTTCTTTTTATTTCAAGAAATGAATGGAACTAGCAATACGTTTTCCTTCCTTCCTCTAAACATGGTTACTACAGTCATCTAGAGCAGTGTATAGAAAATATTTAATGTTTAATTTCAAGGATAATGAAGTTAAATACTGTATGTTGTGAACCTGAAAGGATTTCAAAGACATACTTCATTGGAGAAATCATTATCCAAAAATACTTTATACAACCAATTGCCCTATATAGGAGAAAAACAGGTAAGAAACAAGGAGTCAAACCACTAATTTTAGTACAAGGAGTGTCAAAAAGGAAATATGTTATCCAAGCTGGAAGCAGTGTCAGTCAGTGCCTGACAGTTTACAAACCTTTGGTTTATAATTTAAGTTTCTGAAGAAAAAGATCTGTTAGGGAGGAAAAATACTAATTCAAAATCAACTATACTGGAAAAAACTAAGTGCTTTTTTAAAATCAGTGGTAGTGTCTCAGAAACAAAAGATCTCTTATCGATGATCCATCTTTGCAGAAGAAACAGAATTGCAACTGTCTGTCATAGTCTGCTCTTTTATTGTGGAATCACCATTTCATTGGCAATATACCTTGCTTTTGGTCCCATTTAATTAACACCAAAATTCATATTGTCTTTACTGGAAACAGATTTGGATCTTAAGATTTCTGTCTTCTGAGAATTCACAGACTGTAGTTGTATCACAGGCAAGTGAATCATAAATTCTTTCAATAAGAGGTTGAAAAATGTACACTAGCAGAGAAAGGTTATCTAAAAATTTCCGAAGTGCCCTGGCTAATTAAGGTGATTAAGTTCTGTGTTCAGAAATCCTGTTGAAGAACCTATACCCTGTGTCACTTAAAGAAGACACAGTTTTAATTTTCAGATGTATATAGGTGATTAATGCTCTTTGTGTAAAATCCTGTATGCTTGTCTTGATTTGAAATCAGTATCTAGTCTTCTAAGTCAGCTAGGCTCTGTCAAGGTTTACGTGGGTGCTACCAGGTACCCAGGATTACCCAGTTCAGGGGACTTGATGGGGCGTGCTATGGTCTGGCCTATGTGGGCGCTTTCTTTTCATGGAGGCAAGAAGAGCAGGAATAAGGAGAGGAGGGCTAACGTACACACTTGCCCTGCTATTCATTCCGGATCCAGTCAGGGCACATTCCTGGACTGGAAACTATACCTATAACTATAGTTTATATTTAAACCTCCTTCTTTTTTCCTTTTAAATGTATTTAGTGAGCACACATACGTACTGATACAATGATCAGCAGCTTAATGTGGGCTTAAGCAGTCCAAACACTTTCCAGTAGTAAAAAAACATAACCCCAAGACGAATCCTATAGATGGAAACGGTGTTTCCTTTTCAGGAACTTTCCTCCTATTTTGGATGCTCTTTCATAGGACTGCCAATTTGGCGCAAAGAGAGGCAAAACCAGAGACCTTAGATCTACCAGCAGAAGTTCTTAACTGACATTAGCTTTGCCCTGAGCACATTTAAACTAGATACATTCCAATAACTTTCCAAATTTTGCTTCTGGGGCAGTAGCAACTAGAGAAGGAGAACTTGATAGTACAATTCTTTGGGAGAGGAGGATCCAAAATGCAATCTGAAGACATAGAAGTTTTATGTGGGATTGCTCCTAGACACTGAGGAATCCCGTGAGAGCCCCTTGGACTGAGCCCACCGCTCGTTCTGTGGGAACACAACACAACCCCTCTTTTCTCCCTACAAGAACAATACAGCGGAAACTCTGCTAGGAGCTTGCCATGGAAATTCCATTTCCCCGTGCAGAATTTTCCTGTACAGGACTAATCTGGACAGTTAATGGCTTCTTAGCTGAGCTTTAACGTAGGCTCAAAAGCATATGAATGCTCTCGTGGGTGGAATAGCAGGCTACTGGAGGATATGAAATATTTCCTCAATGGAGGCATTTACTGAAGCCTCTGTAGGACTTCCATGAATCCATGAAAGCCAAGTCTTCTGAAAATGTTCATGTTAATTTATATAGATGTTTTAAAAAAGGAGTCATGGAATTCCATACCTCATATACATTAATTTTCCACCCAGCAGAATAACTTTGGCCATCTTGTACTTCAGTGAAAACCACCTCTGTAAGCAGAGTGTGACTGAACAAGAACTAGCATAATGGAAACTTTCATTTCCAAAATATAATAAAGTTGCAGGAGCAGTGAAGGAAGTGACCATTACTTGCACTTATGGTACACTCATTTATGCCTTTATGAATATGAATTTATGTTTTCCTTTTATTCTGCTGTTTGTATAAATGAAATCTACCATGGCATTTAAAACTGGATTAAAATGTTTCTTTTGTTTCTGCTTTTGAGTATTTTACAGAATAAATTATGTTTTAAGGTTGCTGTTACAAATGCTTATGATGGATCATACTATGCAAGGGCCTAGTCCAACTCCCACTTTACTCGATGGAAAGATTCCTTTGATGTTGATGGGAACTGGATCAGGCAATCGATATGTCTTGCTGTTCATACCTATTAATGTACAAAAGTGTTAATGCTTTATAAATTAGCAAAGATATTATTACCATCTGAATGTCCAGTGTAGATATATTACCTGAAACAAGTAGTTCTATGAGCAGTGGAATTAATGAAGCCGAAGTTTCTATGATTTGTCTCTGAGGGTGAATTTCCCTGTGGATTCTCTTATGCCTAACCATGGTTGCACTCACACTACAGCCTTTCTTGCCGCAAGAGCAACGTCTGCGTACCCCTCACCTCCCTGGCTGCTTATTTGTAGAAAATGAATACAGATGAATCTTCTCTAGCTCTCTGTTGAATTTGTGTAAAAGTAGCTAACGGATTTATAGGGGCTTGCAAATAGGGGACACAAAAGCTTACAAATGCTATAGTTGCAAGCCACGTTCTTGGGGAAACTGGACTAAGACTAAAGGAATTCACGTATTGGACTTTGTATCATCAGACTGTGATGATATGCTAAAGGAACAGTTAATAAGAAACCACACATGGAGATTTAAAAGGAGTAAGAAGTAATCTGAGTTTTAATAAACGACACAGAAAGTTTGCAGTTATCCCAGTAAGCACAGCGAGGCATCACATAACGTCATGACTTCCCAGGGGAGGCATCTTGTTCCAGTGAGACCCCAGTGCCCCGGGAGCTTCCCAGAGTAAATATTTATGGTACTGCTACATGCCTTTGGGAGCAGGTGACTCCCCCAAGAATTAAGACTTGCTTTGTAAGCCAGAGGAGAAGGGGAACAGACCTTGGCTTGGTTCTTCCCTCTGCACTTTGGTAAGCAAAATAGGGAACGATCTTATTTCATTCCTGGGGAATGTACTCCTAAGAACAAGGGAAAAGTCCTTAAATGAGCCAGAGGAGGGAAAGGAAGAATACACAGTGTCAGACTTTGTGGTCTGTCTTCATTCTTATTCATTCTTTCCATCCTCCAAGTCTGCATTTTCAAAAAGTTTGCTGCAGAAGTAATAGGAAGCATACTGAGTCAAACTGACCATTGGAATTGACTTTGCTTCAGTTATTCTAGGAGGAATTTGATCCTTACAGTTTTTAAATGAATTGCATTAATAATTAATAACTGAGAACAGATCATAACATTTCATAAATGTAAAAGCCTTAATTCCTACATATTTCCCCATTATGGAGCAGAGTAAGTAATGTTGGAATGGATGCATTTTAGGTGAAATCAGTACTAGTATTCAAAGTTAACATTGTATAGTTCGTCTCATTACAATTGCCTATAGCTTTGCCAATGTCAACAATCTGAAATTAAAATTTCTACATTTATCCTGTGCATCTGTATAAAAGCAGATTTTATATTTTAGCTTAAATTGAAAAGAAAAATAATGAATGAAAGGTAAAGAAGTATCTATCTGTGCAAATGTTCAGCCATCTTCTCTTCGCAAAAATCAATGTTTTGTAAAGCTCTACCATCTCCATCGAGATTATTTTGAAAGACAGAAGGAACAGTGCTGAAATAAGATGGATGAATGTACTGATCTGGGGAATGTCCAGGCAAAATTCTATGATTCCATGAATTGTAAACCTTTAAGAACATCATTTGTCCTCAGTAGAGTTTGTTGAAGGCTCACTGATAAAAGTCTCAAAACTTCTCACTTGTACTTTCTGACTAAACTCTTCAAGTGGCTGGCATTGATTTTGTGCACATGACATGTAGTGTAACCTTTGTTTGGCTAATTTGTGTGCCTAATTTATGCCATATTCCTCTCCACCATTTAGGGTTAGAGAGAGATGGTGGCTGAAGCAAAAGAGCCAGGAGAGAAATGTTCTCTTAATTCTTTTTACCAAAGTGAGACCTGCAAAACCTTTACTTTGCCAGTAACTTTTGTGCACCGTACAACAAGACTGTTATAGTGCATATGTTCAAGTAGGTCAAATCAAAGTTATTTTAATAATGACATTTTATCATTTTGCTACTTTAGTGTTCTTTTAAGACCATTTTTGTTGAAATCTAGTGTATCTGATTGCTTTGCGATCTACTACTGAAGTTAACAGATTATAGTTTACCCATGACATACATTATTTGATAACTTAATTGTTGTTCTCTAAAGGGTGTTAGAACTCATGATGCTCTTGGGAAGAATCATTCTGCATCCTATTGGCTGCTCAGGAAGGTAGTTTTTCAAAACTCTAAGCACATCATCATTTTTCTCACAAATCTTTTGCTGGACATGAAATGCAACCTGTAGAATGTTATATGCTGAATATGGTGGTTTATCATTCATCTAGTAACGTATCACCTTACGAAACTGCTGCCATATTTTTGTGACTGTGTATCCATCCTGCTGCAGACTTCCTCTCAAATTATTTTCTTGTGTGTTGTTTCCACAAGACGAATGCCTAAACAGTTTGAAATCAATACTGCATGCTCTGCCATGTAGGTGGTATCCAAAAATCTCTTCCAAATTTAGCTATATGTTTTGTAGCACCTGTTTCACAAGTTCTTAGCACCTGCTCTCCTTATGGGAATGTTAACATTTACTTCAGTAAGAATAACATCCAGTCCCATATTTGTTGATAGCCCCACACAACATCAACAGCTATGCTCCTAGAGGAAACAGAGTATGTACTTCCTTTATCAAAACAGATGAGCAGGACATCCTGGCCAACAGATCTTTCTTGTCTTAGTGCTGCGGCTATTTCTATTACACTTAAGAGTCTGCTACTCTGGGTAAAGTGAGAAGGATGCAAAACTTACACTTTCCTCTGTGTTTTTGGTAAAAACAGCAGGAGACAGAGAGAGGGTTTTGCAGAATATGGCTTTCACAGATGCAGCAATTTTTTTTGTATCATAGCATGCAGCTGCCTTGGGAAAAGGCGAGGGGTGGCCAGCAAATTTGTACAGAGTCTGCTTCTGCCACCGGGGAGGTCACTGCAGCTCTGGTCTGCATTGTGGAGTGCTTCATTTGCTATTGCTTGGTCAGGCTGTGAAAGGTCTATTCTTAGCCACTGACAGTATACCGAGGAGCAGCATTTGATGCTTAGCAATTAACCGTGTTAATGGAGAATTGCAACACTTACCAGGGCACAGGCCTGCAAGCATGAATGTTTGTGCCTGGCTATTGTGACCACTTATGCAATCAGAAGAGTTTATGTGGAAATTATCAGTTAGATGTCTATCTTCTGCATATGAAATGCTCACAGTGTAGTGGTGGCTACAAATTAAGGCTTCTGATTTTTTATTACAGTATTTCACAATAAATGTATATTATGTCCCTAGGCAAACCCCGATTTATGAGAACTTTGAGGTTTAAGTTTTGAGATTCTTTTAGCTTATCAGAGCAGAATATAAATTTTTAGCATAATTGAGAAACAGGGACAGAAATTTAAGCTTTGCTGGTACATACTGGATCATCATTGAACAGACTGTCAGCAATAGTTATTTAAAAGCAAAACTGCTCTAACAATTGCCAATGATCCCGCAATCATTTCCTATTGTTTCAATTATAAATGAAGATAAACAATGTAGCATTTTTATTAAACATTTTAAAGCACTTTACAAAAGAGGTCAGGATAATAATATTTTGATTAATCCGGACACTGAGGAAGAGCAAGAAACTGAGGAAAAGAAAAAATCCCCAATGATTTTCTCACTGTTACCAGGTAAGTGCTCCCACTATGGGGCAAGAAGGGGCAAAGAAAAGGCAGATACCTGTGCTGATCTTGCTTTACAGCCCAATGCAATGTTAAAAGCTGGACAATGTAACCTTAACCTATAGAGGAGAGCAGCAGCACGTGCACTACTTCTTCTCCCCCTCTCATCTCAGGATGAAAACCTGGAAAAAGTGCTCTGTACTTGCATTTTAAAGGCACAGTCTAGTCCTTAGCATATGGTCTGAATTGGAAATACTTTGCGGAAACTAATATTAGATTCTCAGGTAAAGCTAATTTACTTCTCTTCTTTTTTCTTTTTTTCTTCTTTCACATCTTAAAAAATCCCCAAATCCTTAATTTTGAATGTACAGCAATTATTTACTATTAAAATTCTTGTATGCTTGAATTGGTAGCAATTTTTTTCCACTGTTATGAATCTTAGTTTGGCACGAATTGACTATATTCAATATATCCTAATTTGTTCTAAGTTTTTTATTGCCTGAGCAGTTGAACTTTAGCTCTGATTCAGACAAAAATGAGGAGTGCAAAGGCAACTGTTTTCAAGCTTTTGCCAGGCAAAGCTAGATAGAGGTTTTATCAGAGTAAGAAATTCAGGATTTGACCCTCTGAGTAGATTTTATTTTCAAAGCAGTTTCCCAGAAGCCACACATAAAAAGGAAACAAAGCTAAAATTGAGACAAGGTCAACTGGTTATAGAAGTGACTGTAACAAACCTCAAATAGTTCTGATATTTTTGTTTCAACTAAAGGTCACAGAATTTTTATTAAGAATCCAACCTAGATGTTTACACAGGAATCAGAAAGAACAACTTTTTAACGACAGCCCAACAGGAAGGTTATATTCGTAACTGGTGTTAACTTCATGCTTGATGCTGACAGATAGTATTATTGGTTTAAATATTCAACGACAAAGAAGTCTCCCTTTACCAAGTGTATAACATATTAGAAAGTAAGAGACTTGGAGAAATCTTTTGAGCATATTTTGTAATTATTCATTGCTTGGAAATATATATATTATATACACATATAAACACAAACACATGTATTTTATCAGAATAAGGCACAATTCTTTTCCATTGTAAGGGCTTTACAACCCATGTGAGTGGGAGAAGGATCCGGTTTTATTTAAACATGGCATAAATGCAGACAGTGCGTATTTTCCAAGCAGAAATTAATGATTTCAATTCAATTGATAGAGGTAGTTAATGTCAATTAAAAAGGAAGACACTCTTTTTACTTTAGACACTCCTTTTCTAAAGGAAAGTTATTGTATCATAAGAAGAGCAAATACTTGCATACTCATGGTCTCCTTATGTGGGAATTCATTCCACCCCCCAAAAACTACTCAGAAGCATTAGGTATCAGATAACGTAAGTCACAGAGGTAGTCAACTTAGAATTTCCTCTGTTGCTAAGAATAGAAATTACTGTTAGAGGTTTCTCTGAGAAGGTGTCTGCAGATTACAACTAATTTTTGTCCAATCTAAAATAGCTTACATTTATTTGTTCTCCTTCAAGGCATTTGTTCTCTCCTTTAATATGAGAAATGCTGGAGAGCCCGAGTTGTTCTTTATTTGGAATTTTAGGTCTGGGAAGATTTAATTTAGAAGATATCTAGATTTTGCTGCTGGTTTTAATATACAAAGAATATTCTGTCATTCTGACTTTCATTTTTGCCATGATTTTATAGTCTGTTTTTCACTGGCACAACATGCAGATATTCTCTTTTATGTGCATTTAAGTAAATAGTAAGCAAATATATAAAACACATAAAGAAGATATTGGGAAGATAGGTATACTCTGTATGCTTGTATTGAAGGCTGTTGTCCATTCTTCTGAAAGACGACACTTGAGAATTCATGTGACATGGAAAATACAGGGGGTTTAAATAGTGATACAGATAAAATGTAAAACTCAGCCAAGGGCAGCAATATCCCTTTCAAACTGTTGTTAATAGTCACAAACTGCCAAATCCTTTAACAACAGAATTAAGTCTAACTGACAGCTGAAGAAAAGTGCACCTGATATTTAGAGATAAACATGTATCATTTTCAGTGTCATAAAAAGGTAGGCTAGATCTAACCTTCAGCCTGGATTCAGAATGCTATGGTACAACGGGAAATAAAGTTTCTTTTCGTTCTACCTTGGTCATTATCATGACCTCCTAAGCCAGGAGCTGGCGCTAAGTCTTTCTTAAAAATGGGAGCAAAAAGGCAATTTAATAGTATCCTAATTGCAAAAATGCCACCATAGGCTTCATACTTTGTGAGTAGTCCTAACGACCCTGAAAGGATAGGCCACATATAGAGCATCTCAGTGGGACTACTCATATTCTTAAAATCATGAATCTGTTAAATTTGTTAATAGATTATGGTCCTTATTGTATAATTAGTGAAAGTTCTTGATCCTCATTGATTAAAATCCCAGTAATGTGCAAAGGTGGGGAAGAAGAAGTGGGCTATTTTTTCCATTTTACAAAGGGTAAACTTAGGTGCAAGAAAATAAAGAGTCCTTCCCAAGGCTGGGCAGGGAACCCTTAGCCAAGCCCTGAACTCTTAAGTTCCATCTGAGTACTTCAACCTCACAGCTGTAATTTTAGCTTCACTGAAAAAGCTATTTAATTACTAATTTGATGTAATGACAGCTGACTGAAGGATAATCTTCAGGTAATTTGAGAAGAGAGGATTTTTCTGCTGTCCACCTTAAAAGAACATGGGTAAATTAAGCAATTAGAACTGGTTACAAAGGTAAGTTAAAAGCTAAACATAATAAGACACAGTTTTCAGCGTTTCAGAAGAACGAAATACAACACATCAGCAGCTTCAAAATCCTTTTGAACAAGTGCACTCAGAAACAACTAACTGGCAAACAAAGCTATTATGAAGGTGACAGTGTGGACAGTGAACTTTTGGCATGTCAACTCTATAAAACGTAGGCCTCTAGAAATATTCCTCACATTTGAGTAAGTAGAAAAGAGGAAAATTTAGGAACAGATGCTGTGGATGGGGTGTGACGATTTGTAGCTTTTTACAAGGTTTGATAGATGAGAATCTCTTTAAAAAGAGAAGTATATTCCTTTTGTATTGTTGAAAGGATTTAATTTTCCTGAAATTTTACAGGATCAAGAATAATAAAGTGGTCAGAACCTCAGAGACCAATGAGAGAATTTTATCACATTACTTCATATTTAGGTAAACTTTTATTCTTTTCAAGCAATACAGAAACTGCTTCAACAACATCCCATATCATGAGATAGCTATTCTATTATTCCATCATATATCATAATTTCTAGGTAATTAAGCTGATTCTATTGTATAGATAGATTATGCTAGTCTAGTAGTTGTTACATGAAAATGAATGTCCTTTGAAAATAAGTCTTTTTTTAAATTACTGATTCCATGTAACCATGTACAAGAAGGTTTATAGGAGAAAAGCTACTTCAACCTCAGTAATAAGAAAAGTTATAAGAAAAAGGTAAGTAGAGCATGTCTCATTATCTTCAGGGAATGTCAGAGCAGAATCAGCATGGTTTCAGTGAACCCACTGTTGGGCTGTTTCCTTTCTCACCTCTTTCAAAAGGGCTATTTTATACCTTCCATAGGAAATCTTCACAGCTAATGTAGGATTGTAAAAATGCTGGATGCGAATATAAATTATTAAAAAGGATAAGGCACCAGGGCAGGTTGTTTCTTCTAATATGATAAAAATTGCTGTGCCCACAAAATCTATTATAAATTGCACTAACAAGGTCAATTTTTTGGGTTTTGATTCAGGAAAGTAATTAAGCAGGTGCTTAAAGTAAACTTTCCTGAAGAGGCCTTTAAGGATTAATGTGGACCTCTGGAGATGCGATACAGGATATTCTGAAGAATGCGAGGCTCCCAAATAAAACAGGGCAGAAGCTACGAACTGGTCTCTAGCAGTCTCTTTTGTGTTGCCAGAACCACAAAGAAGTCACAACAGCAGAGGCAAAGCAAGCGCTGCAGCTACGCCTGGTTTCAGCTCACGACAAGTATCATCTTGCCTTTTTGGTTTTGCTCTTTAATAGTTCTGAATCTGCACAGAATTCAGAACAGCGTTGCTTGTACTGTCTGAATATATTCATAGTTTTAATAAATTTTGATGTAAGTTTGAAAAGTTTCACCACTTCTACATTATTCTATCTTTCTTTATAATTGCATACTTTAGAGTTACATACTATTCATTTGATATCTGAACATCTTTTTTTAGATGTTACATGGATTCCTAAAATAGGAAAGATATTGTGTACACTTATATCATTAGAACAGTTCTGTTCAGCATATGTTTCATTAAGAATGGATCTGTCACACAATTTTCAGGGCAATTACTGCAATAGAAGCCTTTGTTGACTTTTCTCAAGTTCTTTTTTCCCCCTTGATTTCCTATTCCTAAACTTAGATAGCCTTTTTATGATGTCATCGTTCTCATGAAACCTTTGTAGGGTTAAGACATGTTGATATGAAATATAAAAAAAATACGATGCTGATATAAAATATGGCATGCTGATACAAAATGCAAACTATGGGCAACATACTTCAGATCCCAACAGTTAAAAACAGAAATGTAGCAGTAAATGAGGGGAAAAAGAGGAGGAAAAGGAATCAAGATTAAGGAGCAAATCAAAGCTGATAAAATAGGTTTAAAAGGATAATGCTTTTCCTTGGTGTGATCTATGGATCTAACCTAAAATAAACTCAGCAGTCACTTTGCAGGAGATAAACATTTAATTCACAATGACAAATATAACCATTTTTTGTTGCTTGAGATTTATCCGCAACAGATAACAATGCTGTCCCCATATTATCCACAAAGGGAATATATTCAGTGCATTTTTAAATTCACTTATGGGTCACAAATAATTTGCAGAAGTATCATCATTGTTAGATATTTAAACTATGAGCTGGTTTGCTTAGTTGACTCAGCATGATAAATCACACATTATTCATGGCACCTGATTGGCTGAGCATGCAAGCAATTTTTAATAAATAAATAATGAATGGCCTAAAATCTACTTCTGTGAGCTCCAGCCTGCATTTTTTTAAGTTCAGCAAACATAAATGTCAGTAAATTTCAATTGCCAAACATTCACAGAAAATATATGCTGAGGCCTTTTCTTTTTCTTTTTTCTTTTTTTTTTTTTTTTAAATGTGTGATGGAGTATTTACAGAGTTTTTGCAACAGTATCCTGCCGAGCTTTCATTTGCTACATAATGTATCTTTTTGCATGATCACTGTATTAGGCACAGGCTCAAAGTAATTTATGGGGGAAAAAAACAATGATGAAACAAAAAAGAAAAACAGAACACACAGAAGATATGAACAACTTCATGGATCTTTTTGTGATACTTTGAAAAAACAGAAAGCAAACTAAGTTGTTCAGATTGATATTGTATTTTGCTAAATTTGGAAATAAATTAAGGATGGAGAATTTCAGCAACAGTTGCTACAGCCTTTGAATAGCCAACAATCTGAACTATGTAATTAACGTAAAATATGTATGCATTTCTGTGGAATGTAAGGACTGAAAAGAATGAAAAATGTGAAAGAATACCTGTGGCAAAAGTTCTTTTTTTCCCTCCTGAAAAATTTTAATTTATGGAAGACTTCTTTTTTTTAATCATTGCTCTTTTATATAGAAAATATTTTCCCTTTACTGTAAGGCTGTTGAAGAGTGGAGAGAAATGAACAAAGCCTAGGAGACCTAGAGACTCCTAATCATCATTCAGAGCACCTAAATTTGACAGCAGCTTTGACTCTCTGGTACTGCTCTCACATGGCTGGCTTATGTTGATCTAAAACTGCTGCCCTGGAAAGGAGCAGTCCTGCCTTTCCTCTCTCCTTCCCATCCGGAACTGCTCATCCCTGCCCGCTCCCTTGCAGTCATGGGGAGATCAGCTCAAGCCACTGATGTTGCTTAAAACTGGTAATGTTTTTCCAGGGTTAATTTTAAATTGATTTACCTTGGTAATGGAAAAGAAGCAGCAGAAATGTGGTCAAAGCTGGACCATTCATCTCAACATCAAGCTGTTTTTACATCAGCTTAAAGTCATCATGAAACTGAACTTCAACAAGTTGCCTAAAAAAGGTGATATGAATAGACAGACTTTGGTTCCCTCACTTTAATAAAAAATGCTGATAACATGAAATTTCTCAGCCAACTCTGACTTGGGCTTTTATTCACTTTTCTTGCCTAATAATCTTTAATGTCAAGGAATATGTAGAATATTTTTGCATTGCATTTTCTGCTACATCTGTTGAACATAAGTTCCAGAGTCATATTTACCTCTTACTTCCACTACTACAGTCCCTGTTTTCAATCACTCACTTCACCATGGTGCTGCAGTTTATGTCATTGGTAGATATTACTGTCAAGACTTATATTGATATATATATTTTCCTATTTGTATCAGAAATCATTGTTCAACACTTCATAGAAAGAGAGATTCCACTTACCGTGCTCCCAACAAAACCTCTTAAAACCTCCTCATATTCAGGGTCATATGTAATTTTCCATGCTTTCACAGAATGTTTTTCCCAGACAACAAGTAACATCATTTTCTTCAACATCACACAGGCCTGTGATATCACTCAGGCATCCCTGGAGCTGTGCAGTAGTGCTGTGCTTAAATACGGCAATTTTTTCCATTATAGTGTCTCTGCAATATGCCGTTTCTTTCTGCTGCAAAGACTGATTTCTTCATTGTTGCCTTTGAGAGACTTATCCCCTCCTGTGCATTAACGCACGGCCTCCTGTTCTTCAGTCCCTCCAGCACAGTGTCCTGCTCTTCCCACTCAGACTTCCTCCCACATTGTTTCTCCCACTCATCTCTTCAGATCAGGTTTAAGATCTTGCCTCCGCGTCCTGTCATGTTAAGATGCTAGCATCTATCATCCACCCGTTAACATTTTGGAACACTCCTTTTCGAGGCTGCTTCTCGCACAGCGCTAGGTTTTGGAGGTTTTCTCTGTGAACCTACGCAAAGTTGCCATATCACTTGCCAGTAAACACTTCCTTAAAATTCTCCTGTGCAAAATTTCCTGCAAATCCCTTCCTTGAGAGCAGCTAGATGCTCTCAACTGCTGTCAGTCCATCATATTGATCAAACGGGCTTTGCTGTTTCTTGATAGTTCCCTGTTTGTAACCCCCATACTACAAGGGACTTGCTGTATGTACCTTTACAATTAAAGGCTTTGGGGAATGGGCTATTTTTTTTTTCCTTCTATTTTTTTACATGGTACAGTACTTAGTACAATGAAATCTTAGCCTATGACAGAGTTTGTAGGTGCTATGGTAAGATGAATAAATTATGATAATAGAATAGCAGTCAGTAATTTAAGAGTGTAAAAAATAATTATTGCTTTACTATTAAATTTGGGACCAGACAAATTTTATTTTTTTCAAAATAAAAATCTCTTTATCTATTTAAAAATCTATTTATCCTTTTAATAAAAATATTACAACAATACTAAAATGTTGGTAGAGGTTCTGTACTTGAACGTTTTGAAAAATGGAGAATGCACTTTGGGATAAAAGTCACTGGATGGCACATGAAGAAAAGATGTTTTCTTCCACTTCTCTTGGTACAGCCTTTAGTCACAGAAAATGTCTGAGAATGTCTATGGAAGTTGCTGCTGCTGGTATTATTATGGTAGGAATTCTAATCACTTTTTTGATTTATACAAAGGAGAGATCAAGTTATCTAAGAGCAAAAGTGTAATTAGTTGCAAATTTTAAGTGGATGTATGAATAGAGAGGAAATACTGTTCTTCCAGACTGGATTAATTTTTCCCTATTATACCCCACCCTAAACATACTCTTGAAGTTGCGTAACCCTCTGTGTGTGTACGTGCATTGGGCTGATTCTTTGCATAGAAGCCCCCTTGCTCAACTGCCACTTTCTAGGAGAAGCTAGACACAGCAGCAATGGTCTAACCGGATGTTCTTTCATCAGTGATGCCATCAGAAAGAGCTGTGTGACATCAACATTTGGGCCAAGTCTTGCCCCCATGAACAGGATAAACTATGCAATAACTTGTGTTTATCCTTCTGCAGCTCTTCCACTTCCCTAGTTCAGGTAAGAAATGGTGATGATGCAGACATCCCGTATCTTCATTAACCTCATTTTAGCAGATCAAAAAGATGCTGAGTCTAAAGAGTAGATGGGCTGGATCCATTACCACGTGTATAATTCACAGGGTTAGACCTAATTATGCCTTCTGGCATCAAAATCTAGTAATCCATGAGGACAATCCTCATTGGGGATAATCTGCCTTTTTAAAGGCCTTCTGCTTTTCAGTGTCCTCTTAGATGCGAGGGAAGAGACATACCACTTCAGGGAACCTGCTCAAAGCTCCCTCAGGCCATCAGTCCCTTCATGCTGGGCAGGCCAGGTACGGCCTATGATGCAATGAAGCAGTCAACACTTACTTTATATACTGAAGAGAAGCACTGAGGAATGGTTTAACAGAGGTATTTGTGCCTGCAGAAACTTATGGGCATGTTGATAATCAGTGCCAGGACTTCTGAGGGCTGGCTAATATCTGTGCCAAACGTCATGGGGCTCAGATTTACACAGAGTATATTTGTCATTAGGGTTGGTATTCACCAAATGTAACCTTGGTATCTTGTATTACTAAATGTCTCGATGCGAGTTGTTTTAATTTTTTCCAGAGATAACCCTGGAATTATCTTTAAAGCACTCAACATTCAACCCCCCTCTCCTGTTTTGCCTTTGCTCAACTCCCAGCTCTCTGTGTTGAGTGTGATTGATGACCTTTCCGAAGAAAGGCACCATCACTAAAAGTTCCCTCACTGGTGGCATCCATACTGTTACGGTTTGCAGGTAATGGACTTTTTTGCCACCTAAAATATCATAAAAGTTTTGTCTTCATAGAAGACCTCACGCTGCTGTAACATGATGTCTCCAACTTAAGGGGGTGGCCTCTAAGAGCCCCTGGCATATGGGTTTTATGCATTAGGGTCTATAAAGGAGATACCATTTGCAGAGATTTACAGTGCGCCAGGACTATGTGCCAGATGGTAAAAGCCATATGAGTTGCGGAGTCCTTAGAGATTTTTTTTTAGTTTGTTTTTGTTTATCATAGAGAATACTCTTCTGGGTTCATAAAGTTTCAGCATGTTCTGCCTACTGCGTCATGGAGAAACATATTAACTCTATCCTGAATCAAAGCCACCGGGAATGATAAAAATAGTATTTAAAAAAAGGAGGTAGGCAGGCCATTTCCTGGGACAGAAAAAATAGTTGTTTGACAATACATTCTTGCTATTTTGATGCTAAAATGAATAGGTTGTTATTGCTGTTATTCTCTGAAATGATTTATTCAGAAGAAAAAGCAGAGTTCTTTGAAACAAGTGTATTTAAACACTGCTTATCCTGCTCACCTGGAAATGCAATATTATTCTGGCTATGAAGAATTACTCACATTTGGGTTTCAGGATATGTTCAAATAGTATCACAGAGGGGCTTCCCCAGTCACAAAGAAAACGGTGTAATTTAGAAAGCCATTGCGATTTGATGTCACAGGCCAGGCAAGCCAATGTAATTCATGGGACACGCTGGACTAGCAAGATTTCTAAGTACACCCCGCATGGGAGTAACGCACACTGCATATGGTCTGTAGGAGGGTGATAAACCCACAACTTTTAGTCCAATAGATCTACTGCAATAAAAAGGACACACCATCAAGTTATTTAACTGGATTGTTCATCTTCTTTGAAGCCTGCCAACTACTATGCTTGTGAAAATTCATCTAAACCCACTACATCTGCATAAGAAAGAAGACATGGGATGCACAGGAATCCTGTGGAGACACAGGACTGGAGGGACCCTGAAGGCAGTGAGGCCTACGAGGGTCCAGCCCTGCCTCAGACTGCTGGCAGGCCCTGGGCAGGATGAGTCAGTTTGTACATGGCTCCCACCCCCCAGCAAAATGGGAGCTCCTCCTTCCCTGCCGCGGCTTCGCCGGTGGGCTTTCAGCAGCGCGTCCTGCCCCGCCGTGGCCCCGGTGGGCTTTCAGCCGCCGCAGCGGCGGCCGGTGTCAGGTAGGTGACGGCGGCTCCGCCGCGGGGCGCCGCCAGGTGGCGCCGGGGAGCGCGCGCTCTGCCGGCCAACGGCCACCGCCAACGACCGGGGCACGCGGCGCCCGGGGGCGCGCGGGCGGTGTCACCGTGGCAACTGCCCGGGATTTCTGGGGCGGGATCAGCCGCCACCATATTTTCCTGTTTATCGTACCTCAAATAGCTGACCTTGGGAGAGACACAGCTCCGCTTTGAACGGCGGCGCTCACAGCCCGCCTCAATGTTACCAGCGGTTTGTTTTGCTGGGTTGGGAAGCTGAGAGCCACAGGCCGAGGCCTCTGCCAAGTTCAGGATTTTTCCACCAGCTACACTAGTTTATTTCTAGTCTCTTCTCATAGCAAAGTCTCTTGACGCACGGGGTAGGCCCTGGTTGTAGAATTTATATCCTCGGGGGTCCCTTAGGGAGTGCAGTGCTGCAAAAGTGATCAGAGCTGGCTCCTAACTACGCCCAGAATGTCCCAAGGTTATATGAAAATGAAGTAACCTTAGATTCAGCATGAATATCTGTATTAAAATCCCCACTTTATGCCTTGAATCCGACTTAGTCACTTCAGCTAGGCTACAGCTACCATTGACATACAGGCTGTGGACGCGATCCAGGAAAACAAGATATTTTGAGACCGGTGAAGGGCATCTCAAGTTTGTGTTGCTTACTGGTAAAATTATTCATTTTTATTTAAACCTGCAATTCCTGGCTGAACCATGTTGTGATAAATAGGGGTAAAACGTGGCTTGCTTGAGTATTAATAGTAAGCTGCATACAGCTTTTTGTGAGTGAGAGATCAGTGCTGCTTGTGGAGGCGTCCCAGTCTAATCCCTGCTGTAGACAAAATTGACAGGACAGTTACGTGGCATACATGGCAGATGAACTGCATGAATATATTTATATTAGTAAATTCAAAGTGTAAATTGGTAGTGGTAATTCTGTTGTAGGCAAGGCTGAAGTTTTTGGGTGCAGTTGGCTATAAGTAGCTGAAACTCAGCAGACGTGTTTCCTCTACTCCTTTACTTCTAAAACCTAGAAAATGAACTAACTTCCAGTTTACTTACTTTTAAAATAAACTAATGCTATGTGTTATCTGCCAATGAAAATATTCTGCTTTGCCCTCAGTGCTGTTTAATCTTGATTCTTGAAGGTGTTCTGGGCACAGCCTACAACAAAGCTGGGTACACTGCCAGCATTTCATACGGTTCACCAAAGTGCCCAAGAGCTAAACCCCTGTGAATGCCACCAGAAATAACCATGCATTCTGTCAATTTTCATCCATGTTTCCTCACAGATCTTAGTTTTCTTTCCCTTTAAGTCCATTGCAAAATATGGAAGTCTTTTAGTCACTCTCTCAGCCACGTCAAGGATTTTTTTTCTTTTTCTTTATAATCCAGTTAACACAGTTTTGTTTTTAGGCACGTGGACAGTTCAGTGGACGTGGGCATTTATGCTCAGAATGCAGTGACCACCCTCATTTTATGTTTTGGACAAATAATTGTCTCACCTCCTAGTTCTTTGGAGCCAGTTTGCTGGCTTAAATGTGCCATTTTACATACTTCAATGATTTTTTTTGCCTCTTTTCTGTTCCTTTTCTCTGAAAACAAAGACTTTATCAGCCAAAATCAACTATTCCATAAAAAGTAACTGTTGTGGAAAGCACCTAGGCAACTCTGTCAGACACTACCTAAGAAAGTGCCTCAGAGCTCTGAAAGCACTACATGGAAGAGCAGCTCCACACCTGCTTGTTATAGTTTATCTGAATTAATTTTGAAATTAAAAGATATGTTTAATTAGGAGGCTGTAAACCATTCTTGGCAGAGCTGGAAAAGAAGAGTGATACCGACAAAATAAAATAAAAATACAAAGTTAACAAGAAAGATACAGAGCAAAAGCTATGTAGAGGGGTAGTGCCAGATTTGTAGGGACATGAGAAATTGCTAGCTATGTTGCGTAAAGCTTATTTCAGGACCTCTTGAAGTCAATGTAAAGAATTGTATAAGAGTAGGATTTTGGTTAAGAATTGGTAGCTACAGGCTTTTATCAGAGAACAAAATTTAGAATTGTTCTTGAAAAAGAAATTAAGTAAACGGGGAAAAAACTATCCTGGCATAATGGTGTATTTTGAAATGCAAAGAGAAAAAACGCCCAAAGTCAGGGATAGTAGTTCAGAAATTTACTTTCAAACAACAAAAATTACACAGGCCAAAGCATAAAGTGTCGAGAAGCTCCCAGTCAGAACCCAAACTTGCAGCTGCGGATCTGAAGTGTTAAGCCAATTTTGGATATAGCTCTGCAAGGCAGTTCGTATGCGGGACAGGCGTATACGTGAACGATTCATCACACAGAAGCCCTTTACAACTAAGCAAGCAGATGTATCCTATATTTCCAGAAGGGAACAGGTCCATAAACAGAGAATCAAAGCAAGTTTATAGAGAATAGATCTTACCAAATAAATCAGGTTGGGCTTTTTTTGATAGAAAAAGCTTGGGAGCTGTTTTTCAAAAGTTTGTGCAGCTGATAGTTCAGTTGGCTAGAAGGAGGTTTTGGCTTACAGTGTAAGTTAAATATTTTCAAGCATCAAAGAAGTGGCAGATGGGGATGGTTAAGAGGTAGCAACTCAACAGTTTTTAAATCTCTGAGTGGGCTATTATCCAAACAGGTATTGTGTCTGTGTTTGTGTCTACCACACAACTAATACCCTACCAGTGAACAAAAATATACATTCACTTATGTTTTGGATAAGATGAATAAAACACAACCAGAGACCAAAACATAGACATTCTTGTTTTCACGGTCTGCTTTCTCCTCTAGACTTCAAGAGGCATGGTCTCTAGCGTTCTGTCTTGCCACACCTTTCTCCACCGGCAGAAATGCTTTGAGCTTCATTTGGAGTGTTGCAGGTTAACCACAAGCTGGAGGTTAAGAAATTCTCAATTCATGCAGCGATGAGCCCTCAATCCAAGTGCTGTCCTTAACCTAGCTACTGCACGTGGAGATTTGTCTTAAACGCATGTATAAAGGTCTGTCTGACAGTGTTTTAGTTGTCTTCCGTTTTGAGAAGAGGATTTTGGGATCTAGTCACAAGCATGAATAAAACGCAGACACCTCTCAAGCAACAACCAAGAGCAAGGGCCTAAGCCTGAATGCAGCTCCCAAGGCGAGGGGCGGAGGCCTCCATGGAGGCCTCTCACAGCTCTGTCCCAATAGCCTGACCCAAAGTGACACTGCTACACCATATTGTAGCTGGCCTTGAGTACAGGCAGCCGAGCCCCGGGAACGGGGCAGCGAAGAGGTTGCAGAACACCTGGGTACGTTCAAGGCCCTGACAGACTTCAGCCATCAGCTGTCTTTCCTGGACATGAGAAACAAAATTACTGCACTGAGATTTTTACACTGTTCCTTGATGTTTTCTTTATATGCAGCAGAAAGGTGGAGATGTAAGTTGTCACAGGCACAGAAGAGGAAGAAAACATGACACTCCTATTATGACTGCAAGGTCCTCGCAGGGCCTTCAGCCTGAAATCTGACAGTTCAGTGACAATCATGTTGCAAGGACCACCTCAGCTTCCTGCTTGGACTAAATACTTCCACTGGATCCCCATGCTTTTTGTCCTCACTTTCATGGATCCTTGGGAGTTCCTAGTTCTTTTGTTGGTCCTTGCGGTAGCTGCCTTCTCTGCAACAACAGTTTGCATCTGGTACAGATGTTCCTAAGCTTCGTGCTGTGCTGCTCTGTGTTTATGGAGAGCCTCCCTTGAAATGATTTGGAGAGCCACTCAATGCACTCCTCCTTCAGATCTTCTGTGTTAATATTCCTCCTAAGGAAGGTAAACTTAGAAAATCAGCTGATTACACTAATGATGGCTAACCTGAGGGGCAGGTAAGAAGACTTTGTTTTTTTTTTCAGTATTGTAATATTTCAATGGTAATTATGTTTTAATGTGTATTTCTAAAATGGTTTAAACTTTATGCTCCCTTTTTTTCACCAATCGCTTATGCCATTTCTTAATTTGTATTAGTACTCTAGGTACAATCTCCATTTGATTTGGTCTTAAAAAAGTTTTCCTTCACTAAATAGAAGAGGTGATTAAGAACATCTTAATTATGACTCTGATTCAGAAGAGCAGACAAATGAAGTATGTCCTAAAGAGCTTTCCTGAACTGGAACCAAAATTAATAGTTCTACTTTGTAGCATAATTTTTGTCTGTATGATTTTGTTATCTTTTTCTTAGTCATAAAAGATGTTTTCTTTCTCTGCCAGGGATTTGAGCAATGAGAGTATTTGAGCCATTGCATTAAGCTATGGGACAGTCTTTTAGCACTTTCACGGAAATTTTATTTCGCTCGTTTGTCTTAATTTAAGAATCATCACTAATTTGTCACGAGTAAGAAAAAAGGTCTAGTCCACTTACAAAGATGACAATATTTAGTAGGTTCTACCCAATGTTAACATGTCCATTGAATACACTTCTATGATTTAAGAACCTGCCATCAACCTAGTATTTCTTTAAGAAGATAGGCCAAAGGACTTGTGTCCAGAACTGGAACAGTTCAAATACTCTTAAATCATGGCAGGGAAGGCACTGAAAGAGTGTCATGGGTTAGCGTGCAGAATCACTTTAAATAAGTAGGGTTTTGAAATATCAACCTCAGAAAATATGCTGCTTCCTGGGAATGCAGTTTGTAACTTTAATAATTGCTCTGAATGGTAAAATGACAGAAAATGAATGGGACTCAAATCCTTCACGACATCACAAGACACATAACTGAGACAGAGATTACATCTGGATTTTGCAGAGATGATTAATCAATCATGTAGTCAGCTCTAGCTGGTGCTTCTCCCAAGTATTCAAAGCAGCACATAGCTTTGTTGACTGGTCAGAATATCAAAAACTCATGGAGTTTGTTGATTGTTTCTGGATTATCTGAATAAATTATTTGATAACAGTCCACAATTGTTTTGAAACAATTTCAGAGACATTCACTGAAGCATGTTAGATCTGCTGCTTAACTCCCAGGATCAAATGGATAAACAAGGCTTTTGTTACATATGTTTGAAAGGGCACTGGAGAAAATGAAGTAGAACTTTATTTGCAAATACAAACTCTGCATCAGAGTCCACCATCCCGGTAACTTTAACTGAAGTCTTTCTGGACTTCATGATTTATTATAGATATGATTTATTTTGCACAGGAACTGGATGAATACGGTAGAGGAAATAGGATCTATAAGATACTCTTCCCAGACATTCTACATCCATCAGTAGGATGTGCATAAAATTACAAGGGATGAAACAGTTAGGACAAAGGTGTTGTCAAGAAGGTGTATTGCTGGGAGCATGGCATAGCTGCTTTTGGAAAAAGTGGCATAATGAAGAAATATATTGACCAGCTGTTACCAGACAAAAAGGTTTAGGGAAGAGAACAGTGTGCTGAAATTAAAGCTGTTGGCCATGCAGTTATTGGGGAGGAAAATGATTATGCTTTTTATTGTCCTGAAGGGGATGTAAATGAAAATGTTACAGTAGAATGTGAATCTTTTAATACAGATGAAGAGCTGAGAATGAACAAATGCCAATTCCCCTCCTAACAAGCTACCTTCAGCCTCAGGGCAAATACAGAATAAAACATATATAAACATGTAGTGGGAACCATGTTAGGCATATGTTACATGTGGTTCTCTTATTCATTAATCTATTAGAATGAACAGTGATTAGCAAATATATATATTATATAGGTATGTATGTATAAACCAAACTCCTGATTTATGAAAACTTTTAAGTATGTGCTTAAACAACGCATGTATTTAAGTCCCATTGAAGTTAGACCTGTGCGTGAATCCTTTCTTGATCTGGGACCTTATGCAGTTATTTTCCTTTTCTGGGCATCTTGACATGTCTTGAAACTGGCTTTCTGTAAAGGCAGCTCCCATTTTGCAACACAGAGTCAATATGATATGTTACAGAAAAGTATTTTCTCATGAAGACTTTGTTATTGTTCCCATTTTCTTTCATCTAAACCAAAAATAACTCATGCTGAAAATGCAGTCTGTGTATACTGGCAATTAGAAACAAATCAGGAAATCGCTGTGCTATATTAAATCACACATGCCTAGTTATGATTTAACATGCTGGGGAATGAAACCAAATTCCTCCCTCTGATGGTATTTTGTGACAGTGATAGCAATGATTTATTTTTTTTAAAAGACTGATTAGAATACATATTTAATGCCTTTAGTGCTTCAGGATTTCTTTTTCCCTGTAAAGGACCGTTTTAGCTGAAGTATCAAACACTGCTTTCATAAACACTAGGCTTCACATCCAGAATAACTTTTTTCCATGCTTATACCATTACTATATGCATCCAAAGATTCCTGTGGAGAATGAAATTTCTGGGTTGCCTACCAGGAAATATAGGTGGTTCCTGTTTAAAACAATGTTCCAGGTAACCTAAAATAAGAAATCTTGGAGAGCAGCCAGGTTTGCTTTTTCAAATGAAAGCAAGGTGTCCTGCAACTGGCTGTGCTTCTTCAGTAAAAAGGCAGCAAGAGACATTAAAAATATAGAGGAAGTGAGAGAGAGAGAAAGAGTGTGTAGTGACCTAACGCAGCACACCGGGTGCAAGTTCTGCCTTTGTTTTCACTGAAGCAGCCCTGCTGAGGTAACTGCTGCTGGAATTAAGCCTTGATTTTTCAGGATATTCAATAAACAAAAAATAATTGATGTCACAGTACCTCAAAGAGGAGGAAATGCCCAAAAGATGCTGATGTGGGTCATTTAGCCAAGCTTCTTGGTTGTTTGCATCAAAACAAGTTAGTTCATTTGTTTTTTACAGATCTGTTTCAACTACTGTTTCTCTCTCTAAGCAGCAAGAGAGTATACTGAGTTTATGTAAAATATTTTCTATGAATACATACACAATCATGAGGCTGGGATCCAAAGAACCATTATACATGTAGGCAGTTGTGAGAATTAGTATTGAATAGGATGATAGTTATTATTAATACTAACCTCTGAAGAAATATTGCAACAGGCCTAAATGTAGACAGCAAATTCATATGACTGCAATACAATATGGCAGTAGAAAAAGGACATTGTAACTTGATGCTGCACACAGAGAAGCTGTATCAGAGAGGAAGGAGAGAGCTTCAGAAAAGTGCCAATGCAAACAGTACCTGGAATTCCATTTTTAGACTGCTGGCCAGGGTGCATTGCCGGGTAGGGGACACCCAAAGAGCAGCAAAAAACCTGGGAAATGTTTAAGATAAGATGGCAGTCTTGAGAACATATTGTTTTGCTGAGAACAGATGAAGAGAAACATATTTTACATGTATAGATTTAAATGCCAAAGAAATGCAAGGATAACAACTAAACAACATATGGAGAGTCTCAATACGAGAATGAGAAGAAGAGCCTGGTCTCAGAGGCACTTGGTGACTGTTGATCTTACATACATTTTTCTCTGCCTGTAACATTTAGCTGCTAGGAATGATCTGACTGCAGTGAAGTATCTCAGGACACTTGTCATTTGTGATACTTGCAATCAGCCTGAGCAAAATATTAGAAATATAAGCTATAGAGGATATGCCTGCAGACATAAGGGCATTGTAACAGGCACCATCGGAGCCTGTCTCAGACCATGACGCTGGTGAGGCAGCTTGTAAGCTGGCCCACCTGTGAAGATCCTTGTTCTTGGGATGGTATCATTCAAGACAGACAGGGCCAACTTGCTGTGCAGGCAGAGTAGGCAGTAGCCAGCAGTAATGGAGCCAACAGCTTTGCCTATGCCAAAGGGCACAAGGGTTGTTTGTAAGAGGAGTGCGTGCTGCATAAACAGCAAATTCCTGCCTCCTCCTCCTCCTCCTCTGGTCTGTGGCTGAGAAAGGGGTGAGAGTTTGCCAAAAGTAGCACTAATCCCTGTTTCATAGACACCTGAAGAAAGCTCCACTGTTCCATCTCAGTTTGACCCTCATACCCCAAAGTCTCTCCAAATCCTCCCAGCCCTGCTTACTGCCCCACTGCCCACTAACTGCCTTTAAGTCCTTCCACTCTGCTTGTTCGCTGAGCTGCCTTAGTCTTTTCCCACCACCAGCTTCCTTACAGCAACCTCCCCAACATATTTCAGTTCTCCCTGTATAATAAGTTGCTTTAAGGGATTTTATTTTACCATCTGAGAGGCAGATAATTAGTCACATGAGGTTAATTTTTACTGCCCTAAAGAGACATTCTAGCTTATGATAGATAAGTTGGTATAGTAACTTTCACCTGGTGAATATGAGCCCTGGGCTAGGTTTGCATCAGCCAGCAGAAGAGCTCAGGGGGAGCAAGCTATAGACAAAAACAGCTGGAGTCTCTCATGTACATGCCTCATGCATTTTGGGGGTTTGTACTCAGCTAGATCTCTTCTGATACAGTCTGGAGGTTAAATACCAGGTAGCATTTGAAGTGCGACAGGTCTGCTTTAGGCCTGCCTCTTCTGGTTTAGCTGTCTGGAAGAAAACCTGTTCGTGCATTCTGAGGTGGCTCCACAATGCAACCCAAAGCATGGAAAGTGGGGGCGATTTGAATTAAAACTCTGATGTGGATGCACCCTCAGGCATCTGTGATTTCCAAATATTCTTAAAAGCCACTTCTAGGAGATTTGGTTTTTGAAAGTCTTTGGAAAGAACAAATTAACCGTATCTATCAGTTTGCTTTTATCTATCATTGTATTAATTCTTTCAAAGAATTTTAATAGAATGGAGAGACATGTTTACTATTACAGAAGCTGAATTGTTTAGTTCTTATTTTATATTAATCTGTGGTGCTTTGCAGCTCTCTATTCAATTATTGTTCTCAGCTGTTTTTTTTTGCACTGAAATAAGACGACCATAAACAGAGCCCACAAACATAGTAATATTTACTGTGTAAAGCATCTAATTTCAATCTATCAAGTTAGTAGAGATTGTTTTATGAGTGGAATTTGGAAAGATCACTGACAGATTTGTTGCCGTCCATAAGTTTGTACCAGTTGGAACAGAGAACATGTTGCTGAATAGATGGTGAGCAAAATCTTCCCATTCAAAAGGACTAGGAGATCAGACAGGAGATCAGATACCATGTCTGGGAGATGTATCATTATCTTAGAGGCCTTTCTGAGTCTAAGTGTATTTGCCATGGCTCAATGGGACAACGGGGAGCATAGATGGAGGAAAACAGTGGGTTTCTTGTGAATATGTAAGAGGTGGTGGTGGGCATTGATAAAAGTCAATAGAGGAATGATCTAGGGTCTACTGCTGAGAAATGTAATGTTTGCTTGTCTGTTGTATGGGCTGAAACTGAGGAGGGAGAAAGGTCCTACGAACTGTACTGCAAGAAAAGAAGGACTAAAACACTAAAGCAAGGACTTCTCTTGAATCTTAGGTTCACATATTCTGATCAGCTTTGCAGCTTGTTACTTTTCACCCTTTCTTTGACTCATAGCAATCATGTTCAGGTAAACAATGCTGCTTCTCAGCAAGTTGAGAGTTCCCAGGATACCCCTTTTCAGCAGCTAGAAGTTGGCAGCTCAGGAGCCTTCTGTGTGTGCATGAAGACTGCAGGTCTGTGAACTCCTGCTGGGGCAGTGAGTTGCCTGTCTGCTCTACTGCAGTGTGGTAACCTCACTGTAGACCAGCCCAAAGGCATCTGGAGAAACGGTAATTTCAGTATAAAGGAAGTTATAATTGTGAACATGAGAATAATAGGGAGAAAAAATCTTGTCCTTTCCATGCAAGAGATGTTGTGTGATACAACAAAGGAACATTGGCAGAGGGTTAAATCTGAAATACTGAGTAGATGTGCAGGAAAAGATAACACACAATAGGCTAGAGAAAGAAACATAGTTAATCCAATAGCACCATCTTCCACATGCATTTTACAGGGGGACAGCTAATGAATTTTGATTTTTTTAGATCTGGTGAAGCCAAATTCTGAAAGAAATCAGGACCATCCATACTTTCTCTCCAGCAGCAGGAATGAACATCTGATAGGATATAATCTCTCTTTTCCATCTGCAATGCATGATGGAATCCTCTTTAGCCATGTTTTAGAAGTACTAGTGAAAGCATGAAGACAACTGGAAAAATTTCTCTCTGTGAAGAGAAAGTGCCAAAACAAATGCAGTAACTTTCTTTAGAAAAATTCTTAAGCAAGGCTTCAAGTGCAATGTAGGACATCATGTAGAGGAAATAAGATACAGGACAGAAGACAGGCTTTCTTCTGGAACTTGAAATTAAATTGTGAATCAGCAAGGTAAAGGAATAGAGTGCAAATATTTCAGACAGGAGGTGCTGCAACAAAGTCCCTGTGAATATTATATAGCTAATTACTTTTATACTTTCTGGATGAACCTATTTTTAAGTCTTTTTTAATAGATTCACAAATAATCTTCTGATAATAGTATTAGTGGTTGAGATTATCTTCCATTATTAAAGTTAGGAATCAATTGCTGCTTACCAAGCAAGTTTTGATTTCTGAAAGGCATACCTTATTTATTTATAAAATTCTGGCTTGATTAGGATGTAAGGTGATATTTTTTTCCCAGACAGATATGTCAGACAAAGAAAGGTGAACTACAGATTCTGCTTTTTTCTTGAACCCTAAGCCTTTGATTTTTATGAGAGGTACTGGTCTGTGAGGACGCAGAATATCTCAGCTCAGAGAAGAGGCTGGAACAGAGATGAAATTCTGGATTGATTGGAGGGCATTGATACAATGTAACCAATTCCATGACATGAGGTTCAGATGGCTTTATATCACTGGTTGTTTGAAACAAGTAATAAAGGCAAAACTAAGAAAAGGATAGAAAATGCAGACAAAGTAAGATTTACCAAACTAAAAGCAAGCTCTCTCTGAATTACTCTAGGTTTTTTATTTCTCAGCCTATGAAAAATATATCAGGCTTCTGGTAATACTCCTTCCAAAATACTCTGTCATCATTCTGAGAAAAACAACTCCAAACAACTTTGGACTGTCTAAACCAGTTTGAAATTAATCAGCTAGCATTCACATTTTGGAACAGTTCACAAAAATGTTGACAAACACTGAATTCTTCTAGCAAGTTTCTGATTTGTCGGATTTGGGTCTTTACAGAGAGTTTTGGGGTTGTAGATTGAAGTCTGTTCTCTTTTTGCAGCCATACAAACTACTGTTGCCATTGTCCCTGCAGCTTTCACATTTACGGAGAGAAGAGTGAAAAATACAAGCCTGTGGATTGAGGAAAAAACAGACAAGCTAACTTCTCTGGGCTGCAAAGGAGGCATCCATAGACTGATAGCCTAAGCATGAGTTCGGTGTAATAATTCAGGCATTAAAAGTACTCAGTAAAAGAGTAGTCAAAATGAGATACATACTTGTGCGAAAGTTTCAATAGAGCTTTTAATAATAATAAAAACACCCTGCTTGGAAGGTGTGGGAGTGCTCATACGGCCCACCTTTGGCAAATGGCCTGTATAAAACCACTCCTAAGATAAAGAAATGATGATATAGTGTGTATGTGTATGGATTACCCAAAACTGATAGGATGTCTGCCCCAATCTGATCATCTGGATTAAACAGCAACTGAAGATTTACAAAGAGGCTTTTGACACATATAACAGAATCACAGAAATCTTCTGTGTGAGGGACCTTCAAGAGAAGGGTGGAGACTTTCAAGAGGAAACAGCAACCAAAACAACCTGATTCAACACTGCAAGAAGTCACCCTGTGGGCACCATGACCTCTGTCTAGGACAGGCAGCACAGCCACCTCATCAGACCTGCGGGTAGCCTGCATCTAGCTGGGACCTTGATGGCATGGGTTGCAACAATCAGAGACTCGCACTCAGAGTGTGCGCATGTGCCCTCCAGGGGTGCTTTCTCACCGGCATGTAGATTAGTGGATTGTAGGGAGCAGCATGGATACACATGAAGTGACAGCACCCACAATTCCCTCTGGACGTGTCTGCAAGTAGGGGAAGCTGGGGTCCCAGGAGAGGAGAGTTTGTAACCCACACCCCCACTGTATGTGTGTGTGTGCATGAGTATGTAGCATTCCCCTGTGTGTAGGGGGGAATAGACCTTCTTGGGATTACTCATAGAAGGGAGTTTAGAAGCTTGTGGGTGCAAGCAATTCATAAGTATATAGTTTTATGGTTTATCTGTTTTACTATTGATATTGGTCATGAATATATGGATTCACTGATTGCCAGTTAATTATGTCATCAACAAATCAATAAAACACTCTGATTCCAGTTTGGTTAAGCTACATGCACCGAGCAGTTTTGCCCTGTGACAGAATGAGAGAGGAGAAATCTTTTCTGTTTCAGGAATTGAAGAGGTTGTAGGTTGCCAAAGAGGACTAGGAACATCCACTTTGGTAAGACAGCTCCACATTAGTAAAACAGAGTGGCAGAGGTGGATTCATGGGCTACACAGAAATAAAAATCTAACCAATAGAAGTTATGTTTATGGTAGTGCTCCCTGCTGGGAAAATGAAGTTGCGGGGTGAATTTTAGGACAAGCCTTGCAGAAGCACCTTCTCACACATCTTAGTGGAGATCTGAGTAAAGGAAGTAAAGATGCAACCAGAAATTTTCCTGGACCAGGTGAATGGTCAGTATGAGAGTGCTGCATTTGAAAGCATTGGGAAAATATGCCCTGAAGAGCCTGACAAGTTTAACAGAGCAACTAAGTTGTCAGCTGAGGTGATGAATAGATAGAAAGAGCAAAATCTGGGTCTCGGTAAGGAAGGGACTTGGGAAAGATGCCTGGGTAAATGATAGAGAAGAGTGGAGATGGAAAGGCTCGTTTCAGGAGAAGAGATGAATCTACTGCTGTTTCACATGGCTTTGGAGAGAACAAATACCCCAGGTGTGGGCCTAAGCAGTTAAGAGCTAGGTTGCTCCAAAAGGAAGGAACATGACTGCTCCATATCCTTTGACTACGTTTGTACCGCTGCTGCATCATTCATCTTCATCTCTGCATGCAAATATCTGGTAAAAAGACTAGGAACTAAAACTCAGAAGAATTGTAACAGCATAGTAATTTTCAGGAAAATTGGGGAATGAATGGTATCACTGAGAATACACTAATACCCTCCCCCCTTACAACTTTTTACAGCCATATAGTTTAAGACATGCTTTAATATTTATGTGGTGATATTATTTATTATGCTTAGATTGTAGCTATTCTGCTCCAAAATCTGCCACTTTTAATAACCTCCACAGATTCTTGGCTACACTGAAATATTGGATACACTAACACTGGATACAGCGGGGAATATTGTCTCCAAGGATGAGGACAAGGCTGAGGTACTTAATGCCTTCTTTGCCTCAGTCTTTAATAGCCAGTCCAGGTATCCACAGGGTATTCAGCCCCCTGAGCTGGAAGACGGGGATGGAGAGCACAATGTACTCCTCATAATGCAGGAGGAAGCAGTCAAGGACATGCTAAACCACCTGGACACCCACAAGTCTATGGGGCCTGATGGGATCCCACCCAAGAGTACTGAGAGAGCTGGCGGAGGAGCTTGCCAAGCCACTCTCCATCATTTATCAGCAGTCCTGGTTAACAGGGGAGGTCCCAGAAGACTGGAGGCTTGCCAATGTGACGCCCATCTACAAGAAAGGCCGGAAGGAGGATCCTGGGAACTACAGGCCTGTCAGCCTGACCTCTGTACCGGGGAAGATTATGGAGCGGTTGCTCTTGAGAGTGCTCACAGAGCACCTGCAGGACAACCAAGGGATCAGGCCCAGCCAGCATGGGTTCATGAAAGGCAGGTCCTGCTTGACCAACCTGATCTCCTTCTATGACCAGGTGACCTGCCTAGTGGATGAGGGAAAGACTGTGGATGTTGTCTACCTGGACTTCAGTAAAGCCTTTGGCAGTGTCTCCCACAGCGTTCTCCTGGAGAAACTGGCGGCTCATGGCTTAGACAGGTTTACTCTTCGCTGGGTGAGGAACTGGCTGGATGGCCGAGCCCAGAGAGTTGTGGTGAACGGCGTTAAATCTGGCTGGCGGCCAGTCACAAGCGGTGTTCCCCAGGGCTCGGTTCTGGGGCCGGTCTTGTTCAATATCTTTATTGATGATCTGGATGAGGGAATCGAGTGCTCCCTCAGTAAGTTTGCAGATGACACCAAGTTGGGCGGGAGTGTTGATCTGCTGGAGGGTAGGAGGGCTCTGCAGAGGGATCTGGACAGGCTGGATTGATGGGCAGAGGCCAACTGTATGAGGTTTAATAAGGCCAAGTGCCGGGTCCTGCACTTTGGCCACAACAACCCCATGCAATGCTACAGGCTTGGGGAGGAGTGGCTAGAGAGCAGCCCGGCGGAAAGGGACCTGGGGGTGCTGGTTGACAGCTGGCTGAACATGAGCCGGCAGTGTGCCCAGGTGGCCAAGGTGGCCAACAGCGTCCTGGCCTGTATCAGGAATAGTGTGGCCAGCAGGAGTAGGGAAGTGATCGTGCCCCTGTACTCGGCACTGGTGAGGCCGCAGCTTGAATCCTGTGTTCAGTTTTGGGCCCCTCACTACAAGAAGGATGTTGAGGTGCTGGAGCGTGTCCAGAGAAGGGCAACGAAGATGGTGAGGGGTCTGGAGCACAAGTCTTATGAGGAACGGCTGAGGGAACTGGGGCCGTTTAGTCTGAAGAAGTGGAGGCTGAGAGGAGACCTTATTGCTCTCTACAACTACCTGAAAGGGGGTTGTGGCGATGAGGGTGTTGGTCTCTTCTCCCAAGTAACTAGTGATAGGACAAGAGGAAATGGCCTCAAGTTGCGCCAGGGGAGGTTTAGATTGGATATTAGGAAAAATTTCTTCACTGAGAGAGTGGTCAGGCATTGGAACAGGCTGCCCAGGGAGGTGGTGGAGTCGCCATCTCTGGAAGTGTTCAAAAAACGTGTGGATGTGGCGCTTCAGGACATGGTTTAGGGGACATGGTGGCGCTGGATTAATGGTTGGACTTGATGATCTTGAAGGTCCTTTCCAACCTAGTGATTCTGTGATTCTGTGTGATTCTGTGATTACATTCTTGGACATTTTTTAGCTTCACCCAACTCTAACAACTGCAGGTAAAATCTTTTTCTTTAAGTTAATGGTTTGTAATCAGACTAATGATGGCATTTTTGACCAAAAAGAAATTGGAAAATACTATTTTTTTACTATAAAACTAATTGAAAAGTATTTTTTACATGCTGATCTGGAAGTACATTTTACTGGGACTCTCAGTGCTATTTCTTAGTACGATGGGATAAATATAATGAATAATTCTCAACCATTTTCAAGTCATTCAATAACAGGCAAAGCCCTTCTTGTTGTATCTTAGTTTTGATAAGGTTTGCAATATGAAAACAAGTGTGAATATTGAAATTATTTCCTTCACCAGAATGTTGGAGAAAATTTAAGTAGAAAACTTTCGAAGGAAAATATAGTATTGTTATATTTTTACATAAAGTTTAATTGGGAAGTTATTGTTAGATAGGTAAAATAACAACCCTTTTTAAAAAAGTTGGCTCTTACTTTCACATATTCTTAAAAATCTAATGTCAAACTGGCAGTGACTTAAGTATTGTTAGAAGTTGGTTCAGCATGACTTTTGGCACCTTTTGTTCCATGTCTGATACTTATTTGAGTTGTACACTTTTTTCCTTTACCAGTTTTATAAAAAGTTTGTTAGCTTTTATAGCTCTTCCCTTCCTATCATAAATTAAAAGGCTTAGGGAGGAGTTGTTCCCTTGAGTTACTTCTAAATTTCTGAAAGTTTTGGCACAGCCAACTTCTTAGTGTTCAATAACTTTCTAAAGAATATGAGCTTTCCAAAAGACCTGCAACAGCTTCATCCTGTAACTTCAGGACTGCATTTACTATTCCAGGGAGGAGTTGCCTTTCAATTTGGCACTAGGACAGTGTGGTCTGATCAGTGTTGTCAAGTGTTTGCTGCTCACAAGTTATTGGAATGGGTAGGTAGCCAAGAAAAGTTGCTATGGTAAAGAATTGTTTTGATTTAAGAAAAAATAAAATAGGGAGGAGGGTGGCACAGACCTACCACCAAGAATAACTTTGTTGTGATGATGTATTATGAATAAAAAAAAATGTAAATACTGGATTAGTAAACTGGCAGTTCTGAAGGTGGTGGTGATGTAGAGGGGGAAAAAGGTTAAGATAAAAAGAAGTGAAAGGAAGTGGCTTGGGAATTAATAAAAACATGATGGAAGATTTCATTTTTAGATCATAACTTCAATTAATCTTTCATTGGTAGTGACTGAAGTGTATTGTATGAAAGATAGTAGTTGAAAAGGGAGACCAAACTTTGGGGAAAAACCTAATGAAACTGTCACCAATTATTACATAGGTTTTGAGCCCACAAAGTATTACCTTCTGTGGCAGTTTCAAGGCCTCATCCTGTGTACTATTTAAATTTGATTTTCAGCTAAACCAGATTTGCTTCATCCTAAAATTGCAAGGTTTCTCACAAAGTTAATGAAGCAGTCATCTTTGGGACAGCTGCCCCCTGCCACAGTCACACACATATAACTTTAGCCAGGTACACAAACCACCCTCTTCAATTCAGTGATGGTTGTGAATCTTACTGGATTGGAGAGTGCTCCTTCTTTCGAAAATCTTTCCTCATGGGGTGGGGAACCAAGTCTGGTACAGCAACTGCTTGCTTGGACATCTGTGCAAACCAGCATTCATCCGATTTGCTGTCAACGGCTTGAAGTCATGCACATTCTTATCAGACGCTGTGCTTCCAGACAAGAAAATGCATTGATGCGTTGCTTTGTTTTTTGTTTTTCTGTTTTTTTTTTAATCAGGCTGTGGCAGCCCTCAATAGATAGAGTGAAGAAGCAGGAGAAAGAGGTTGTTACCTTGGCTGGTATGGTGCACGTGGTGCACTGGGGTTTGCCACCCTCCTTACCAAGTGGCACTACAGGAAAATGGATCCTCTTGTGAGATGATCACACCACATAATGGAGTCTGGAAAGGGGAAAGGAAGCACCTAGGTCAGAGGAAGTGGGTGGTTGGGGTACACAAGAGTTATGCAGGCAGGTCCAGCTCGAGAATTGGCAAGAATCTGTGATGAATCTTCCACCTGTCAGCTGCAGGAGATGGGGGACTTGGAACAAGAGTTTGGCCAGTTAACACAAGGGAAGTAATTTAGATGCCAAGAGTGTAATGTTTATTGTGAACACTACTGTGGTGCAGCAGTGGATAAAAGTAGACCAGTATCCACACAACTGAGCAATAAATACATAAACAAATTACCAGTAATACCTTGTTCTTACACAATGCTCTCCACCCGTATATTTCAGAGTTCTTCACAAAGAAGCCTGACATTATTATTCATATTTTTCTGAGGGGGAAGCTGAGGTAGAAGACAAGGGAATGACTTTTCCATGGTTACCCAGCAAAGCAGTGATACACCTGGGACAAGGACAGAGCTCTCCCAAATGCCAGTCTGCAACTATGCACATGAGAAACCCTGCCTTTCTGTATATGCTGGTGGCCTGTTCTTTAAAAAGGAATACAGATTTCCTGTTACTAAGAATCTGTCTCTTAATGTCGCAAGGTAAATAATAAAAAATCCTGCTAACCTAAGAACTAGCATAGGCAGTTTTCATGCTTGAGCATACAACTGAACTAGCAATCTTCACAGTTATTAAGAACTTGACCAATAAAGATAAATCCATCTTGCTTTTTCATTCATTTCATTGTATCCAGTGATTCTCTAAGAACATCTGTAGAGGATCATGGATAGGCTGCGATCTCTCATCTCACCTTTGAAGATAATTTCCTGATTTGTTTTTTTCCTAAAGTGTTTGAGGAGCGATACAGGACTGTTGCCTTCAAGAAACTGTTGCTGGTGATGTTGCAGGCCCAAACCCATCCTATCTTTCAGTGGAACAGCAAAATTTGTGACTAAGAAGTAGGCTTTAGGTTTTATTTTTCCAGTTGGCTAAAACCACATCCACAAAGGCCACTCCTTCTGAAGAAGAGAGTCAAAGTGTCTCTGGCTGTATCTCCAGGCCAGAGAATAGTATAACCTGAATCAATATGTGCCTATGCACCAAGGCAACCAAAGATGAAAAATGTAAAATTTGCAATGAAACGTTCCTACAGTCATCCTTCTGGCAAAAATCATGTGCAAGAAAAGGACAATTGAGGTTAATAATTCATACAGCTATAGAAAGCTGTTACTATGTTTTCCTTGATTTAAATCATAACTAAATGATATCTATCCAAGACTTTGTGTGCCCAGTGGGGAAGACGTAGCCTTGATCTGCCTAGAACCTCTGGTAAATCCATGACAACCTTAACACATCATTAACAGAACAGTTTAATACCTACAGTATTAAAAATGATCAGATCCTTTGAAAGCCAGCCAAACAACACAGAAACTCATTTCCAGAACTGACTTCTACCTCTTTATTGTTACCCTCCTAGTCCGCTCCAAAAACTCTTGTACAGATTTCCTATAAGGTGAGAGAAAGTCCTGAATCCTTACTTTTTGCCTGAATTCAGGAGCAAATTCCCAAGTTACTGTGTATGTCTTAATTTTAAGCTGATGTAGTCTGCGCTTTTTTTCTAGTTCAGGCTTTGTTTATGCACAATTATATATATATATATATATATATATATAAAATATTATACACTTTGTCAGAGGCGCAATCCAAGGCATGAAGAAAAATCGTCTTGCACTCTTGGGCTGTGCCTCCATGGTCCTGTTTTGAGCTCTTCTTGGGCTCAGCACTGATCAGCACGGTGTTGCAAAACTGTGCTCCGGATGGACAAAACATAGGGGAAGACACCACAGGAGGAAAAGACTGGGAGAGACCTGGGGGGAATATTCCCCTAAGAGCACTCAAAAACATGAGCAGGCAGTGTGTAGCCTGGATTCCTGAAACAAGGGAGACGCATGGGTGCTGTTGGTGATGGGTTTAGGGAGCAACCTCACCATTAGGTGTGCTGTTGGTGTGGACAGGTTATTGCTGCCCCAAGGGCTCTGACAGCCAGTGCTGGGCCAGGGCTGGTGGTTCTGGAGCCTCCTCTTCTTGGCATCTCTTGAGTCCTGCTGCAGGCATGGTCTGACACTGCCAGGTCTCTTATGCAGTGCCCGTCAGTGGCTGTGCCAGCATGCAGGGAGTCATTGGAGGAGCACCAGGCAGTGATGGGGTCTGCATTCACCCTCTGCATTGTGGCTGTTGCCACATAACTGATGGCCATCCAGGCAGTTGTGGTCAGTGCTGTGGCATGCAGCTATCTCAAGCCATGGCAACTGATCTCACCTAGTGTACTTTTACCTCCCCACTGCCTCATGTAGCCTCCCAAGACTTGGGGATGATCTGAGCCATATTCCAGGTGAACTCTGGCAACCTGTTTTTTTTATCACCTGGTCCATTCCCTAGTGACTCCTCTGCTTCTAATGGAGCTGCTTTCAGTTCATTCCAGTGCTAGTAAAACCTATAAAATCTGATGATCTGAAGCAGAAGTGAGAATGGTCTACTGGGGGAAAAATAAATGTAGGAGTCAAAGACTAATCCATGTTATTATCTTACTGAAAGCTAAAGATAGGTAAAACTGCATCTGAATTAATAACAACACAGTGATGTGAACTAATTATATTTATATTAACACCCCACCTCACCCCCCACCCCTTATGCTTCAAGGTCTCAAGTCAGGATGTATCTGTTTCCCCTCAATCAGTTGTTCAGTAAGCCTGATCACTTTCCTATGCATGAATACACACATGCTTGCTCCCTCTCTCTCTGCCTCCCACAAAACCCCAAAACATTTTTCTTTTTTCATCATTTCCTTGACATTTTGTCATCATTTTTCTATTTTACCATACAATTTAATCAGAGTTATTTAATATTACTGTAATTTTAAAAAATGTCATGTATTACAGTGAGGCCCCAGCTAAGAGGACTAAAGCAGGGGAAATTTCCTATTAGGCTAATGGCTATCAGAAGTACCGAAGCAGCGAGACCAATAGTGAAATTCATGCGTGTCTTCTGACAGGTTGTGCAAAACCCACAATGAAGCAAGTATATAAAAACACTCTCTCTCCTTCATCTTTATCCCTAAGTAGTGTTCTCACTTTCTTCCTCTTCTAGTTTAATTGGTTGGCTTAAAAGCACGGAAACCTAGATTTTCTCCCTCTCCATCACTCGGGGGTGGCATCTTCCTTCCTCTCTTTCTGTAGGCTGGAGAGAGGTCAAGTTCCTTTACTGAGCCATGTATCATATGTAGGGAGAGAAGAATTTGGTGCCATCTGCAGCAGCTTGAATGGGAATATATTATACCTGTATTAGATGGCTGTGAGTTGTTGTCAGATCAGTGGTTCTATTTTCCTTGTCTGTCTTCTTTTGCAAAATGGTAGGTGAGGATCTGAACTGAAAAGCTGTTGAGAATCAGGTTCTTCATGCTTTTTGGCCACACATTTTGAGAGAGAGATTACTGAGGAATTTCATCTGAGACCTGGAAAACTGCTTGCCAAAACACAAGTGGGAAGAAAAACTGAAACAAGCACTTTATCTTACAATCTTTAGGAAACATCGTGTTTAGTTTGCTTTTAGAAGCAGCTGTTTATTGCTGGGTGGTGACAAGACAGAGGGTGGCAGTGGAGGCGTCACCTTTCCACAAAGCCATTTACCAATTTCTAATCTAAAAGCAATCTTTAAAAATAAATGGAAAGTGAATGCGCTCTCTATGAATTCAGAGATGACCTAGCACACAGTTTACAGCTGCTTAAAGAGGAGAATTCAGTGTGTGTGTGGGATGCTGGAGAATTGCCCTCTATTTGGATATGCAAAATAAAGATCTGTTTTGTAAAGGAGCTGAGCACCTGGAAATTTCTTCTGGCATTAGCCTACTAGCAAGATAAAACAGATAAACGCTATTCTAATCAACTTATTAAATAATTATTTTTCAATGAAATAGAGATGAAAAAATTCTTCGTAGCAAAGCTCTCCAGTCAATACGTTTGCATAAGTAGTGTGTGAGTACAGAATGCTAAATAGAGGCTACACTGATATTTGTGTATATACAGGATATACACACACATATGCCTGCTTCCACCCATATCTATACTAGAAAAGATAGGATAGCTGATGTATGAGCCAAGAAAAACATTTATTTTGGACGATATCATTTTAGAAATGACTTCTCTGCAGAATTCAAAAAATGTGTTTGAAATTAGAGAGGTCTGTTTATGGAGGATATAAAAAAATAGAAGGAAGAAAAAATCGCTTAGAGAAATGCTAATCCCCTCCTCCACAAACTGCCCTTTGCTATGACCCTGACCTTTACTTCTGTAACTTGAAAAGATCCTTAAATATTTGTTGTGATATTTTGGGAACAGACAGGTACAGATAGAGCTATATGCTGGCTACTCTGACTCATTCCCTCCCTACGCATGAAGGTATAAGGAAAAATATATCCAAACATACACACAGCCACATTATTTTTCATGCAGTAAGACATTCATGTTTAAATTAAAACAGTCCCTCAAAGTTATTAATTTTTATTAGTGCAACACCAAGCTCTGAAAGGACATAAAATAAATAAGTAGTGATTTCAGTAATCATCATACTTCAGTATTTTCTTACTACATAATTACTTAACTTCAATGCTATATGTGGTCACATGGATACACACTTAGCTGGACATATTTGTTCTGTCACAATCTGCAGTCATCTGTACTGTAGATGTCCAGTTTGTCTACACTAAATGTGATATGTTTCACACATGCGACTGTGAGACACGCAACTGTGAGAACAGTTTCTACTTTTATTAATGCTAACTGTTACCATGCCTGCAACTGCCAAGCGCTATGCGGCAATTACAGCAAGCTACTTAATATAGTGGCCAGTGAGAGAGGAGGAGACTCTTTCTCTCTTAGTGGCATAGTGAAATGCAGCAGCTGTTTTAGAGATAAAAACATGTACACAGCTGGCTTCTGGGTAGTTGCTTTTGTTCTCTGAAACACTCATTTGTTTTAACTATACCTAAGCAAAGGATGGATTTCACATTCTTGGCATTATATTTTAAGATCTCTTGTTGTTTTTGGAGTATGAGTTTCTGTCTTGCACTCCAAGTTTTTATTATATGGACATCGTACAATGTATATGTTGATTATGTTTCTTAAACTCACAGTTTCTGAAAGCCTTTGGAATCTGTCCCTCTTTTCTTTGTGATACTCTCAAGACATAACCAAAACTCTTTTGAAAAAGAAAATACCTTGGAAAGGATATATTGACCTAGTCCAGAGGATATTGCATGCTACCCCTTTGGAAATAAGGTTCCTTTCAGATATGTTGCTGTTTGTATGCCTGAAACTGCTGCTTATCTGTGTAAAAGTAAGCCACCGTGTTTAACTGAGTGACAGAAAACATCAAATAGATTGGATGGCCTGTGCAGAACACTATGGGGATTTTTATTGTTATCAAGTTTATGCTGTAACAGTAATTTGAAATTACTGGTGAACCAAAGGTACTTATTTTGGGAAGAATGAGGACTGTGCCATTCTGTGGCAAATTTTGATATGATTATTTGGTTTGCTGTAGGGACATTACCAGGCACATATACTTCCTTTAACTGTTTCTTTCCTTGAGTTCAGGGTTAAGTTGTAGTGTTTCATACCTGCTTTGCATGACCGTAATTGACCTATTGCACATGTGTCACATGTCACATGTGACAAAACAACCAAAACCCAAGCCAATAGTTTGAAGCTCATACTTGAAATTTCATAAACTCTTAAGAAGGCATTGTGGCCTCTTCTACTTATTTGTTGTGTTTCTGCAGTTAAAGTCTTACTTATTATAACTAAAGCTTTCATAAGCTGACTCAAAGCTGAAATGTGACTTGTCTTTTGTGTGTCACATGGAGGAATGTGCTGTCTTCTAAAAACTAATTTATCTTGCTACTTGGAATTGCTTTGCAGCTATGCTGCACAGATAACATAAGGGTGTCAAACATGTCTTCTATCTCCAAGAGAAAACAAACAAACAGCTGGGAGTGATTCCCTAAACAGTCATTCATCATGCAATGTTCAGAAAGTCATGCACAGAGATGCTAATATAGCTCCCACTTCCAGGGTTACTCTTCATATGTAGGACAATTGTCTTCCTTACAATAGCAATTGGAAAACTGAAGCTTCTGCAGTTGTTGTGTGCTTATTTTTAACCAGTTAGTATTAACCCAGAATCTCAGAACAAGTCCAATAACAAACAAATACAGCAAAAGTATGAATTTATGATGTGCATTACCAGTTTTTGTCTCTGACTTTTTATGCAGAAAACCCTTTTTTCCCCCATCTCTATATTCTCCTGAAGCAAGCTGATTAACAAACATCCTGTGCTAATATCTTAGAAAACACACACTCTCCAAGTGATAAGGTCTTGGTTGGAGAGATTGAATATTGATTAATTAGTTCTCTTGAGGCCTCATCTTTAAAGGATAAATGTTGACATTTCGAACATTTCTTGAATCCGATATGGTGTTTTAAAAACACAATTGTCAATTTAAAATGCTGAGGGTCAGTAACATAAAATATACCATACTGAAAAATCCACATGCTGTGATTCTACCAGGATTGAAAACTTACTTTTACTCTAGAGAGTACAGAGACTTCTAGCTGTTCAAATAATAGAAAAAGCAGAGTGCTTTCCTGGCATTTTTAAGTCATGTTTCAATACATACTGAAATATTCTCTTTTATTCTAGAGTTGTTCCAGTTTGAATTATTTTCATTTTTCTTACAGCAAATTCTGCTATGGATTTTTGAACTCTCATTAGAACTATTATTTATTTTCTCCTTTCAGTTGTGTAAAACCACTGAAGCTGTGTGGCTATATTGGGAGCTAACTGGGTGGCAGATGTACTGAGGTATAATTAACATAACACAGACCAAATGCACATCTACTGTAAGAATTGTATTTGCACTTAATCTAATATGTATTCAGAGCAAGAGTGAGGGGATGACTTCTTACTCTTTCACCTTCAGAGTTTAAAGTCATAAAATTCACTATGCAGGCAAAACACAACAGTGAATATAGAGCAGTAACATAAATAACAGTAACATAAATGAAGGAGAATCCACTTTCATTTTTGCACAAAATTTTTTTTTTAAAGAAAGCCACTATTACAAGTGCTGTTATGTGTGGCTGTAGCAGCTTTCCAAGTGAGTCATCAGCTGTGTTTGGATCCAGACTTTCAGTTTTAACTGCATAGACACCTGTGACTTGAACAAAAGGATTTCCTACATTATCTGGCAGAAACAGTAGGTTTTTATAGTCTAAGGATCATCTACTTGAGAAAAAGAACTAACACCCCAAAACATTGAGTTGCAACCTTAGGAACTGCTTTGTGGATACATTTGGCAGAGCCTTTCCCGAGGCGTTGTGGCTGCTTGGTCAAAGGGATGAATGGACGAATTGTTTTTACCTCTTGTTCTGCAAAAGGGGCAACCTCTGGCTCCCCATGGCTCCTCAATAATAAATGCTGAAAAATGTGTGGGGTCACCACAAGGATGTTGAATACCTCAAATGGCTTGGAATCCCCTGCATAAGGTCCAGTATCAAATACTACCTGGATCTGAAAGATGGAGTAAAAGGATCTTTCCCCTATCCATAGAAATTATGTGGGTCGATGCCATTGGAAGTATCATTAGATGCCTACTTGCATTTTCCAACACATTTTACTTTAAAGAAATCTGTATTTCAACATCTGTTTTGCCTGTGAAGAGAACCTAAAGTAAAGGTAAACCAAATGTAACTGCTATAGAAGGAATTCAGTACTTTTGTACAGATACTGAAATAGAGGAGAATCTGGTTAAAAGTTTCTCATGACAACTACTTTAAAGGATGATCTCTTTTTAGTTAAAAAGTAATATAAAACCTATTTTCAAAAAAGAAACCTATTTGGATTTTGGCAAACCATTTTTTTTTCATTTACACTGATTTTTGTGTGAAGGATTTTCTTCATTCTATGAAAAATCAAAAGGGAACAAAAGATTGACATAAGTAAAGATGTCGGTCTTTTAAAACAAAGATGTCACGTGGCAAAAAAACCCCAAGCCACTTTCTGTGCAGTTTTAATGAGATTGGAGCTATTCTGTTCATGTCAGTGGAGTTTTAGTAATTTCATGTTAATTTTTTCCCTTTAAGAAAGGGGTGGGTTGAAGATCTGCACAATTTATTGTGACTGATATCTCATTTTGGCTGTCCGTCAGCAGCGGGCTTTTATTCCCAGTGCAGGTCATCTGTGAGAAGGCAGAATGACCATGGGTATGCCCCCATCCCGGGCACCATCCAGGTGGAGGTTGGCCAGCACTTTCAAAAGCCCACAGGCACTTGGGTGTCTCCTGAGGTGATTGTAATGAAATCTGGTCCCACATATTCAGGAGATGGAGTCCTTTGAAATGAACTGTAGCAGCTAGTTATTTTTTTGTTCATTGGTCCTAATTTTATTCTTTGCTGATAGCCACAGTGTCAATACATGTGGTCTTGCAACATACTATGCAAACGTAAAATTACACAGTTAAGTAGTCAAAAGTCAGGATGTGCAAGCAGAGCTACACCTTTGCTCAAATACCATTATCTCTGAGTTGTAGTCATTTCTTCATGGTTCTTAATCATACTTGGCTCTGATTGATTAGAGCCTTAAGGGCACATTTCCCTTTGCATGGAAGTGTCATTGAGCTTTCTGTTTCATGCTGATTAATCTCATTCAATTTATGCCTATTTCATTTTGGGACATATACCAATCTCTGGGAGGTGAGTCCATCTGTGCCAATAGTGATCAATCGTTTGGGTGCAATTAGTCTATAATAATTCGTAGCCTCAGATCAGTTCTTTACAAGAGTGCTTTTCACAGCTGCCTCTGACTTGCTGGTATTAGTTCAGAGTCAAAGGAGTAATTAAAAATTTCCTTGAAAAATATGACTTAACTGCTGGACAGAAACAAATGTTTATATCTCAATTTCTGGGGTATTTCTCCTGAAAGGTTTGAGAGATTGCAAGAACACTTTTTCTCAGCTGTAAATGCAGTCCTTTCATAAGTACAATGCTTTCATTATCCTGGGCCAGGAACAAAGTCATCAGAAAGCTAGAATTTTTTTCAGTTCTTAGTTATTGCCATCTTACACACTGTAACTATGTTGATTTTGCTTTTCTTTTCAAAGGCTGAAATAATACCAAAAAGCCCACTCTCCACTTCTTAATAGCACTTGAATGGATAGATACTTCAGACTTTAACTGTGCTGTTATTGTCATGTATCACAGACTATTTTTATTCAAAGTAAAATGTTACTTATGTAAGCAGAATTTTCCCACACTATCACAGGTTTAGAGGGTGATTTTATGAATTTAGAGGGACCATTTTAGCCTACTAGACTAGATGAACCCGTAATCTGACACAGTTAGGTCATTTTGATGTCCACACCTAAACAACAAAAATGACGTGAGGCACAAGTCCACCCTTAACCTTAGGATACAGACTGTCTTCATACTCCAGAGCAAAAAGTGTCAGATCTGTGGTATCAAACCACACTGATTTATTTGGTTACATGTTCCACTCTGTGTTGTCAACATATTCTGTATTAGGGAAAATACACTGTGTACTGGTCCACATATTCTGTACAGTGTGCATTTACACCAGGTGTCGCAATCTTGCGTTTACCTTCTTGAATTGCAATATAGATATTCCATGTAAGCTTCTTTTAAAAAAAAATTAAGCCATATGTCATATAGCTGATAAGACTTTCCCACATGGTAATAAATGCAGGTGCTATTCTGCTTTCTTGTCACATAATTTAATTAACTTACACATCTGTGTCCATAGCATCAGCTTGGCCACTCAGTTTGTTAGTCATTAGTTCAAAACTCAGCGGCTTGCAACCCAATGTAGGCTTGCTGTAAGCCAACATCTCTAGCAGGCAGAGAGTCCAGGTTGTTTGAAGAGAAATGCTCTTTTTTTTTTTTTTTTTTAGCAAAAGGGGCTTTGTTGAGGTGAAAACTCAAAGTTATACATACTGTGCATGAATTTTATACAAAAAAAATTCTTAGATGAGCATCATGTTGTCTTTGTGTGCTTGCAAAGATGTATGTTAATGGAAAATATATTGGCAATGCAAGCAAAACACCTGCAAACAAAATTAACTCACAATGTGAAACATCAGGAAAATAAAAAGCAATGCTCATCTAAAAAATTGGAGATGCCTATTGGTGCATCTTCCAAATAGTTAAATAAAATTATGAGAAATACAGAAAGCATTTTTTTGGCTGTTATTATTGTTTTTACTTTACTTCAGTAAACTAGAAAAAAAAGCTACACATAAAAACTATCCAACTGTAGCCTTGAGTTACCCAAGAGATGCAGGAAAGCCAGCCAGGTATGTGGATGTTAGCAGCGATGAGAAATAAGAGGGAATGGGATGGCTGTTGCTCCTTCAGAGCCCCACTCGAAAGCTGCAGGCTGGTGTGAGGGCATCTGCTCCACTCCTGCCCACCAAGATGGTGGAAGTCATGGGGCTGAGCGGTCAAGGGAGAACCTCATCCTCTCTTCCTCAACAGAAGTAATTTTTCTATGTCTTTTTTGTATAATGAGTCAGATCTTTGAATCATTGACCTGCACAGTGTGAAGTATCACTGTATTGGCAAAATTTTCTTTGATTAACTGTCCTTTTGGTTTTCGCTGGAACTGCTCTCCTTTTTTATCTCTAGATGGCTGTATTGGGTGTCTGTTCATCCTGCAAATATTGGCCAGTATTGGGTTTTCTAGTAAAACATCACTGAAGTTAATGTGCAAAAAGAGGAGACAGGGATGGAGGCTGCAACAAAAGGCTGAGGAGCATCAGTGAAAATAAATGGCAGGAAGAAAACTTTTCAGTGCATTCCCCCTCCCTCCCAGCACTTTTGGGAGGTGAGGTCCACTTCACTCCCAGCCTGGAGTGTGTTCCTGCACTCTGCTTCCATTGGTGTAAAACAAATTACTCCTGGATGTTTATATCTCTGCTCAGTGGGTGAGATTTCATTCATCCATATAATAGGTATATGCTTTGTCCATATAAAGGTGGTTTATGATTTTTGTCGTTTGACACTATTGCCACTGGGCTATGTGTTTCTTAAAATGAATTAATTCCACATTTCCACAAAGCAACCATTATCTAAAAAGGAAAAAGAAAACAGTTATTTCCATTTGAGCATAAAGAGGAAGAGAAGAAAACTGACAGATCTGAATATTTTAAATTCCTAGAAGTCCAAGATTTATCAGGGTGTTCTGGTCTTGAGGTTTAAAATCTAAATTATTGGGAAAGTATAAAAATATTATTTTGACAGAATACTTTGCCTTTCCTATTTTCTCCCAGCTATGTATTTTTACCTATTTTTTAATTGAAATCTTAATTCTGAAACTCATTCTAACAATAGTTTTAGCAAGTAGGTTATCAGCTCTGTCCTTTAGCAAATCTTATTGCTTACTACCATATTCTAGGCAATTGTGTAGATATTTTAGTATGTTCAAATGGAGATAAATTATCCTGGAGGACATTCGTGGTTGTTTTGGGGTGTGCACTGGAGCCAAAGCAGTATTGCTATGGAAAATCATTGAAACAGTGATGCCTCAAACTAGTTAAAGTCTCCATAGCAACTTAAAAAAATAATGACAGCTGTACTGAGAAATTTGCTAATAGAAGCCCTTAACACATTTGTCTAGACTCAGTCATACTTCATACATGTTATAACCAGTAGAATGATTGCAAGAAAATGAGGTGTAGAAGAATAAATACGGAATATCCGCTTTTTCTGGCATTTCGCACTGACTTCAGTTATCTGACCTTGTCTGTGGCCAATATAACCATAACAGCTAAATGTAAAAATGTTTAATAACATAGCTTAATTACAACTTATTTTATTCTAATATGTACAGCATTTAATTTGTTGTGTGCTATATACATAGTGGAAATTTCTCATTTATAAGCATAAAGCTAAGTCTTCTGAAAACAAATAGGAAGATTCCCATGCTCATAATGTTAAAATCATTGGCTTTAATGGTTTACATTGGAAAGATTGAATGAAAAATGAAGTGGCAGGAGAGACACTCTCTTTTAAAATAGCCTCGCTCTAGTCTTGCAGCCTTTCGGTACCTAAAGGGGGGCTTATAGGAAAGATGAGGAAAGTCTTTTTATCAGGGCCTGTTGCAATAGCACAAGGGGTAATGGTTTTAAACTAAAAGAGGGTAGATTCAGAGTAGACATGAGGAAGAAATTTTTCACAATGAAGAAATTTTTCACAATGAAGAAATTTTTCACAGTGGGGAAACACTGGCACAGGTTGCCCAGAGAGGTGGTAGATGCCCCATCCCTGGAAACATTTAAGGTCAGGTTGGATGGGGCTCTGAGCAACCCGATCTAGTTGAAGATGTCCCTGCTCACTGCAGGGGCATTGGACTAGATGACCTTTGAAGGTCCCTTCCAACACAAACTATTCTATGAATCTATAATTCTAAGTCTAGGTTACTGATCATTGATAAAAAAAGAGAAGGATTCTGTAGGATCAAAGTCATATTGATAAAGCACAAGAGAGATTGCTAGCTTTGGTCTGCTAGAAATGTCCAAACACACTAGAGAATATGACAAATGGCTTTGCAACCACTGAGCTACAGTATGTAGCAAGAACAAATATTTTTATGGGTTGACATCAGTTTGAAAGACACGTGACATAGACTGCTGATTTTAAGTCACCCTTTCAATTTTTAAAATTATACATAGCAGTTTCCTATATAAACAAAAATTGTATCTAATGGGACAGAATTTTATACGGGACCTTACAAAGTGGAGAGTTAATTACAGAACTGAAAAAATAGATGAAACTGATTTATCTTGATTACTTTTATTGTGAGTTCTGCCAAAAATACATATTCTTGGAAGTTTGAAAAGGACAATTTAATAAAGCTGAAAATATTTTTGTGACAATTAACTGGAGAAAATGTAAACAGAAAAATGAGAAGGATAATTGTCATTGTTGAATAACATTTTACTAGATGCCCAAATTGCGTATTTCAGAATGATGTTGCAGTGATTTAGGGAAAGAACAGTACAGGTCAAAGTAAAATGAAAAGCGTCTATAAATCATAGTGAAATATGAAAACAAAAAAGCTGGAACAACCATAATAACAACTGTCTTGGATTTTAGAAAGTTGATAGTGGAAGCAAAATGTTAAAGGCAAAATCTATGGTTAGCGGATTTAAGAATGAAAAGGTAGCCAAAGGAGTTCAGTTGTACTGGGAATCCCGATAATATTATTGTTCTGTGATTGTATGATGATGGCAGAACTGACAGGAATTCATGAAAAGCAGAATCTCAGTCACTTGGTGTCTGCATTTGGGGAAAGTCAGATGGTAGAGTCATATGACATGACAATGTAGTCCTTTTAATTTTAACCAGTTACACAGCAGTTTACTAAAGTTAGACATCTTAAAATCTGCAGGTTTAATTAACTTGCATCTGATAGTTTTAAAAGAACTAGCAAAAAACCCACATGGGCATTTAATGTTGATGATTACAGTCTTGAAATGAGGGAATTTTCAAGTTGGGAACAATCTAATGTGCCAATATTTAAAAATGATAACAGGACTAACTCAGGAAATTAAGGACCTATCAAGTTGAGAATGCTGAAACACAATTTATGCCCATCAACATTAGCTTCAAGAAAATAAATTATGTCAGACTAATTTGATACCATCCTTTGATGAGATTACAAGTTCTTTTCAATCAATATGGTTGATGTAATAAACGTTTTGAAAGGACATGCATTTACACCAGAAGACATTTTGATAGGAAAGTAAAGCAGTAGAAAATCCACATAACATCTATTAATTTAATTAAAAATTAATAGGTCTTATAACTATAAATAAGGAACCATCATGATGAGGGTTTTTTCCTTGTGAGGCCCCCCCAGCCCCCTTAAATTTATTAATAAGGAAAAAAACCATGACATTTTGTTGATGAAGTTTTCTTATACCACTAAAACTGGTGGAGAATTAAAGGAGAAATAAGGCTGGTGAGTGAGAGAGAGCAATCTGAATTTCTTTACAAAATGGAACAAGATGTTTTTTGGAAGCCCGTGCAGTCAGGAACGGTGTGAGCCACGTTTGTAGGATGGAAGAGACTCCATGCTGGGAAATAGGGACTGAAAAGGATTTGATTTTATGATAGATAATCAGATACACATGGAGCTCCTGCGGTGAGCCACGGCCAAAGTGCTGAAATGATCATTGGACTATAATCAGGAGAATATGAATAAAAGCAGAGAGCTTGCATTACTCAGGCGAAGATTTACTGTGAGGGAAAAGGAAAGGTGCTACATAGGCCATAGGTCCTTGGCAACGTCTGGCTTAGGGCTTTGTGCCTCTGATAGAGGAGAAAGTGGGGCACTGCACAGCTCCTCCTGCGTGCCTGTGCTGGGATCCAGCAGCCTGGATCATCGTTGCTCATGGTACCCTGTGCTAAAGGATTTTGGTCTTTTTTACTTTGGATTTTTATGTATTATTATTTATTTTGCTTTCTTTAAAAAAAAAGGTTTGACAGGAACATATGTTTGACTGGAAAATATGCTGAAAATGAGGGACTAAAGTTCAAACTCTTTGACTTACTAAAGAACATAAAAATGATATAAAGGCATTTTTAATTTCTCTGGCAAATATTAGAAAAATCCATTGCCTGGGATTAGAGAAATTTAGGCTTGAAGTAACTTACCACAGAGAAGGGAGCTGACCCCTGGAAAAACTCACTGAAGACTGCAGTGGACTTTCTCTGAAGAGAAAATTTGAAACCATGATCTGTTTCCAGTCTTGCTTAGCTGCACTATTGGTCTTGATACACAAATTAATCTAGGGGAGTCCTGTAGATGTGTGATGAAAGGAGACACATTTGGTAATCAAGAGATCCCTTCTAATATTAACATCGTTCAGTCAAAATTGTGAAATGGGCCTGTTATTCTGTTGAGATGATCTGTGACAAAGACTTAATGACATTCTTAAAAAATGCGCTTTGCAAATAATTCTAATTTATAAGCTAAATATCAGGCATGTAAGCTATGAAATGTTCTAATTCTTCACTACATAATAAAAGATTATTTTTCCGATTGACATAAAGAACAGAAATTCACCTAAATTACAAAAGCTGGTCTTTTGTCTCCAAAGAAGCATGTTCAGAGATCCTCATTTCTGTCCATGTAGGAAGGGGAAAGAGTAATGCACTACAGCTCTAGAGATTAACTCTGGAAGCTGGGAGGGTCTGTCCTGCTGTGGGAATACAAACAACAGCCCCAGTCTGCCTGTGGGCCACCCTTGTCCCCCTGGCATGTGGTCATGCAGGAGACGTGTTAGGGCTGGGCTTGGGAACAAGGGGAGAAGGTAACAAAGGGGCTGGAGTAAGGGCATATAAATAGAGACTCCTGACACTACTCTGATTTTAGAAAATATTTTCCTTTATGCTTTCAGATGCCTTTATTTGATGAAAATTTTTTTATTATTTGTCAGTTCTACTTGAAAGTACATCTTAACTCAATCCATTTTGTTTCTCCTTTCCCATTGCACCTGTTTCACCCCGTTATACCTGCTGGCATAATGTGGCTTGCTGTTGAGTCATAGCTCTTACAGCTGATTCAGCCATTCATTCTTCTGCCTCCCTCCCCTTCCCGCTTGGAGTGATTCAGCACCTGGCCTTTGCACGCAGCCTCCACCAAGAAGTTAACAAAAAAGGAAGAAAGCCTTTTAAAACACCCTAACACACCTTTCTGCTCTTACTGGTCTCTCGTTTTGTTGACAAAAATTCCAAGTTGATCTGTACAGTCTGTGAATTCCAGCTATGGTAAAAGAAAAAAAAGCTGAAGAAACTGGAGAGCAGCATGGTGTGGATTTTGGCGGGCCGGGGAGTGGTGCTGGCGAGGGGGCACTGCTCCAAGCTGCCCCTAGAAAGACCAAACATCCCAAAAAATTAGCATTCTGCAGAGATGAACGGAGAAGGGCAGGTTTCTTACGGCTTCTTCAGACATCTGGTAGCATTCATGACAACCTGAAGAGCCAGGTCCTTTCAGAGATTGCCTCAGAAAACATATCATATCTTTGCTTGATTCTCTAGGTTTTAATTTTTTTCCCTTTTTTTGAGATTAATCCTCACCATCCCCCTGAAATATATGTAGAGTTCTCTTGGTTTACACTATGCGTCAGAGACATTTGTATAAAGGTGAGGTGCAGTCTCAGCATTACTTTGCTTATATGTATGCTTGAGTGTGTGTCTGTACTATCTACATCTGGAATGAGGGGCTGTATTAAATATAATTATAAAAATAAAATGAAATGGCCTCACATGGAAAGCATTTGGAAAGGAAAATACCGGAGTAAAAATGGAAAAATAAGTACATGTCAGGCCAGCTGCAGGTTAGGAGCAGCTCTCTGAGAAGCCAGTGGGATTTGCTGGTGCCCTGCATGGGAAGGCAGAGACCAAGCAAGTCCAGCTGGCCCGCAGCACTCCGGTGACCAAGGCTTTAGTCATGTCTGCAGGAAGGCTTTTAGCTTTAACCTTGCTGGCCTCAGGAGTATTTCTCAGAAGCTAAAGATGTCAACTTTAGCAAGACTGTGCCCACAGATAGCAAAGACCAAAAGAGAGATCCCTGGGGCAGGTGGCAGAAGCTTTTGAAGGTGCAGGTGCCAGCAGATATCTGGGGCATGGGGGATCATCACTGCCTTCCTTGATAAGAAAGGGAAGCTCCCCTAACAGTCAAATTCATATATTAAACCCTTCCTTCTCGCTTTATTCCTGCACAAGGGTAAAGAGACCCTACACTGCAAACAAAGCCATCGTACACGGAGTTATCTGTCAGCCTCTAAGTTAAGAAAGGATTTTAATACCTCCCTTCAAGGGAACACTCACATGATTAAGTTAAGCATGATTTTAGGAACCTCAGAGAATCAGCCACCTGATAAACTCTCTGCTTCAGGTTAAAATAAATTACATTGAAAAAGCATGTTTTGTGACAGCCAACACAAAGAAGAGATATTGTAGCAACAAAACTTTGACTTAAAAATTATTAAATTGTTTAGTCTTTCAATAATTGAAGAGGCTTCATTACCATGCAAACAAAAACCAGGTTGGCTATTCACCTTTTGGAAGATGGCATTTGCATTGTTATAATAGAAGAGAAGAACCTTAGAAAACTAATGAAGGAGCATAAAAATGCAAATTTCTGCAGCTAATTGGCTATGCCTTCTTACACCTTCTGAATTATTAATTTATGACCGAGTAAATCTGCCCCTTTTAAATAATATAATAAAGAACAACACTGTGTTCTACACTGTTGAGTGGATAGTGTTTGTTCCCTTAATTTTATGGTGAGTTGCTCTTGTTGTTTGCACTAGCAAGATGCTTGCAGTGTTCTGTAAAACTCTGCAGGTCCAGCACTCTTCTCATGCAGACTGACATAATTATATTTCCTATTTCTAATTCCTGACTGGTAAAGAAAAAAGCCAAAAGATGATGCCATTATTACAGTAATGCTAATTACATCTTGTGCCATTGGCACTAATGTTTAATTGGAAAGCAGGCACAGATGCAGACTCCTATTTACCTGCCAATATGCAAGTAATTCCATCCATTTCAGTGTAGTAACTTACATTCATCAGTGGTTGCTGCCCAGGGAGTTGAAGAAATCAAAATAAAATAAAATAATTGATAACAGGGTTGATACATGTTAATTTTTCCCTGAATATTATTTCTTCTCTCATGTAGAAAATTTGGGAAGATTCTGAGGAGCTGCTTATTTCATCTGGGATTTCCAGCCCTGTGACACCCTTTGGTGTACATGAGCACAATTTTGCAAGTGCTGGATACTCTGTCTGGCAGGCCCATACATTCACTGTGTACGCATATTCACTGGGAGGCCCTCACATTCACTGTGTACGCTCACTGGGACTGTGCAGGCCATGAGAGGTGTGTCCAATACTTTTTGAAAGCGCCAGCCTTTATAAACTTGCATTACATTGCCTAAATGCTCTGCAGTTATCTGAAAAATCTTGGATTCATGTGTTTAAGTAATACTGTGGGACAAGGGCTTGGAAATTGATTTCAGCTTGCATGATTTGTTTTTTCCCTGATGGCTTCACATACAAATCTATAGCATGCCTAAATTAACAATTTTTCATTTTAAAAGGGTATGTTCCAGCACCGGGTGCTTTTTCTTAGGCAATGCCTGTGTGACCAAGATTGGAAGAATCTGGCTTGTGGGATGGAACATTGCTTTAGAGGACACAGGCAGCAATCACAGGCAGTAGGTGGGAATGTCTCTCCTTTTCTCCCTCTGTAAGGCAGAATACTTATTTTATAAAAATCGGCCTTTTGAGATGAAATTTCTCATTCTCCATTTTAGCCGCCAAATGATTTATTTTTAAAATTTAGCCCAAACAGGTTCAAAGTTTTGTTGCATTGATTGTATCTTGCTTAGTGCATGGTACTCCAAAATGCAAAGAAATTCATGTTCCAAGGAATTCATTTGCTTGTCCCAGCCACTGCTGTGGCTGGGATGCCTAAACCAGCTGTCGCAGGGAGGCAGCTCATGGAAAAAGCTTTACTTGAGTTTAAGGGATCTGGCCAGCCCAAGGCTTCAGTTGTGAAGACAACATGGGGGAATAGTAGCGAGTCCAGGGAATTTCTAGTGTTAGAGGTAGGTAAATGAAAGCTGCAGAATATGAAATATGATTTACTTCTATTTTGTTTATCTTTTAGGAGTTTTATAATCTGACTGCACACAAATTCTGCCTAGCTCTCCTTTTATAGCATCCAAATATCTCACTAGTATCGATGCATTTCCCAAGTAGGAAAGAAACCTTACCTCCAGTTTATAGAGGTGAAGTTGAGAGATGCGTGTAGGTAAAATAGCTGCCCAAGGCTGCCTGTGAAAACTTGGGCTGGAATTGGGACTGCCATCCCAGTTGCTGCATAAGCTACTAAGCCATCTTTTTTGAAGTCTGGATTTTCAGAGTATTTTCTAAACAAAAGGAAGGAATACAAGCCACCCTACAGGATGACAAAGAGGAACTGGCTTCTTACACACCAGAAACTTGGTGGCCATAGCATGTCGGTTTCTGTTGTGCAGATTTCCTTACATACATATATATATATATAGCACTGAGAAGTGCTCTGTAAAGGATCTGTGGAATACTATAGTTCAGGATGAAGCTCAAATCTACTACGATTTGAAAGGGTTATATTAAGTGTGAGGTGTATAGTATGCATTACTTAAAATATTAATGAAGCATGTAATAGCTGTTAAACTAAAGCCAGTGGAGGAGATAAGCTGATATATTACCCAGAAGAGCAAGGAGGAAAACACCTCAGGGTAAGTATTTCATTGAGAGCCTATAGGTGGTGGTTAAAGGCATTTGGGCACAAAAGGATTTGGTCCTTTTGTGCATGTAGTACATCCCCCACATTAGATATATGGGGAATGTGGCATTTACCTAAAACTTGCTGATAGTGTCTGCTTCAGCCAACTCTGAACACCTGGAATCTGCTTCTGCCTTAACTAGGAAGGAGGAGAGTAGCAGATGTGTTTATGCTTTAGGAGTTACTGAAGAAAGAGACAAAAGACCAGGAATAGATAATAAATATCCATAGATCCACAGAGAGAATGAAGAGGAGTACAGGGACTAGTCATTTTCGTTTGTCAACAGGCCAAAAACTAAAGGGCTTAGCCTGCAGCAAATTAGATTAAATATCAAGGAAAAATATGAATTACTCATGAAGGGAATATTTTAGAATCAACATCATTGAGACTATTTAAGGCTAGACTTCCTAAAACACAGCTGGAGATGGTTTAAGGTCAATTTAAGTCTCCCATCACAAAAGGACAGTGGAGCTCACTGAGAATGGACTCCTCTCATGTTCCAGCCACGGGCAGCCTTTGAACCTCAGTGAGGATTTTCTTCTGCCTCCTGGAAAGTGACAGCCTAATGGAGTAGCCTTCTCCCTTCTTTCATGTTTTAGCCCATTAGCTGTATGCTTCTTGAACTGTTTTCTCATTAGCACCTGAGGAAAAGCAGACCTCTGGAAATCTTCTGCTCTTCCTGCCTTGCTGGGGAGGAGATGGAGATGTTCATTCACATTTTCTGCAAGATGTGTGAATAATTGCAAACTGAGCTTCTTTAAGAGTGGAATTTTGGAGGTGAAGCCAGAGTAATACTTATTACCCCACAAGAAAAGAAACCGCCGTGGTGCTACACTGACCATTCTGTGGTCATTCTGTGGGAAGAGCCACATCACATCTACCCCAGCTTGCTACTTCACGCCTAAGGTGACCGTTATTTATCGATGCTGACAAAGTTGTAATACCACTTGGTTAGGTCCTCACTAGCAGCATCAACACTTCCTTCATTGGGCTTAGCATACGGAGTGCATTGCTTTCATCATGCCCAGGGTCTCCTGGTGGGAAATACGTGATGGGTGCTGAAGCGCTCAGCCTGGCCCAGGGCGACAGTGCCACCACCACATCAGGAAGCCTCGAGCAGTGCCGCAGTAGGCTAATCCCGGAGTGCCCTCTAGTGCTGACAGCACGGTGCGACTCCCACCTTGCGGAGGGGAGCAGGTCCCCAACATGGCAACCACTTGGGCATGGCATGAGCCAGGCTTGCCTCGGTGGCATGGGAATGAAAGCAAAATAGCACCTGGGGTTCCACGTCTCCCTTGCAATATGGCTCATCTGGCACCCACCCCTGTGCGAAATGTGCCTGGACTAGCCACACGTACTCCTACTTTTTCTTTTTCTGTAAAGTATTCCTATTTTACCTTAATTTTCCACAAAGCAGCTGAATACAGAAGATACAAAGTGATCAAGAACCCCCACAAGCAATATTCATGAAGAATAAAACCAAACCCTTTTAATTTATGGATATAATTTAATACAAACCCATTAGAATCTGTAGAGCGTATTCACTAAATTCAGAGAGGGCAGCTTGCTCTTCATAGTGGTGTCACTGTTGCTCAGCAACTTGTATACCCTGGACTGTTTGACCTAAAAGACAATGATTGGGCCACATGCAATGCAAAGAGACTAAAAAGGAACAAGGAAAAGATTTTCATTTCTTCTCCATCCTCACCTCCTTTCTGTTGTCATTTAACTTCACAGCTGGTGGGAATTTTACTTTTAAAATGACAATCGTGAGGCAACCTTATAATACTGGTCATTGCCAGGTGGCTTCTGATGCCAAATCATCTTTCCAAATTCTAAATCTCCTAAATTTTTAGTATAATTAAGATGAGATTCTCTACTTCACGTTAAATTTAAGTCTGCTACTCCCAGCTGGAAAAAAAAATTGACAAACCAGCAAGTCTATCCAGGGACAGCAGGACAAAAAAACCCATGTGATGTGCCAGCTGTGGAACCTGCCACATCTCCTGTTAGGAAGTTGCTTGCTGTGTATTTGTGTTTTCTTTTCAAAGAAGATGGTATTACCAGTTATGACGATTGTGGAGATAGACTTGGGGTGTACGTGCAGATCCTGTTGTGTTTTGACACATAGGAAGATGGGGTTATAAATAGGGTCAAGCAGCTCAAGGAAGTAAGTGACATGCCTATTGGTCTGTCCAGAGCCCAGATGGACTCATCAGAGAAGAGCCTGGGTGAGCTCTTTTGAGACGAGCTTTACATCTCTTCTCTAAAGATTCACCAGCACTAAATACAATGCTCTTTTAATGACTGAGGAGGCTATTGACAACATGTCTTCAAACACTTCTCTGGAAGGAATTTCCATTTTGTGTTATCTTAAGAGTTAGTCCATCCACTTCGTTCCATTTGTCACTTTACTCACTTGTGAGTGAGGGCTGCTACTGCAGTAGCCATAATTTGCTACTGCAGGTAGTAACCAAGGAACCAAGAAATGGTTACTTAGTGGGGCAGATCATCAGAAGGAATAAATCACTTAGGAGTAGATGGAGTCTTGGTATTTACACTCGCTGAGAACTTGCTCCTGTCTGTGTAATCAATACCAAAATGTACCTGAAAGGTTTTTCTGGACTTGTTAGGAAGCACCTCCTTGCATTTGAACTAATATTAAACAATAATAATTGATTTTGATATAGTAAATGTTTTCAAACATGACATCTTACCACTTATTTAATCTTTTTAGCAGCAGAAGTTAGTTGTCTCAAGAAGATAAAGAGCCTCTTGGGGAAGGCGGCCATCAAAACTGATAATAATAATGATGAACATTAACATCTTATTGTTGAATTAAAGTGCATATTCTTTTTTCCTGTATTTGAAATAACTAAACATCACATTAGATTTTTATCTAATCTGTTATGTGGAATAACAGAGCGAAACTACAGCTTTAGTACTGAAGCATGACAGCACTTATCTTTGTTTTGACTCATAATTAACCAAGTGATTTATTAGGGGAAGGGACGTTAGATGAATTACTTGGATTACATCATGTGAAACGCTGAAGCAGTGTCTTGAGATATTTTTCTTTGACTTGCTCTAGAATTTCTTGAAGAATTAAAAGTTTAAGTGTCAAGAAGTCCCGTGGCTTGTGAAATTAGTAGAAAAGTAACAGAACAAGGGTGAAGTGACTCAGAACTGAATTCAGAGATTCCTATTGAACTAAATGTTTAATTTAATAAAAAAAAAGTTTCACTTTTATTTTGGTTATTCTAATAATAATAAAAAAATACAGATCTGTTTGACCCTGTTTTTTTAATTTCTTATAATTCTTTGGCATACTGACATACCGCCAAAGAAGAAAGCTAGAGAAGGCTCCAGACTAACTAGTTTGATATGGCAGAATAATGCCCTTTACAATGGCTTTGCAAATGCTCCATCTTGCAACCAGCCAGTTTGTGAGAGATTCTGGAAAAACAGCAAAATAACAAAACAAGGGTACAGATACTTTTTGCAAATTAAACTTTTACTGAATTTCTGTATCTTGAAAAGTTGTCACTGCTGGGTGTCAATCACAGCCCATGGTTTGTAACTGCGCTACACCTACCTGATGAATACCAGAAGCTTTGTTCAAGCATTTATCTTTTATTGAGTGGTAGCTTCATTAACTGAAGTTAAGTTCTTCTCAGGAAAGTATGTTGATCTGTACAGAGCTATAGGAAAGAAAGGCTGGGGTCACTAATTCATTTCTGGGGGGTTTGTATATGTTATGTTGGTGGCAGTGCTGTAAATGTGTGTAATTAATATCATTTTCAGAGGAACAGATTTAAATTCCTCTGTTATCTTTAGCAATTAGTTAGTGTCCTCAGATTTCTGCTCATGAAGTTTTTGCTTATGAGTAGGCCCTTAAAGCATGTACAGAGCAGATCTGCTTTTTATAATATTTCTAAAATGTTACTGCAGGTCTAGTTTCTTGGATGTTATTTGCTTGTTTTGGACATTTGGAGTGCCATGTAAAGTTTGCTTTCTTCTTCTGAAATGACGTTGTTCAAGACTTGAAAAATAACAGGTATGCAAGTTTTTACCTTCAAATATAATGATTTAAAAACACTGAGCAGTTCCATTTGGTGCCAGAGAGCTCAGTGCTTTAAAAAAATCAAATTACTTATTTTTCAACCTAAAATTAGGCAGTTCCATTAAAAAACCCTGATGAATGTTCCAAAGGAATAACTTAATAGAAATTAATTATCAGCCTAACACTTTGCTTTAGAAAGAAATATTTGTGTAACAGAGAAATCTGTTAAAAAAAATCCTACAGATAAAGGTACTTTAAAATGTGAAAGTGATCAGAAACCAGTGTGAAGGCCACCTGGAAGCATTTCTTAAGAGAGATAGATACAACAACAAGCAGTTCTCTCAGTAAAACACCCCAGCTTCAGTGTCAAAGCTCCAGTTGGTTTTCCTAAGCAAACAGGAATTCTTCAAAAAAATGGTAATTTTGCCGAACTGAATGAAATAAAGAGGACAAAAGGGTGAAAATTCAGATATGGGGGAAACGTGAAACAGATAACCAGAGATACAAAAGACCAAATAAAACTAAGTCTTCAATAAAGTGAAATTAGAAACCCTGCATGAAAACCTGTAAGTTTGCTGAACCATAGCTAAGGAGAGTGAGTATTTCAGTATGGCAAAAGATTTGTGTCAATCTTAATCACATGGATCATTCGTGAATATAGTTTTCTGAAACTGATTCTTTCTAAGGAACAAAAATAAAGGTTGTTATAAGGTCAGGGTGCTGTCACCTGGAGATACTGAAATAATATTCAGATATTTTTAAGGCAGATTCTGTTTCATTTGATGAATCATATCTTCTCTATAAAAAAAGTAATCCCTGAACAAGGTAACAAAAATCTAGCGAAGAATGGGATGACATTTTAATGGAATTTTCTTTTCAGAAAATGCTTCATCCCTCATGAGAGGGATGCCTGAGGAGAATAGGTGTTCATGGAATGAGAGCTGAAGTGCTGCACCATCCTGACTGAAAGAGAACCTCACTAAAGTGGGATTAAATGGTTAAATTTTAGTATAGCAAGGTTGATACTGAAGTGCCTTGGGCTCCCTCTCTGAATACACACACACATTTTACATGCATATTTTTTCTTGAAAAGCAGGTGAACACAGAAATGAAAAATATGCAGTAGACAAAGTGATCCAGGTTAGCTTGGCTGAGAGGTGACTGAAGAACTCAGAAAGATGAAAGCAAGCTAAAGCATGGTACAGTGGAAGCTGAAAAACATTACTGAGTAATGCAAGGCAAGGCACACAGAAAGAATTGGAAAAAAATAACCTCAACTACTCAGGAAAGAGGAAAAAAAAGTGTTATTGCCATTTTAAATGGAGGTTAGAGTAAAAAGATCGTAGAAATCTTAGGGGAAAAAAACCTAGGATGAACCAATTCAACAGATTAAGAACAACTCTCAGTCTCGGCTATGGGTGAAATTTTAGTGCTAGAGAAGTAAGTGGAAGAAAATCCTGCTGACAACTGTGGTGTCAGGAATTCACTTGTTTTCATTTATAGTCATGCTTTAATCACAAGAATATTAAAGATGAAAGCCAAGTTCAGCATGCAGCTGCACTAACGCTGTGGTGGCTAGTTTCACCCAGTGGACCACTGGTCCAGTCCAGCATTATTATTCTTCTGGGAAAGTAAGCATTTGCTAAAACTAATTTTAAAAAAAAGAATCTTATGCAAACATGTCACAGTTAGAAATGCTCAGTGAAGGTGTGTGATAAATATATCGAAATGTGTGGAAAATTTTATTAATCTGTCATTCAGTTTTCATGACAGGATGACATCTCCATTTGTTATTTATCTATTTTTGAACTTAAAAGCATGGTTTTAGTTGCATTTACTGTATTCCTATTGTTTTATAATAAAACTGGCATGTTTATAGATAATTGTATAGATTAATATTTGTGAAGTGCAAGTTGTACAGAAACACAGCACTTTGGTAGCTGTCACTGATATTACCTCAATGTTAGAGCAGATAAAGTAAAGTACTTGAGTTTATTTTTAACGTAATAACCACGAGGCTGTAGGTGTGGAGCTGAACGCAAAGCCCGTGAGTCATTTCAGTTCCCCGGTGATTTGTACCATCTCACTGTTCAACACTGATCCCTAGGCAGGCTGCTGCTTTACTTCTTGCTATGATGTGGCGCAACAGGCACAGCTTCTAACAGAGTTCTCAATGACTCTCTTGACATTTACCAGGAGAAAAAATGGGCCCAGTTTTGGCCTTGATCTTGCCAACATCACTATTCCAGCACTTAAACATAGGCACCACCCAGCTTTCCTTTAAGGCAGTGATCTGAACAGAAAAAGGAGCATAGCCACCAGTCACCTTCAGAAAGCAGAAGTGGCTGTTGCATTTTAGCATAAGCAAGAGAGGGATCACACCTTCCTCTTTCTGTTGGGGGTGCAAGAATAAGAAATGTAAGTTAAAAAAGAAAAAATGTAAGCACATGTCAATGCTGTCAGACCTTGGGAAGGCTGGTAGTGCTCCATAGAGAGACAGTTCCCCTTGGTCCCCTTGGTCCCCACGGGAGAGCAGCCTTTGGTGCCCACCAGCAGAGAAAAGGTGCTGCTCTGCTTCTTCACCAGGTGAAAGCAGTGCTCTGGGGGAGGGGGAGAAGCTCAGCAAAAGAGGAGCTTGTTTATCTTAACATGTGTTTCAGGCTGCCAGTTCTCCACTGTAATGGCATCCAGTGGTTTATGTTTCTGTAAAATTTGTAAAAGCTCCCAGTGTGCATTTTTTTAAACTGATTTCAATTAATGGGAAGCTCACTGTGTGGGAAACCCAACTCCTGGTGAAGCTGGACAATACCACTTGCAGAAGTCATGTTTTGCAAGAGGTATTTTGCCTATAAAATTTTCAGTTTCCATTTAACATAATATCTAGCACAGTACAAAGGTTTTTATTCTTTTCAGGACTTGGAGGATAGTCTGTGGGGTATAATGTACTCTTAGCTACCAAAACAAACCACTTCACTGGTTCTGAGGAGAGGCTTGCAATAGCACCATTTGTTCAAATACTGGAATAAAAGTAAAGCAGTTAATCTAAGGAGTACTGACAGACAAAAAGCAGAAGCAATAAAAGCTAATTGTCTGTTAGCTCCAGGTATATTTTTATTGAGTGTTTCAATCTTAGCCTAAAAGCATATGTTAGGAAAAAGGTCTGCTATCTTCACAGATCAAGCAGCAAGCAGAGCAGACAGCAGCCTCATTTCTGTCCTAGCCCTCCTTCAGCTAGCTGCCTCCATTTACAGGAGCTTTTAATGCCTCTGTGTAGGTCCCACTGAAGCTCTTTTCTCAGTAGCCATCAACCCACAGCAACAACCTAATTTCCTTACGTGCCACTTACTTACATTCAGTGAAACATAGTTTTAAGGAGGAGGTCACTGTAGTTCATATATAGAAGAGGGGGCAGCTCATCTTCACATGAGTTTGATTTTTTCCGTGGCAGAAAAAGTATTCTTCACAAGGTCAGTAGCATAATCAAGGCTTTCATTAATTATTTGATGTGGTCTGTGTATGGCACATATTAGACATTTGATTGGTAGGCAGAGGACCTGCAGATTTTCTTCTGTGCATTTGTGTCTGATTTTGTTTGATGCAGACTTTCAGCCTGTGCACCAAGAAATTAGTTGCCCTCTAAGATGAGATGCCCCAAATCATCTCCCATCAACTGGGACTTGAGCCCAGAAGCTGCGGGCTTATGTCATTGGAGTCCCCTCAGGTTTTCCAATATTTTATTTATTCACCCAACAATGAAAACAAAAGCCACAGGCTTCAATGATTTTATGCTCCAAGCCCAACCTTGAAATAACAGGTCTCTGTTTTTTCTTGTATATTTATATTGATTATTAATAATAAATATATTAATTGACATTGTCCTCCAGTAATGGATCACGTCCAGCAAGACTGTGTGCAGGTTAAACAAAAAAAGATTATTTACTATTTCAATTAAGGCTGATGAATCAGCTAACCCTTAGCAGACCAAAGAAGGGAAATCTTTTTCTCCTTTAAAAGACTCTTTGTCATGACCCACATTGATCAGCACAGTTGTGACTGTACTGTATTTAGTTATTTTTATCTAACACCTGGCAGCAACTTGTGCATCACTACTGAAACCATCAATTGAGCTATTAAGAAGGAAGACACATTTAATAACCCCTGCAGTTCTCATCACAGCAGGGCTAAGTCTAACAGTGACATTCTTAACATCAGCACTGAATTTCAGTGCTTTTTATTACATTGGCCTTGTTTCATTAGAATTCATCATTCTTCAGTCTACTTACAAAATATATACTTTGTATTTTGCAAAATTTATTTGGCTGTCTTGAGTGGACTGGTGCAGTAAGAAGACCAAGTGACAGTGTTCACATAACAGAGGGAAAAATCAATTTAACTTTAAAATATAAGCACTTATTGAGGCTAGAGAGGAAATAACGGAGGCAGGCTTTTCTGCCTAACATGACAGTGGGATTTGAAAGCAGAATAAGATACAGAAGAAAAACATGGTAAGCAGCTGGAGTGAAATGCCATGTTTGTTAGGCAGGAAATCAATAATCTTTGATGGGCAAATCTTATACAAACCTTTATTCTGGGCCTGCTATGTTTGGAAATTACAACAAAAGAAACAAAAACTTGTTACTTGGAAAAATCCAACCTCAGGTTACGCATGTTTACCAAGCCGAAGGAGTGCCTGGAATCATTCTTTTCCAGAGGAAAAACAAGTGAGAATGATTTTGCTGGTGAGAGCTGAATGTGTACTCCTGTGGGAACAGAAAACACATGGATGTGATCACACTTCTTTCTCCTGCTTCCAGATATCTGCGCTGGCCTGAAGAACACCACTCTCCCTGGGATAGCTAAGAAAACCAATGTGGTCATTAACTTTTCCAAAGATAGCAACAGGGAATCAGTGGCTCAGGCAAGGCAATGGCTCATTATGTGACCCTCTGGATTGAGCAGGAGTCTCTGGTGCATCTCAGAAGAAGGGCATTTCAGGAGATGCAGTCTGGTAGGGCTGGTGGGAAGTGGACTCCAGGGAGCAGCTGGATTGTAGGACGATGTTTTCCAACCTGCTTGGTCAGATTGTAGCACTGCCAATCCCAGATGTTCACAAATTACAAGGAAACTCTGAGAAAGGCCTGAGATTGGTTAAAAACTTAAAACTGAGATTTTAAAAAGAAAGTAAGTTTAGGGTGTGGTTTATTGCCTTCAGGTTTCTTAGCCTTTAGGGTGCACTTGAGTCATGTTTTTAAGTTGCTCTTTGCTACCATGAGGTCTAGGAAACTTACTTAAAACCATAAGCCAAGATTCTCACCTAATCATTTGGCTGTGGGAGCTGAAAAATACAAAGTTATGAGAGGTGCAGCACTGACTGGTGGGGCCAGGCATATGGCAAGTGCTTGGAAAAGGCCTCTCGGAGAGGGAAAGGAGGCAGCCTGGGAAGGGGGTGCAGTGAAGAGGCCTGGGAAGTTGTGGTGGGGAGGAGTGTTGAGGCAGGCGGGGGAGAGGATGGGCTCTCGAGGGAAGCGGAGCTGTCACCATAAAAGTCTAGAGTGATGCAGCAGTGGCATGGGCATCAAGCCTCTCACTGGGGCCTTTGCTTGCTTGGGCATGCCAGGTCCAACTTGCAAAGGAGATGGGAAAATCTTTCCTGCAATAACCTCCATGAGTTAACCCCTGCGAGTCCTTGGTGCAGCAAAACAAACTTGTTTACTAGATGAATTTGCTTTTCTGCAGAGACTGAGATTATTTTGGTTGGTTTCCAGAGAGAATATTGCAGCCTAATTGTTACTCGGAGAAGTAGGTGCTTGGCCTGAGCAGGATGGGCTGAGGATGATGAGTGGCAAATCCAGATTAAAACTAACTGATAAGAAGGTGACCTGTGGCAGCCCTAACTTAGCTATTCAGTACAGTAATAGAGTAAACATCTTTAGAGCCTGCAGAAAGCCAAAGAGCAACTGGACTGAAAAGACAAAGCTGTCTTAAGGTTGTGAACATTTACATTTCGCAATTCCCATCTTTTAAAGTATCAAGTCAAGCCAGGAGTAGATTAGGGTGTTGAGAGCCATGAAAGGCCTTAGCTTTGAATTAGCCTCACTTTAGCTGTGGGATACTTCCAAATTCAAGGCAGAAATGGAGACAAGACTGCCTCACAGTTCAAGCACAGGGCAAAGACTTAGGAAATTGCAGTCCTGTTGCCAACTCAGCTGCTGACAGGGGGATGAGTATACTCAGTGTGAACAATTTTATAGGTGAATTCAATAGGCTATACATGCAGACCTTAATGACTCTTCAGTGTCCTTCACTGTGGAACAAAGGAATGGCTCAAAGTACTCCATGACTGTGTTTTCCTCACAGTTTAGCAATCCCTGCCTCCCACGAGAAAAAACTGGTTTCAGCTGAATGCAGAAATTGTGTTTGCATTTCTGCATCTTCTGTGGACCATTTGCACTACCCAGTGTTAGGCATATAACTTGATGGGCTGGTCTCCGACAGGCAGAGGAAATAAATTCTTGCAGGTGGTGAATGTGAGCATGGGCCTCTGTCCCCTCTTGCAGTCCAGGTGGTGCATGGGGACTAGCTGGAACACTTCATATAACTGCATCTGGGTGGGCAAACACCCCTTTTTCTCTGTCCAGAAGCATCCTTGGATGACTCTCACAGCATTCAAGGATGGAGGTTCTGTTCTGTCTTAAACATTGTTAAAAAGAATTACTCTGAAAAAAATATAAAAATGAGTAAAAAGGAAACAAAGCCATGGCTTTTTTTTCACACAAATACCTACTCCATTGGATGATGTTTTTATTATGCTTACTGCTGTATTAACAAACTCCTTGCTGCACTGAGAGATAGTTGAGGTTTTGAGTGGCTAGCTGATACTTACCCATGACTTCAAAGACTCTGCAGTGGTGTTGCATACTGAAAAAAATTGTGCAGATTAAGCACTTTTGAAAATCTCATTAGAAGTATAAGTTCAATACATTTTGTTAAGAAATTTGAACTAAAATAGAACCATGAAATCAAAGCCAATCTAGCATTAATATTCCACAAAAGTAAAAGCGGAGCATTACAGACATCAAATCAAAATCAAGTCAACAAATTGACTGCAGCACTGGATCAAAATGAAACCAAATTGCCAACTTGATGAAATCCCACAGTGTTTATGAACTCTGACAATCTATGAAAGCGGATGTCTGTTTAGCTAGGAATTTCAAAAAGCATATTTTCTCAGAGCTGGACACAGACGTAGCACTGAGCTGGGCTATGCAGTGGTGAAACCACCATTTCAGTCACAATTGTCTAGCTTCCTTCTTTGGATCCTGTTCCTCAGCAATGAGTATTTCCTCCCTCCACCCCCATGAGTGCCCTCATACACAGCACAGGCTCAAAAGAGGACGCTCCTGATAAACAGAAGTTTGACAGAAGTTATTTACCAGAAATGGAAGATGACAATTTCAGGTCTTTCAGGATTAAACAGAGCCCCCAAAAAATACATGAAAGAGCAATTTTATGCAATGTTATATATAACTTCTAAGCCTTGGGAACTTTCCTTCCAACCTCTTCTCTTTTTTAGAGAAATTTGTGCACATCTGGAAATATAAAGCCACACTTTAACACTAGGAAATTGAAGAGTATAAAGAGACCTGGATGTCTTCTACTTAACAAAATAGGAAAGGAAAAAATAGATGACAAAGGCAAACATAGTGTAACTACCATTTGAACTCTCGCACTCCTTCACACTTACAGAAGAGAGGTAAGGACTATAGCTGAGGAGTGAAATGGCAGTGGTCACAGCCCTCGTTGAGATCAGGGCTTTCCTGGTTTAGGGAAAGACTCGTGAAATCCCGATGCTGCTGGCTGATGCCATAATTCCTATTAGCTAGAGATTTTAGAGGATCTGAAATTTCAGTTCTTTTCCAGCAATACAGGCTGCTGTCCTGGAGTCAAAGCATGTTTGAATTTGCAGATGTCCCTCAATCAGATTTACAACACTTTCCTCCAAGGATGAGCCATGAGTCTGTGCTGGCCTTGCAATTTGGTCCAACAGGGCTCAGATTCACTCCTATACAGCAAGTATGATTAGCAAAAAAAAGATGTTTAAATCACAAGCATATCATGTTTTGAATGCCACAGAAATGGATACCTTAATGGGCTCAAATGCATCACACAGATGGATACATAAGACTAAATAATGGGAGCACATCTGACTGCTTTTGAAGGAGCTGCCATTCTCTTTGGTGAGGCAGAGGTCCCAAGATGACACTATGCCATTATTTTATGGAACGTTCAACATTTAAGAGGTTCTTTTGTTTTCTCTTAAGTAGCTGTTTGGGAAAAGTAAACTACAGAACAGCTTGGCAACAAGCAGTGTTGACACTGTCTGTCAGCAAAATTAAGAAATAAAAATGTACTCTGTCTCATCACCTCAGCTACTTTTCAGAAGTTCTTGCCTTGTATTTTGGAAATGAACTATAAGTCAGACAGCTTCTCAACAAAAATCTTCATCTTCATATGCTTTGTACGATAGTAGTTATCAATATGAAATGTACTGTAAAATCTTATGTTTTATTTGCAGTCTATAAACTATTTTTTTCCAAAACTGTATTTTGATACCATATTTTCATAGTACCTTTTTTGAATTTGTTTTCATTGTTGATCCTCTTGATTTTTATTGCCAGAGGCACTGCTAGATCCTAAAATGCCGGAGGGACTAATGCATGACCTAAAGGGCAGTATAGTTCTTGCCTGAAAGTTAGCGATGTGACATCATGTGTGCCCGACTTTGAAATGTAAAATTCTGTTAATTTTTTCTATTTGTTTTCCTTTTGGCTGTGTCAACACTCTGTGGAGAAAAATGTTCAACTCCCATTCATACCATTCTTTATAGATAGCATGTTTGCACACAGAGTTCCTGCTCCCTTTGAACAAGCTCTTTACACCATAGATTCATGGCTCCTGTCTGTGTCACAAGGTAGCAATACACATTTATGTCATAAGTTCTACTTCTTTAATATTTAAGTTTTAAGGCATATGTGTATCTACCATTTTATTGAGAATGAAACTAACATTTAGATTTTAAGGGTTTTTTTCAGTGGACATGATATATATATATGTTTTTTCAAAACTGTGCAGAATACCAGAGAGTAGGATGACTGGAGAACTGTATGGAGAATCTGCATCTAAACAAGAGTAGCCAAAGGAGAATAACCTTTGGGTCAGTAATCTTCATTCTGATAAATTTCCTTCAGCGTTAGGAAAGTGTGAGGCTTTCTTTATTAGCTTTAATGCTTTATGTGAAAACTCAGGATTAAAGTCAGCCAGTACAAGAGAAACCTGCCTTGAAGAATCTTTTAATTAAGACAAATTTTATCAACATTTTCACTTGGCATATTGAAGCTCAAACTGAGTTTACAATTGGATTTATGTTAGAGTGCATAGGAATGTTAAGAAATGTTAAATATAAAGCCATCTCCAACTCAGAAATCCCACAATCTGGAATTGTTTTGAGGGGGAAAGGACACAAATCTCAGACTATTGGAAGTCTAGGACTTCCTCCAACTCCAGAACATCAGTTTTATATTTTAATAAAACTTGAAAACTACAGAGTTGATCTCTTGCTTTGTAGAGATCAGCTGAAAAAAAACACCACCAAACTGCCCAGACTGAGTCTGCAGGTTACAAACATGATGCTGTTATTTATCCTGCAAAAAGTTTTGCATCGGAAATTACAGTTGTGTATAAAATGCTAGTTCAAAAATAGTTTTCCATAGGGAAACATACCTCAGCATAAATACAGAGAAGCAATTTAAATTGGAGCTTTCAGGTTAGCATTTTTGGACTGAATTTCCTCTGTGGCAGAGAGAGGCAGCTGAGGCAAATGCTAAAGCAACTGGGTAAAAGCTCTCCTCCCAGTCTATGATCCCAGCAATCATAAACTAAAAAACTGTGATCATCTTTGTAAGATGTCAGAACCTTTCGCTATAACTGCAATTATGTTGCATATTTTAATAAATGCAAAATCACCGTAATAGCTGCCTCTAATGAATACAAAGGCTAACTCCGGTTTTTTCTTCCCATCAGAAAATATTTTCAGCCATTTTAATAGCAGAATTCATCAGATATTTACATCAGTTGAAGCTAATGGGAAATTTCCTGTTACCTGCAATGAGGACCGGGACTAATTTTTGTTTCTTTTAAGGCTCATATTTTTTTATCCTATTCAGCATAAGGAATAGTTAGAGACGAGCCTTCTTTTTGATCAGAGAGTTGTGAGTCTCTCCCAGAAATAAACCTCAGGTCTGGTCATCTCCTGCCTCCCTTTACCCCTACCTGCGTAGCTGTTGCTCACATCATCCCTCTGATCAGAGAAACAATGCTTGCAGTAGTTATTCAGGTTTTAAAATATTTCTTTAAGAAAATTCTGGACTACAGATTCACGAACTTTTCTTTAGTTTGGATGAGGGATGTCAGTCAGCAGCATTGCCAATTTATGAACTGCTCCTATTTCCAAAATCACTTCCCTTGTTCCAATCTGACACACTACCCAAAGATTTCAAAAAATTGCTGGCTGCAGGGGCTAATTCAGCTCCTTTTTGTGGCATTTCATTCTTTCCTCCGCCATGATTACTGTCCTATTTTTTCCGACGGTTGTTAAATCACCAACTAATTATGTATTATCAAAGCTGCACATAACAGTGGAGTTTGTGATGTATATAAAAACAAGCTGGGTGAGTCAGACAGTCAGGGTACGGATGGCTGTGCCACTCCACCTGGTGCCTGTGTTAGCACTTATTCACGCCTTCCCTTTGTTCTTCTGAGATCCTTTTATTTTGTACTGCAGCATAGCTAGAATAGGTACTGACTGCTGCATTATGTATGCTTTAATGTTTTTTTTATTACTACTACGGGAGAACAAAAGCGCTCATAAAGGTGTGTTTTCGTTCTGGGAAAATTTCTCAGTAATGCAGTAGCTTGTATGTTGGGGAACTTGAACAAAGATTGCTAGATGCCTATTTGGTTTCACTGGTAGTTGCTCAAGCAGCTATTTGGAAAAAATGGAAAAACCCTGAGCTTCCTTCCATGCTGGAATGGGTTCAACAGCCTGCAAATATCAAGGTAGAAATTTACATGCTTATCCCTTGAGAAGCCTGTGCACATATGGTATTCTTTTGCAAATTAATTAATTAAAGCTCGAACAGTACATGAAATCTGGAATACTCACTTCCAAGAACATCTACCACATTAAATCAAACTCCCCAGGTTGAAACATGGAGGTGTTTTCTAAAATGTAATTTTAGAAAAAATTTCTTTTTTCTAAAATTACATTTTAGAGGCGTAATTTCTAAAATCCTTTCTGTTTTCTTATTTTTTCCAATTCTCTCACCTTAAGCAACATTGAGACACCTACATTCTCTTTGGTATCTACTCTATTTCACCTGGTGAACCTGTGCAATACTGAAATGTGGAAGTTGCTACCTTACGTGTTAACTCTTTTTTGATATAAAGGTATAAGGAAGGGTTTTCATTGTCTGCAGAGTCTTGTTTGTGTTGGTTTATAGAATTTCTAAACTTTCAGGTCTTGATGTGAGCTGACAGCATTCCTTCTATTATATTTGTTTAGCACTTGGCTGTTGAGGTAATATACAGCAAGGGAAGATGGAGACTACCCACTCTGGAGTGGGAGGTTGGGAATTGTCTACTGTATTCAACTGCCATTACTTGGAAGGAGATACTGTACTTGCCAAAGCATACTGCCTATAATTATCAAGCCTGTCAGTTCGATTTCTGAATCAAAGCAGAGAAAAAGCCCCAACCCTTGGTACTCAGATCATAGCTGTTTTTCAAACCATATGCTATTTCATTTGACAAGGCACGTACCTTGCTGCCCAGGAGCACTGGGAACAAATCCTGGTTTTTCCCTGGGCTGTTCTCAATGGAGCACACACCGGCACGTGAAGCCATTGCTGACTTTGAAACAAATGCCCACAGCCTTCGTGAGAGAAGGTCACCCAACCAGAGCCCCTCTCTCTGCATCGTGGAGGTGGGCTGATTCATTCACACATGTCTACACCCCTGTCTGTAGTGTGCTCTACCTGGCCTCCTACTTTTGTAATAACCAAACCAGTTTGCAAAGAAATGGGATCAAGTGATATTCACTTCTTCCACTTCACGTGTGGATTCAATAACTTCTGCTTTTCAATTTTGCTGTCTTTCATACATCGTCAGAGGGGATCAATGTTTTTCAGACCCAGCATTTATAACTTGGTGGGTTTTAACAGAGCAAAAATGGAGTTGTGTAGCCACGTCTGCTGTCTTGCAAAAACTGGTCAGGATGTTCACGTGGACATACCCAACTTGGCTTGAGATGGATAATAATATTACTATGGTAGCTCACAGACAAGGCTTTGCCAAGTATTGGGCTTCCTGAGCAGTTGCAGAGCTTGCTGCCATGGCTGCCTGCCTGGCAGTGGTTGAGGTAGGTGCCTGAAGACTACTTCCTTTATGGTATGCATACCATGCTTTTGTCACAGCAGTAACAAAAGCTATACCTGTGTACGTAGGTTTATATCCATAAATACAGGAAAATGCAACTCATTGAAATCTCATGATTCCGCCAGACACCTCATTTCCCCTGCCTTGCTTCCCTCCCAAAGTGTCCCTCTGGAAAACATGCAGCTAATTGTAGCTAGTCAGATTACTGGGGAATCTCAGATAGCTTAGGCAATTAACAGAAGTTTCATTTTGATTGCTTTTGTGCAGGTTTTGTGCAGAAACAATGCTCTGAAGATTCGTTTTAGGGAGAAGAGTATTATATCAATACTGATGGCAATTTCTTTCTGATATAGTAACTTTTTTGGTTTCAGTGAGGACAACACCAAAACTGCCTCTTCCAGCAATGAGATCTGATGACCCTTAAAATTAGAATGGGAATGTGGGAATTTAATGATCACCTTCAGTTGTAAACAGTGCTAATTGTAGAAGTAAAGGAATCATTAAAAGCTGTAAACAGAGGGTCCTGCTACTTCTTTTCTGATTATATGTGCCATAGTCAGAGGGACCCGTTTGGCTCTGGGGACCCAGCAGTCAAAAACGCTGCTCTACAATATTCACCTGAAAGTGACAGCCCAGGGAGAAATAGGTTCAAACTTGCACAGACAGTCCTTGGATTATTTTCATGTGAATGGCAGAATGAAATAATTTGTGATTGCAGATAATGCATGAAGCAATTACCAGAAATATGGTATTTTGGCCCAAGGAAATTCGTGTTCAGGCAATAATTTCAAATGTTTTAAATTCTACACTTCTGTAGTAGGTGACACAAAATCCTTTTTTGGTAATGATTATATCACCAAGTCTGTCCTTGCATGCCCTTCCTTGTTAGCTATTCAAGCATTAAAAAGATTTACCTTACCTTACTTTCAGTAGCCTCTTTTTGTCTACTTTTTTGCTTTTCAGTATTTGACATGCAAAGTGTTACGTTTTTTTACACGAAGTGCTCCAAGGAATAAACTACTGCATTTAAGATTAAATACATGACTTTATCTCTGCTCACTTGGACCTGGGAAAGGCTGTACAGTTACAGAAGACCCAACATTTCCATCCCTGGAAATACTAGGCCAGCTAGTAGCTGACCAATGAAGCTGATAGCATTAGATGCTCCAGAGGTATAAGCAAGACTTTTCAAGATGAACAGCATAAAACAATCAATTGTTGAAAAAGTGCATTAAGTATAATGTGTGAATTTATATTATGAATTACTTTTAAACTATCCAATGACCTTGTGAAAATTTTACAAGTTCATTTAATAAATAAACTTTCATCAAATTTTGAAAGAAATTCTAGTCTACAGGGGTAGTATCTTCTTTCTTTTACATTAGGGAAAAAGGATGTATTGAATTACTTTCTCTCAAAGACCATTATTAGATATACCTATTGCATATCAAACTAATTTCTCTTTCTAAATCTTTACAGTCTGTCTTCTTATGGATAATCTTCCAGTTTCTTTATCCTTTCAAAGTATATTTTCAGAACCCTTCCTATATCTACTTTATCTCTTTTTTTTTTTGAAGTAACATGAGAAATGCAACGTTCCGTATACAACACTGGAATGAAATAGAATCAAAATGTCAATATTTTTTCTCATTCTCTGTGCTCTCTGCATTTTGTATCCTTTCATGGCTTCTGGGTTACACAGGTGACTCACAGATCTTTTTTTTTTCTGAATACTGCTACTTAATTTATGTGCATAATATTTGAGGAAACCAGAATCAAAATGAATCCAGAGCAGACACTGAAATCAGAGGGAGAAATAAGTGGAGCTACAATAAATGACCAGAGAAAATAAATAAGAGATCAGCCAACAAAAACCAGGCTTTCCTATTGTTTATACCTTCTGGAATAAAAATAAATGAGCTTTGAGGAGACATGCATCAAATTTTTCAGCCAGTGTAAATCTTTGCTTCATTGCCTCCATCGGGAGCAAGGGACCTGTGCAGTGATGTGCATTGGAAGCGGACACTTGGGCAGCCTTTTCATCTGGGCGCAGCCTGAAGGATGACACATCTGTGTGAAAGAAGCAAGCCACAGTTCCCCGGTGTGCAACAAGAGGAAAGTCAAGGGTGGTGTTCAACTTGGCCATTTTTTTACTGGACTTGAGGTGGCAGTTGTCTCTAGCAGCTGGTGGAAAGATGCCAGTACGAGGTGGGAAGCCCAGCTAGTGTTGTCTCTCCTCTACAGCCACAGACACACACCAAAACATGGCTCAGGTACAAGCACAACGTGTACCGTTGAGGGCAGTTAGTGACAATTCACATGCCTGAGGCTGTGGAGGTCTAATCAGTGCCTGAGAGGGTGAGGGGCCAGGCTGTGTCCCCACGACTGCCATCCCGGGGATCCGCTCTTCTCAGCTGTCGCTGCTGTGGGCTCCTCGCCTCGGGGAGCGGGTAGGCGATGCACGCCGCTGGGGTCCGGTGCTTATTTGTAGGCATCTGTATTCGTGGGCACTCTTGAGGCAGGTTCTCAGAAAGTGAGCCTGCAAGTGTGACTCTTCAGTGCTGGATGAAGTGCTTCCCCCCCGGAAGACTGGATGACCCCGCACCCTGGGGTAATTCTGGTAGCCCCTACTTTGCACAGTTCCATGCTCTGCCCGTGAGCTGCCCGCAAGGCTGACCCATGGGTAGAGGGTCGATGAACTGGGGAGCATGCTGCAGTCTGGTGTGCTCATGCAGATGGCCTTCAGCAGTGAAGAAACTGTTTTCGGGTCAAAAATGTGAGGTCACTTATTTTAGTTTCATCTTCAGCCTCAGAGAAATGTAGTGAGCACTCAGAGAGCGAACAAAGCAGCCTGCATGGCCTGGAGCTTTGCTGTCGTCCTTAGGAGAGCACTTTAGGGTAGAGGGGAAGCTCCAGCGATGCCAGGCCTTCCCCCATACCCTTTGGGGCAAGGCTGTTGTCGTGGGATGGAGGAGAAACTGTGGTCCCTGAAGCAGGTAGCTGCCTTCAGCCAACAGATGGGGAGATGCAACACACTCCTACTGTACCTGCAGCACAGGGAAAAAGAAATTTGGGAAATCACACACTAAGGACTCTCCTCCTTTCCCAGATGAGACGCTAGCGAGCACTATAACAACATATGCTATAATACAGTTGTCTGCCCCAAGTATATGCAGCATGCCTGGGTAGATGTTATTTTGTGCTGACCTGATACCATCTGTAAATTTTCTTTGGATAACGGGAGTCAAGGAGCTGTTCTCCCAGCTGTGGATGAAGAAAGAGCTGAAAATACGTGTGCATATTGCTTATGTGGATGTGTTAATGTGCTTTTTTCCCTCCTACGAGGGTGATGTAGCGTGACAGGATGGGGATGTGATCAGTCGCTGGTGTTACTGTTAGCTTTACAATAACAATCTTTTGATATTTACTCTTAAACTCTGTCACATATTTTTATTCCATCTTCAACAGGTGTTAATCTCTTTGCAGAAACAGCTGAGCATTTGGCTTTGCTCAGCTGTTTCTAATCAGAGCCAAAGGCAGTCCTGAAGTGATCGGAGTATTTCCCTTTTAAAATTGGCTATGAATATTTAAAAGGAAATACTGCATTTCTGTGCAGCCTCGGCTAAATGCGCTTCTCCGTCTGCCTTGATAATACCTCCTTATAATAATGCAGAGCCAGCAGGAGGCCAGTTGCCCGATTTTGCTCTTTCAATACACACTGAAATGTCCAAGGGACAAGAAGGAGGGGAAGAGCCAGCTAGCGAGCCTGCCCTGAATTGCTGCAGGAACTCTGTGCTCTGCAGGGCAGCAGGGATGGACGGGCAAGGTCCCTGAAAGATGGGGTCATCTGTAGAGTGGCATGCACAGCCGCTACAGAGCAGGACAGCATCACTGGCTTTAATAACTGGAGGTTAAAATACAGTGAAAGACCTCTAATATCCTTGAAAACTAATCATCTGGAGAGCAAAGAATATATTGCATAGCTCTGCCACAGAAAGACTCTCCGGGCAGAAGCTTGGGTGATGTCTGTGCCTTGCTGGGCTTGCGACTGGCTCTGGGAATGCTGCTGCCTCCTCTCCCTGCCTGATGGGTTCATCAGAGAGAAGTTGCCTGTGGGACCCTTCCGGGGTGGCCTTTTGGGATTTGACCACAAGAAGAAATTTCATCAGCCCGCACCATGTGTTTGCTGACAGTACGTTAAATGAATTTTGGCCCTTGGTGTAGCTAACAACTGGTGGATTTTATAAGTCCCGTCAGACATTTATGTCCACCATGGTTAAAGTTAATCGACTTGCCGAATGACATGCCTGTGTTTGAGCACCATGTTGTAACAACACCACCACCACTGCCTGGCTCTACTAGAGGGGTATTTGTCTATCTGTAAATCTCAAATTGCTTTACAAAGGAAATTCCAGAAACATAAATCCAGGAAATTCACAGTAAATGTCAAACCTGGAAGAAATCCAAACACGTACTGGTATTAAAATGTGCATACCTAAGAAATGTTATTGATTTGGTTTGCAAAGCAGAGCATGCCAGTAAGTGGTCAGGCATTCCCCTCTATTGATCAGCAAGCATCCTTATGGAAAAACCCTGGAGCAAGGCTACCTCGCTGAAACGGTTTGCGGTCCTGTGGCAAACCAAATCCTCACTTTGGTCTCTTATTGCAGCTGCCCTGAAGTGCCAGCTTCTCCACATTCCCCTTGAAATGGGGACCCAGAGCTGGACCTGGACCCTGAATACAGCCTCGCTGGTGCTGAGCAGAGCAGGGTAGTAACTTCTCTGGATCTGCTTTATTATTTGCCCATTACCCTCTTAGTTTCCAGACTGTTTCACAGTGTAGAGGGAGATGATTTATCTCTCACCAGAGTGAACTCAGTCTCATCCGGTACTAGTATCTGATCCTGGTGCCCACGGAGGAGGCTGCATTGCTCTGGACATAGGGACTGAAAACAGATTTTTATTGGTTTATTCCAACCCTACTGCCTGGCGGGAAGCAGGTTGTATTATTTAGAGTAATGCGGTGGGCTGTGCTAGAAGGGTTGCTCAGGAGCTAGTGCACTCAGTATCAATACTGGAGAAGCCTGAGCTATTGCAGAGCAAACTGGTAGTTTGCTGCAAAATGACGGGCTCTGTGTGGCAGTGTGGGAAGTACAGACCTTTGGGCAGGGCTTGTTCTTGACTGTGAAGCCTGCTCATGTCTACTCTCCATGTCATCATTTACTCATGAGGATCCTCCTTAGTAAGTCATTAGGTAATGGTCTTGAAGGGTCAGGGAGAGAAAGAAAATTTTAACCTTTTGACAAATGCAGGATATAACGAAACACAATTGTGAAAGCTTTAAAGAAACAGTATTTGCTTCTTTTCTTCTTCAAGAATTATTAAACCAGCCAGTCTAATTATTTTGTTTTATCAGTTTGTAGATATTGAAAAAATAGGTAAGTAATTGAAACGTGTGTCTCCAATTGAGGAATTTTCAGTGGTATTAAAACAAACTTTACTTCTTATCAAGTGTCAAGAGAAACATGTTACTGTATACTGTCAGAAAGAGAATTTTCCCATTCTTATTTCTGCTCAGATGTTGTATTTTTATATACTACATAAAGTAAGTAATGAAAATTGAACACTGTGGAGAACACATAGGGTTACTTTTCTACAATAGGCAGCCTATGGGAAAAATCAATGTCTGAGTTTCTATGGGCTTTTCCCTCTTTCCTGGATCAAATAAAGCCATTAATTAGTGTTATTCATGGTGCTGTTGCCCTTTGCAAAATATAGTCATTAAAAATGTTTCTTGGTTCAAATGGTGTTTCATAAATTGTTCTCAACCACAATTTACAAATGAGATCAAGTTTGAAGAAAAAGTACATAATGTCCAAGAGGTAATCAGACAACAGTAAATAGAAAAAGATTTATTTGTAGAACATGCGTAGCACAGTAACATTATTATACTTCAAGCCTAAACAATTAAGTGAAGAAAATCATTAAGTAGCTATTAGGAGCAGCTCTAAAGAGTTGGATGCCTCATTAAAAAAACAGAATTATAAAACCACACCAAATTCCCCAGCTCAGCCTGAAGTTCATCATGGGCCTTATTGCACACACCCATCTGCAAGTTAAAAAGAAGTCTTATTACACAGCCCTTTGTGCTGGAGAGTTCTGGTCATGCAACACCTCAAAAACGGGGCCGGGGGCAAATTCCCTGAAATCTGTTTCTTTACTGCTTGAGCAGCTGTCTCGGGATGGCTAGACACAATGAAGTGCTATACATAATTATTTTACCCATGGCTGAACGATGGCCAGCTTTGCTCAAAAGCCAACAGCTGTTTAATAGTGTATTGTCACACGCTGTACCTGTCTATTGAGGGGAGGGATAAATATATAATCCAGCTGATGTTTTAGGTCATAGTTTAATAACCCAACCTGTAAGTGAGTCAGGAGAGAGTGCATCCTGATGGGTTCAGAAATACCACAGGGCCTTTAGTGGCACCAGGGGTGCCCAGGTGATTGTCCTTCATCCAGGTGGTGTCTGAGGAGCACAGTGTCTCAGAGTAATATTCTGATGGATACATGTCGCAGGGCCACTTAACAGCTGTGACACTTCTCTGAGTATCCTTTTCAGACTCAAACGTGTTTCATACAGGATATCTGAGAGGCTCTGTTTGTCTTGCACTGTATTTGTATCCTTAGCAAGGCTCCTTGCTCCATGGTTTGAAAGCACAAGTATGTGTTCTCCAAATCTGGTCAGTACTTGGTCCTACCTGAGGCATGAGGGATTAAGGTAGCCAGGTTATTAAACATTTCTCAGTTCCTCTTCCCAGGTGGTGCTGACATCTGCAGCAACCGTAGTCATAGGAGGGACTTGAACAAGTCACATCTACCGGCTTCCTGCAGGCTAGTCTCCGTACAGGATCCCAGCCTCTCCCCTGGCTGTGCCTCCTCCCAGAGGGAGGATGGAGAGGATGAGTAGGGTTGTCTGCTGCCCTGCGACTGCCACAGCTGCAAGGCTAGATGCCCCCCAGGCAAGGGGGCAGTGGTGGGGACAGCTGTTTGCATGCCCCACAGCACAGCAACATGGGGCTTAGTTCAAGTGATTGTGCTGCCACCCACTGCCGTAAGCTGTTCATGTTCTTGAACAGCTTATGGCAGCAAGTGCCAAATGCTGCTGTTCTCCTCCTTCCCTTCTCTTGGTGTTGCGCTTGGTTGTCAAAGCAAAGCAGAGGAAGGCCAGCCAGGTTTCAAACCCTTTTAACAATGTGTTGGATCCTACTTCTAATAAAACTTTCCTGTGTCAGTAGAGCCTAAAGGAAGGAAAAACCTGACTTTCATCTGTCTTGTCTTTTTTACTGCTACCCATCCCAGCTCAAATTCCCTTCCCAGAGCCAACTGGTTTGGATCATACTCCTGTCCTTCTGTCCCAGAAGGTGCTGGCTTTGAGGAGGGAAAGTAGCTTGCTAGAAGCTGTATACTTATTTCATTCACAAAGTGCAATGAGCTGCCCCACTGTTAGCTGGTGAGTCATGTTATTAGATAGAGTGAAGTCATTAGCCTGACAGAGGAGTGGGGCAAAAGTAGGCTCTCCAAGTGCTGCTTGAAGTTGCTCTTTTTCCTGTCAAAAGAAAAAATAAATTAACCTTCAACAAATGAATCTTTCAGAATCAGAAAATCTGTTCGTAAACTAAGAACTATATGCCCAGAAAGTAATGAAAAGTCACCTTTCAGAATTACCGTGGAACCATAGTACTTTGTGATACACAAAGAGACTGTGTTTCTCATAAATGATTTTTTAAACTGGCGCTATGAATTACATCAGATTAAAGCAACTTTAATGCTAGTCTAAAACCTAGAGTCATTTGTTCTCAGAAATATCTTTGAAAAATAATGGCATCTTGATAATTCCCCATTATGTTTACCATCAACTAAGCCTATCATATCAGAGTGTTATCAGTGTGAATAAAATGGCTTTTCTTCCAGAGAAAAGATTTGAAAACTATGATTGGTGTTTCAGTGTGACAAACAATGGGAAAAGACAATCTTCAGCATTGTCATTAAAGAAAAAAATCACTACATTAAAAGAATAAATTATTCTCCAAGAAAAATGTTAGGAGAAACAGGACAGATAGCCCTTGTTTTGCAAAAGGAACATTTGTGATTTTCAATATTTTAAGCTGATAATAATAGTTCAAAAGAATTTAGCCTTTTTCATGTATTCTTTACAGTGGGGTAGTTTCTAGATCTGCACTCCTGGTCCAGGATTCTGTTTGAGAGGTGATGTGTAAATACAGATTGTGTTTATCAAAAAATAAAATGATAAGATTTGTCACCTGAACAATGAATTAACTAAAAAAAATTTATTAAGGTAGTCTAGAACACCACAAATGTGCATGCTGTTGTAGAGCTTTATGTCAATAGAGGTATTGAGCTGCTTTTAATTGGATGCCATATTTCTATAAGGATCTCTTGCAGGCAGATCTTGTGTTGAGATTGTACTCCTTTACATTAGCATCAAAATGGATGACTTTTGATCTCTTTCGTGCAACGTACAGGAACATTTTCACAAAAACTAGGATCCAGTCACTGAATCATAGTAGCAAATAATTAGAAACGGAAGTGCCCTGCTGTGTTATTCAGTTCTCTCCTCTTATAATGCAAATATATTTCCTGTGATACATACTTTTTTGTGAAGTTCACTATCGAATGATGCATCATGATGGTTTCATCATTTTCCTGTGTGTATCATCCCACAGATTTAGCTATTAAGTGCCTTGCTTATGTCTCATTAATCCTGGTTTTATCTCCTGGCTGTATCCTTGTTATCATATTCTCTAAGAATTAAGGAGAGCTGTGGGAAAATCTGTTTGTGTGAAATGACATTTAGATTTCTCCAAACCCACAAATGTAACATTTTTGAGGTGCAAATATGTTTGGCTAACCTTTCACATTTGCTCATCCTTTGAATTTTACATTTCTGATCAGGACAAGGATCAGAAACATCAAGAAAACTATTCTTATGGTATTTGGGGAAAGAGAATTAGTATCTTAAAAACTCCCTTTCTGTAAAAGATGTTAAGCATGTTTTAAGAAACAGAAGGAAAATTACTGAATTTTGTGTTCTTCTGAATACCCGTGGAATTATCCCAAGTAGTGTTTCATTTGGTGGGCTGTTCCCCATATGGTGGACATTAAATATGACTTATTCTTCAGAGCAAGCCTGAAAAATTGAAATAAGAGATATACATCTTTAATCACAACCGTGAAGATTATTCAAAATAAACTTTATCCTCTTGGTTTGGAGATTCTCACTTGACAGAAGATTCTTAGAGGATGTTGATCTGCTGATAGTCCTAGATACAGTTAAGGGGATAAGCTAGGTGCACTACTGGTGCACTTTCTTGATAATTTAGAGAAGTATTTTGATGATCTTCTGTGTAAGGTAGCTATAGTCCTAATAAGTCTAAATAGATGATACAGTCCTAATAAGTCTAAATCCCTTGATAGGTGAGGACCACTGCACTATGCCTTGGGGAGAGAAGTCCCCGAGGTGCAGGCAGGCACAGAAGTCACTGCCTGGAGTTGAGAGGAGGTTCAGGAGGACCTTGCCACGGAGACCTGGACTGGTGGGAACCAGCAGGTTTTGTGGCTGCTCACTAAGTCACACAATCACTCACTAAGAGTCAGCAGAAGCAAGTGGCAGCTCTACAAGAGCATGGCCCATGGAGAGTAAGAAAGGACTGTTGTCAGTGGTTTCATACAAGTTATGAAAAATACATATTTATTTAGAAATCCCACAGCTCTTCTGTGGGCAAAACAGCCATTCATTTCAGGACTGGGTAGTGACTCCAAATTCAGGTCCTGTCTGAATTATTCATCAGTGCTAGCTTTATTTCTCCAGCTCCCTGCAAATGTCTTGTGATTTCTTCCCTGGAAGCGAGGGATTTGATATGCCAAAGTCCTACCTCACCCTGCCCAAAGGCAGCCCTTTGCTGCCTTTCATGTCCTCTTGTCCTGAATGCAACAGCTCACCAGGGATGTACTGGGACACCAATTCTTGTCCTTTTGTCCAGTCACACTTGGTAGTGAACTGGATAAAATTGAACAGAGGTGATAATTACTTTTTCCACTCTCTGTATTCTTATTTTTAATTTCATTGTTGGCTAATGATCTGTCTATTCTTTCATCTTGCATGTCTGCAGGTCTGAAGAACTACTCCTCAAATTGCTCCCAGGCGAATACATTGTCAAGTGGCTACTTCCTAGGCATTTTATAATACTCCACAACTAATTATATCTATTTCAGGAGATGTGAATCAGGAAGGATTTTTCTTATCAAGCACTTTACAGCTCCATATGTGAAAACTCTCTACAAACAGAAGGAAATGCATTTAACCCTTTGTGATCACTGAAGCTTCTTTTCTGCTGATTTCATCTGTACCTCAGGTGTGTGCCTTGTAGGCCAGATTGACGTCCCTATTCTTGGCCTCGCTCACAGGGACTGTCTTTATCTGTATTCTGGACACTTCTGGGTTGTGAACAGGCTCTACAAGCAACACAGATTGTCACTATTATGTATAATTTACAGCTGGAGACACTGAGTTATTGCATGACACAGAAAACCCGTTGGAAAGCTAGGAGTCCTGGCTCAGGCTGTGCTCGACCATGACAGCTTCACTTTTGGTCTGAGCCCCTGTACAGACAAAGAAAACATATAAAGCCATATAATTCACAGATGAAGAGCAATACTTTTGAAATTATACAAAATGGACTTCTACTCACAGATTTGAGGAGGACAAAGTGCTCTCCAGTCCAGAATGTTTTTGCCAGCTTTTCATGGAGAAAACCAGTTGTTATGGTCCATTGCTTTCTTTTTTTTCAGGGTTGTGTTGTCTGAGAGCAGGGAGATGGCAAACTGAAAACAACAGATGACAAAAAAGCGTGAAGGGGTGTCTAACCAAGCTGCAGAAGCCCTGGAAAACCAGAAGAGGGGCTTCAGAAGGCTGTGGAAAACAGACAGGGATTTTCCTCGATGTGGCAGTAACACTCTGGTGGTCCTTCTTCATTTGAAAGGAATCACAGAATCACAGAATCATTAAGGTTGAAAAGGACCTTCAAGATCATCAAGTCCAACCATTAACCCAACACCACCATGCCCACTAAACCATGTCCTGAAGTGCCACATCCACACAATTTTTGAATATTTCCAGTGATGGTGACTCCACCACCTCCCTGGGCAGCCCGTTCCAGTGCTTGACCACTCTTTTGGTGAAGAAATTTTTCCTAATATCCAATCTAAACCTCCCCTGTTGCAACTTGAGGCCATTTCCTCTCGTCTTATTGCTGTTTACTCGGGAGAAGAGACCAACACCCTCATCGCCACAACCCCCTTTCAGGTAGTTGTAGAGAGCGATAAGGTCTCCTCTCAGCCTCCTCTTCTTCAGACTAAACCACCCCAGTTCCCTCAGCCGCTCCTCATTAAGACTTGTGCTCCAACCCCCTCACCAGCTTCGTTGCCCTTCTCTGGACACGCTCCAGCACCTCAACGTCCTTCTTGTAATGAGAGGCCCAAAACTGAACACAGGATTCGAGGTGCAGCCTCACCAGTGCCGAGTACAGGGGCACGATCACTTCCCTACTCCTGCTGGCCACACTATTCCTGATACAGGCCAGGATGCTCTTGGCCACCTTGGCCACCTGGGCACACTGCCGGCTCATGTTCAGCCGGCTGTCAACCAGCACCCCCAGGTCCCTTTCCGCCGGGCAGCTCTCCAGCCACTCTTCCTCAAGCCTGGACCGCTGCATGGGGTTGTTGTGGCCAAAGTGCAGGACCCGGCACTTGGCCTTATTAAACCTCATACAGTTGACCTCAGCCCATCAATCCAGTTTGTCCAGATCCCTCTGCAGAGCCCTCCTACCCTCAGCAGATCAACACTCCTGCCCAACTTGGTGTCATCTGCAAACTTACTGAGGGAGCACTCGATCCCCTCATCCAGATCATCAGTAAAGATATTGAACAAGACTGGCCCCAGAACTGAGCCCTGGGGAACACCACTTGTGACCGCCTGCCAGCTGGATTTAACACCATTCACCACAACTCTCTGGGCTCGGCCAGCCAGCCAGTTCTTTACCCAGCGTTCACCTGTCTAGGCCATGAGCCGCCAATTCCTCCAGGAGAATGCTGTGGGAGACGCTGAAGTCCAGGTAGACAACATCCACAGCCTTTCCCTCATCCACTAGGCAGTTCACCTGGTCATAGAAGGAAATCAGGTTGGTCAAGCAGGACCTGCCTTTTATGACCCCATGCTGACTGGGCCTGATCCCTTGGTTGTCCTTCACATGCCCTGTGAGCACCCTCAAGATGGACTGCTCCATGATCTTCCCTGGCATGGAGGTCAGGCTGACAGGCCTGTAGTTCCCAGGATCCTCCTTCCAGCCTTTCTTGTAGATGGGTGTCACACTGGCAAGCCTCCAGTCGTCTGGGACCTCCCCTGTTAACCAGGATTGCTGATAAAGGATGGAGAGTGGTTTGGCAAGCTCTTCTGCCTGCTCCCTCAGTACTCTTGGGTGGATCCCATCAGGTCCCGTCATAGACTTGTGGGTGTCCAGGTGGCTTAACAGGTCCTTAACTGTTTCCTTCTGGATTATGGGGAGTTTATTCTGCTCTCTGTCCCTGTCTTCCAGCTCAGGGGGCTGAATACCCTGCGGATACCTGGACTGGCTATTAAAGACTGAGGCAAAGAGGCATTAAGTACCTCAGCCTTGTCCTCATCCTTGTTGACAATGTTCCCCGCCATATCCAATAAGGGATGGAGATTCTCCTTGCCTCTCTTTTTGTTGTTAATACATTTGTAGAAGCATTTTTTGTTATCCTTTACGACTGTGGCCAGATTGAGCTGTAGCTGGGCTTTTGCCTTTCTAATTTTGTGCCTGCTTGACCTAACGAGATCCTTGTACTCTTTGTGACTTGCCTGCCCCTTCTTCCAGAGGTGATAAACTCTCCTCTTTTTCCTGAGTCCCAGCAAAATCTCCCTGTTCAGCCAGGCCGGTCGCCTTCCCCGCCAGCTCTTCTTACGGCACATGGGGACCGCCTGCTCCTGCGCCTTTAAGATTTCCTTCTTGAAGACTGTCCAGCCTTCCTGGACCCTTTTGCCCTTCAGGATTGTCTCCCAAGGGACTCTCTCAATCAGTGACCTGAACAGGCCAAAGTCTGCCCTCCGGAAGTCCATGGTAGCAGTTTTGCTGACCCCTGTCCTTACTTCACTCAGAATCGAGAATCCTGTCATGTCATGGTCACTAAGCCCAAGATGGTCTCCGACTGTCACATCTCCCACCAGTCCTTCTCTGTTTGTAAACAGCAGGTCAAGCGAGGCACATCCCCTGGTGGGCTCACTCACCAGCTGTGTCAGGAAGTTATCCTCCACACACTCCAGGAACCTCCTAGACTGTTTCCTCTCAGCTGTGTTATACTTCCAGCACATGTCCGGTAGATTGAAGTCCCCTACAAGAACAAGGGCCAGCGAATGCGAGACTTCTGCCAGTCACTTATAGAATGTTTCATCTGCCTCTTCATCCTGGTTAGGTTGTCTATAACAGACTCCCAGCAGGATATCTGCCTCGTTGGCCTCCAAGGAAGGTGGAGTTCATATCTTGACAAAACTATTCCTACCTTTCCCATTTTCTGTCTTCCTTATCTTCTAATGAATGGGATGTCATGCCACCTATTCACCATTTAGGGTACCTCAGTAAGGTAGTATAACCCCATGAGGCTATGATGAAATCTGGAAGGCTTATATAATGTTATATATATTTTTTAATATATATATATATATAAAAAATAGATAAGCCATACTTCTCCAAAATGCCATCAGTCCACTGTCCCAACATGTAGTCTGCCACTCAGTCTTCTGCATTCATGTGCAGATATGGCCCCTTTTTTGTAATTGATCATTTCAAGTTTAGGTACCTAAATGAGATGGGTGTTCTCATGAGATGATGGATGCTTTCTTATGTTTGCAGAACCACAGCGGAGGTTTGCTTTCTTTTCCTAGTCAGTCTTCTGAAGATGGGGAAATGGGAATGCAAATTATTACTAGCATCTTTTATGTGTTTGCATGTCCATTAAACTATTTGTAGGAGAATTTGCTTTGATAATGAACTCTGGTCAAAATTTCTGGTCATCAAAAAATGAGGAAACCTGGGATACAGGAAGTAGAGAGATCGGGTGATGGCAGCCTGATTAGTGAACAGAAAGGGCTGATATTAAAACATGGAAAATTTCCTTTTCCCTCTAACTTAGCCAAGGGGGATCTTTTTCATTAGGATTTGCAGAGTACTAAGTCTATTATGCAAATAGTTTATATCGGTTTTCTGCTGTTTTCTTCTAATTCTTTCTCTTCTGACAAAAGCTCCTGGTATATAAGCACAAAGGTGAAAGTCCTGCAGTTATCAAAACTGTAATTAGTTTTATACCTTTTTCTGTGGGGCAGAGACATTTTCTTTCTTGTCAGATTAATTATGCTGTTTAGCATTCCCTTGCTTCTGCCAGTGCAAAGATTAGTGGAGTCATGTGGAAGAGTGGATCAATGAAATGAGAAATCAGCAAGGGCAATACCATGTCAGGAGTTCCCCAGCAATCCTCAAACCGGGATTATTAGTTTCTGTAGGATCACCCCAAATGAAGGGATCAGTGGTAGTAGGGAAGAAGGATTTTAACTATGCAGCCATCCAGGAATACAACAAGGCAACCGATTAGACGGAAACAACTGAGAAGAGTTGGTGACTTTTTTTAGAAGATGCAGAAAGCATAAGAGGGGACCCTGTATTTGGCTTAAATCCTAACCATCAGGGCAGAGCAGGCTGTGAATTCCAGGGAGGGAAGAGAGGATGGAGCTCTTTACTCTTGGGGTAAGAAGGAGAAAAAGCAGCAGAACAGACACCATGGGTGGGCAGAAAGACGTATTCAGCCATGTCGGAGGCCAGCTTGCTGAGGTCCCTCAGGAAGTAAACCTGGGGAAAAGGAATTGAGGCAAGTTGGCTGTTGCCTGCAGAAACAGTACAAAGAGCACAGCTGGAAACCACCCCTATGCAAGGAAGGTGAGGAAGGGTAGCAAGAGACCCACTGGCTGAATCACAACCTCCTCACTGACTCAGGCCCAAGAAGTATTTGTACAGAAATTGGAAACTAGCTGGAATTATTAAGGGTGAGTATAAAAAGTTAGTACAGACAAAATAAGAAGTCTCTATTATTAGGTTATAAGGTTATGAAGACCACTTTGTAAATGAGCGAAAATAGGATGTGTATAAACCACATCAGAAGGAAAAAGGATTGTACTTGCCTCACCCTGTCCCTTGATTATTTTTTCTGTTGTTCTGGAATATTTACTGAATTTATATTTTTACCTTCTCATAACCCTGCACTTTTTCAAAAAGGGAACATTTCCTGTCATATTACTATATTAGTTTGGGACCAATGGGACAGACTTTGGTACAATGAAGGGGGAAAAAGAATCTAGAAATGACAAAAAAAGTGAGAAACCCCAGGATCCGTAGTTGAAAAGCCCATAGGAAGTTGGGTTATTTAAATTAAAGACCACTTGCAAAAGCAGTGCTCCTTTATGATCTACCCTCTGAAGGGATGAAATGTGCAACATTGACCCCTTTTAAAGTTTCCAAATTCTCCAAGCCAAAGCAAGCATCTGAAATACAGACACATTTGAGCAGCTTAAAACTCCCAGCTGTAGCAAAAGCCTGGGACAGACAAAGGCTCCACCCAAGTGTGCTCATCAGGTGAATACCTGAAAGAAGGGATGGGAAAAGGTGTGCTCCAAGGGACTTCTGTCTCAGCTGAAGTGTGACCCTTTTCTAAGGAAGCAAACATTTGGATTTTGTAGCCCTATTGTCCAGCCATCTGAGTGACCAGCCCCATCACCTGGCCCATAAAGGGAATTCAGTTGAGACTGAGTTTAATCTTTCCAAGAATCAGCTCTGAGTCTTCCCACCTGTTATCCATGACCTCCTTTGTAGCTTTCATTTGCTCTCCAGTTATCTTACGTTTGCTCAGCCCTCTACTGCATCCTTTTCTCTCCTGACTTGCCTTCACCTCTTTCCCACTGAAATGACTCTCTCCTGTGCCACGCCTGCTCTTCTCACGTCTTCAACTTGTCTGGATTGGTCTTTTCTAGATGTTTTTTTTTTTTTTTTTTTCCCCATAGCATTACATATTTTCTTCTTTCATCCTTCACCTTAGGTGCAGTTTACTCTTCTTTATTTTCTGAGCAGGTGCTTAGCAGGTAAAGTAAAGCTTGGTGGTAAAAGTTCACTCCCCGTGAAGAGAGAATTGATTCTTCCCAGGTACAGCTATACAATCATGTTTTAAGCCCCAGTCAGGATGAGAACTTCAGCTGGTGCCTTATATCCACCCTTGTTCTGCAATAGCGCAGGTTCTGAACCTCAAGCCCATACTTGTATTTGAAGTCAACAGAGACACATGCATCTTACACATTAATGATGTTTCAGAATCTTTCCCGTTATCTCCATTACCAGGCCACTTTTTTTCACTGTTCTGGGTGAAACATGCATTTCATGGAATTTTTAGTAATTTCTTGGTGCCTGCAAAATAATCTTTTCATGCCATTTATTTGAAGAATTTGGGCACTGAGAAAATATTTTATACTATTATCACATCAATGGCAATGAAACTGAAGCAGAACCTGTGATCAGGAGTCCTTGTCCTGTTTTTATTCTGTTTTTTATTTTAACAAGAACATAAAAAAATGCCTGCAGGTGCAAGCTGACTGTTACAATGGAAGGTCCCTTTCTTAAGCCTTCAGAGCTTCTAATTATGTGTCTCTAGTAGCACATGTTAAAACCCTGTCATTTATTTCTTGATCACTGTTCTTTATGGGGAGGGGAAGAAAAAGCTCATCAGATGAGTCACACAGCCTGAAAACGTAACAGTGATTTGAGGTAGGGCAAACGCTTCTTTTAAATGCACCCTGGCCTGCTCCTTCAAACACCTCATCGCTTGCTCGTTATGTGAATGTATGTGTATTTGAATACAGTACTGGTGGTTTATGGAGACCTGCATTCAGTTATAAATTCATTTATACATGATGCTATTCATGTCATTCTTGGCTGCGATAATAAAGCTGTCTGAAATAATAATAAAAAAAAGGTAGGAGGGGAGAAAAGTGAACAGGGAGAGCGCTGATGACCCACTGGTGATCTGGTTGCTGCTCTTGGCCAGAATCAGAAGATGAAAGATAAATCATGAAGCTGCTGTTTTACTTGTTAGGGACTACATACCAGGAGGTTGCCACAAAATGGAAGCAAACCCAGCCCCGAGCACAAAAGGCCAGTTACGAAGTGGATGGAAAACATTATTAATGAAAATCCAAACTGGTGCAAAACCCAGGTTCTTAAGACACTGTCTTGCAACATTTTTACATCATTATAAGTTTGAGGAAGAAAAGCAATTCACAGTTAAAATAAATACAAAATAGTAGGAAATTTACTGTGTGATTTCAGTTCATACTTGTATTACAATGACATGACACGTTAATAATCTGTTGCGTGAAGGACCTTTGTCACATGGCTTCTTATAATTTTATACATTCGTCTGGAAATATTTAATCATGTTATGAATCTCATTTAAAAAAAATCTTTAAATGGAAAATTAGTACAAAACACAAAGAAAACAAAAACAAGTCATCAGTTCGGACTTTAATTCTTGGGCTTTTTAAAATTTATACATTCTTTTTTTCCTTTTAAAAATATGTTTGAATCCTGATCAGGATGTATTTTCTTGTTTTGTTAGAGAAACAAATGAATCTACAAATTGCTGTTATAATAGTAAGAGTAAGGTGCTCCATAAGAGGCAGGGTCCTCGTTGCCTTACCAGTGCTCTCCATCAGATGAAAGAATACACTTGATATTATTATATTCATTAAAGTGAGATTAACACTGAGTTTGAGTTCGATATTAAGCAATACACAAACACATTTGAAGAAGTAGTCCTTGTCTCCAGAGAGGCAAGAGGGACAAAAGGCAGGCAGCGTGGGTGGGTGAAATGGCAGCAAATCTGCATCGCAACTGGTGCTCCTACCCTAAAGCCCTGTGCCATTTAGCCTCTCAGGGTAGCACAATCCTGCCGAAATCTCTGGGCTTGATGGCAAAATCACACCTTGCAGTAATCTTACCTTTCTGCCTTACCTGGTCCTGCTCTAAAACTGTTACTCTTCCTTAAATATATCTCCAGCGTATCTTCTTTCTCACCCCTGCCCAGCAATCAGATGTATTTCCTCCATACCTCACCCAGTCTAATGAATTCTCCTGCTTTTTGTGCTCTGTGTTGCCTCCCCTCTTACCTCTCAGCTGCTTCTTACTTTCTTCTGCCCTGCCACTGATGGGACAGAGTGCTTTTGGCAGCATCTCTGTGCCGTCTCCTCGCGTAACCCCCTGCTCCCTGATGCCTCCAACCTCCAGTACCTCTATTAACCTTTCCTGGCAAGACTGGCTTCCTGTGCCTTTCCTCCACAAAATGCCTCTTAACGAGGGAAGGGATGGGGACATTTATTTCCCCTTGCTGTCAAGTCTGTCGCTACCTCTGTGAACCTTTAGAAGCTGGAGAGGCAGAACATCCCTCCTCCCCCTTCAGGGCTACCGGCTCCCTTTCATATTTTTTCAGTTTATACATGATCCTTATTCCTCAGATCCTCCAAACATTAAAGCGATTTGCAATTTTTCTTGGGAGATTCCAGGATATTGTCCTAAGACTGGAAATATTAAAGTCTTTGCATTAAGCCTATTGAGCCCATGGGATTCCTTTTGTTCTTTGAAAACACTCAAGATCTAGCCTCACATTTTCCAAATTTTTGGGATTAAGTTGCTTGCAATGCTATGCTGTATCCTCTGGAATGCACGTCTTCAAAAATGTGGCCAATATTGTTTATGATAGATGAAAAGGTAAAATGAAAGGAGTTTCAGTCAGGTTTGTGTGCGATGGGGGATTGCTACCGGATCCTTTGGAAAAGAGCTTGGAGTAAGGATAATTTCCACATTTTTGTTAACTGTCTTTGCCTTTTCTACAATCTTCACTAATTTCTTAGGCAAGCTTTTTTTTTTTCCCCCCTAACACTGATAATTTGCTCAAAATTTGACCAAATGACAATAATTGCATGGGCAATTTAACCACAATATTTTAAATGAAACTTAGAGTTTGCTGTCTAGCCTAATACCATGGCAAGGGAAAAAAAGAAATATTTGAGCATCCTGTTAGTAATGGGTAAACTAATTTCAGCTCAGCTGCAGAAACATTTTGAAGAATCTTATTTTATTTCATAGGATTTAGGGCATGGAAAATCAGGATCTAGATACTATTTCCTAAAAATGAGTCCAGTGGAGTAATTCAGAACCTATCTGGTGTAGCTGAGAGAAGAATCTGATCCTTGTATTTCCACTGGATTGTGCGCTGGCAGAGAAGAATGGGAATAAAAGAGAAAAACAGATTCAATTTACTAACAATCTGCATGACACAATTTCCATAAATTGTGCTAATAGAGCAATTTATAAAAATTGTGACGGTATATTAAGGAGACCAATTTACAAAATCCATTTAGAATAATAAGCTGAGCATTGTTGGTAATGCAGCTATATTTTCCAATGTGTTTATACATAAAACAAATTGACTGTTCTCATTCACTCTATGTTATGTTAATAACAAGTATAGACAAGTGCAAATAATGAAATACTCAGGTTGTTTTGTTTATCTACAGATTGCAGTGATGGTCACCACATATTTTAGAGGCATTACACTTTTTTAGGTGAAAAAAGTTTCTCAGCTGGATCTTTGATGAGGTTTTCTTGTTTGTGAGAATTACTGAAAAATGGTTTTCTGAAACTCTTTGGCTTGTCACTCAGACATATAGCTCAGCATATGAGATGAATACATTAGAACTGCACTAAATCACTCTCAGCTAAGTGAAATGCCTTAAAATCCATTTGGAGTTTAGTTGTCCCTTCCCACATATCAATGAAGATTTAATAGCAGATGCTATGGTGAAGTTTTACGTGGTTGACACTGCATAAGGATTTAATACAAATCCTTAACGGACAAAATAAATTAAAAGGCTGCAAGATGTGCTGCTTTATCCCTGATCACGGAGAGATAAATCTTGCCCTGTAGTTCCTCAGCTCCTGGGAGTGGACTCCTGTGAAGAACGGCTGCGGTGTCCCAGGTAGTTGAGAGGAGCAGGATGATGTGGAGAAGTCCCGAAGGCAGCTGAGTTTGCACCCCAAGTGCAGGGGACTTCCCTTGGCTGAGCACAGAGCCAGCTGAAGAGCTGGTTCCACACTGCCAGCCCTCTGCTGCCTCCACCTCACTTGCCACCTTCTACCATAGCAGCTTGCCGCAGTGTGCGGTCCCCCTCAGCTAGGCAGAATGGGGTGAAACCTCTGGCTAAAGTTGTCCAGGTGGTACTGCAAAGCATTGTGCATCTCCAGCTTCAGATTTGGCTGATGAAGCCAAGAAGAGGGGGGGGTGGGGACAACTCCATCTGCTACTTCCAAGGCACTAGTGTGAATGATCCCTCAGAGCTTGTGCACTTGCTGAGCTCCAGGGTGCCCAAAGCTCACCCCAGGCAAGGACTGCCTCATGTCTTGGGTGAGTTAGGGGTTGAAGGTAGGCTTGGACTTCTTTAAAAGAAAAATGTAGAGGCAGTTGTGGGATTTTCTTCCATGTTATTTTAGCAGGGAAAGGCAGACAGCAGGGCAGAGGAACAAAAGTAGGAACTGAGGTGGGTCAGTGTGCTCACATGTGGATATTATAAATATGATGATGTGCTCCAGGGTGGGAGTGATGGTTTGCTGCTTCCCACCCCTGACACACCAGGATGGTGGAAACAAGCCTGGAGCTGCAAAGGCCCCCAGGCAATGTCTTGCTGCTCCCTGCAGGGAAACAGCATGTATAGACTCTCACTGCTTATGGGTACAGTCTAACCTGCTCTATATCATCCTCTCCTGGAGGGGACTGCACAGGTCTTCCCTGTAGCCCCCACATTCTGCTCTCACAAGACAAGTAATTTAGTTAGAGACTTGGGGCAAGGAGCAGAGATTCACTATATGATTCTTAATGTCTTTGTGGTGACTTACCTTTAAGGAACCATAAATCTGCTTAAAACTGTGTAAGGAATGTTTCTTTCATAATAGGATTAACACTGAAATATTATGGGAGTAGTCTTCATTCTCACGCTGTTCTAAAGAGCTCTACATCCAGCTCCACCAATATCAAACAACTCAATTTTCAGCAGAAAATTTAATTTAATTCTTTTTACAAGTCATTGTTCATTTTACTTTAACCAACTGGCAGAATAGATGACCAGTCCCTCACAATTAAGAATAGTGAAGACAGGTATATTTACATATTCTTTTAAAGTACATCTGAGAGTGGACTTTTCAAGATAGCTTTTTTAATATAAATTAGAATAATTTGTGAACCAGTACATATGCCTGAAAAAAATCCTTCTAGACAGTGACATGAAAAAAGGCATAAAGGCAGTCTTTTTCAGTACATAATATTTGATTTTGTGGTTTGCAAAACTTTGGAACACTGTTTTTGAAGACTGAATAGTACCAATTTATCAATTAATTCTTTCTGTGATTACAAACACATGTCACTCCTGCAAAATCTGTTTTCGTGCCAATAGAAATAAAGTATCCATATACCTTTAAAAGCAGCCTTTGCTCTTCCACTGCCGGCAAGCTTATTTTATTTTGATTCCTTTCTTCTCTTGCACTTTGGTGTTTAAGAGATTTCTGGGCTGTTAGATTTCCTGTCATTGCCACTGCCAGCTCCTGACGATGACTGATAAGTGGACGTCCCTCCAGTCACCGCTTTCTTCATGCAGAGTGGTGCATGGGGATGAGCAGAGATCAGAACACACGCACACTGTGCACACCGTGAAGCAGTCCCCAGCAAGGAGGCGTACTCCAGCCACAAAGCCTGACAGAGCACGTGAAGGTAAGATGAAGATGTAGTGGGATCTCCTTATTAACTAAATGCAAGATGTTATCTCAATATAACTTTGAAGAGAACATAAATATTTTGCTGAAGACTACAGTTTTCAAACAAAAAAACCCCAGGACTTGTCCTGTCTTCGACTGTCAAACTCTCTACAGAAAAAAATCAAGATCGTATATGTTATATGTTCTGTCAGTGTATTCGTCTGAGAAAATATATTATACCAATACAGTTAAGAGCCCTGTTTTCTCTGAATATTATGGAAGTATCTGATACAGAGAGACACATTCTTCCTAATCACAATGCTTTTTCAGCCAGTTAAGGGGCAAAGGTGTCTGAACAGCCTAAGAAACTTGGGCATTTTAAGTTATGGAAACTATAATTAGTAACCTGTGTGTAGGATTACTGTTAATTCTGAAGTTGTCTTAAAGTTCATATCAAAGTACCTGTCTGAAACAAGCAGTGACCATGGGTAGTTGTCTTAGCATGTCCACAGGTTACAGAAGAAATAAAATGAGGATAATGTATCCTTTATCTGTAATTGTTTTGGGGAAAGGATGGATGTAAGAATCTGAGTTCTTGTCTTTGTGTTGGAATGGGCATAGGCAGGCAAAATTAATGAAAGAGAGTATTAACCAGGACTAAAATATTAGATTTCAGGCCCATTGATTTGGCCCATAACCTTTGTAGGAAGTTGAGGTTCTTGTGACAAAGCTCTTTGCTTGGTCTATTTACTAGAAGCCTTAACAATAAAGTTCTTGTACCTACAAACTGAATTGCAGATAAAGCTACACCTTTGCACATAGACTAGAAAATTAATCAGATGGTACTGGAAGATCTATTTTGATAATGCCATTTGGGTAGATAACAGAGTATTGACCAGAGGGCACTCAGCCAGAAGGCAAACTGCTTATTTCCAATGGATAACCTAAACTGAAGGAATTGCTCTTTGCCACTTCTGGATTGAACACAGGAGATAGATAGATAGATTTTGGCCTCAAAATATACTCAAAACACTAGGAGAAGAGGCAGATTCCTTCACTGGTATAGTACTGCAGTAGCCAGGGCAATCACATTTTCTGGCTAGGTAACAGGACATCTGTGTCAGCTCAGGATCTCATACTTACTGTAAAAGTATCCCAAGAATTTGTTGGCTCTTACTATGTGAACTATTTACTCTTGAGAGAGGATTGGAAGTCAGGCAACTACAAGATATTAACCATACCAAAAGTTAATAATTATTTCAAGTAGTTGATGTGGGATTTCCCACTTTTAGTGGGGCAATAGACATTTTTTATAATATCTTTTAAAGAAAATAATTGATTCAGCTTAATTCATTTCAGTGGGTGAGATGAAGAGAACTAGTAGGTGGTGCAGCAGGGAGTAGTTTTAGGGAGAGTGACTCGCCTTGTGGAAGCATGACCAGGTATGCCAGAAACGCAACCTTCGGTTTGCGTTTTCAGAGGGCAGGATAATATTACAAGGGAACAAAGAGTTATCAGGTGCTGTCACCTTACTGTAGATTAGAAATGGAGAGAGCTCACACACATGTAATCATAACTGCTTTCAAACAACTCTAACCCTTTCCTGGGGTAAGGCATGAAGGCTATCATTAGGCAGTGGTTTCCTTTTCCTAATGGTGTTGTGAGCCTCTTCCATGTAGTGATGCTCTGGGGAAGGGATTGCAGGTTGATGGGCTATTTTGTTTTCCAGTGAAAGCACAATTTCTCCTGATTTTCTCCTAATAAAATGATCATTTAATGGATATGGTGGTAATTGCTTAATTGCTGATAGCTTTATGTTTATAAATGGTTTAAAAGCTGGGTGAAGTATTTGTAGCAATCTTTGTCTTATCAAGAGAAATAAAGGACTGCTTCCTACAATATCTAATAGAGTTGACTGTGGGGGGCAGATGGCAATAGACATAATGGCGTAGGTGGAAGGAATATGAACCTGGTCATGACGCACACAGCATGGTGTTGTCAGATCAGAGACAAAAACCCCTGTCTACTCTTAAAAGAAGGAAACAGAGCCACAGAGTGTGTATATCCCTGGTTTAGAGATAATAAAAAAATAAAATGCAGAAAATCTGAATTCTGCTCTCAAGTCTCAGAGACTTCCTGAAACAATGTGGGGAATTCTTTGTTCTGAAGTATGTTGAAAATAGATGTCTGAGGCAGGAAAGTGTTGTGAACTTATCAGATAGAGTGACCAAGTGAATAACAAATAGGGAACTTCTGCCAGATCCTTCAACTTTCTGCAAGAACCAATGGCATAAATTATATTTCTGTAAGCAGGTGCTGAAATAGTGGCCAAACCCAAACAGGATGGGATTAAAGTGAAAGGGTGGTAGCCTTCAGAGCAAGCATACACACCCAGCTACAGATGGGGACTTCCTAGCAGGTGATGAGAGCCAGAAAGGCAAAAGTCTGGTGCATGCTGAAAACACAGGGGTCTGAATGAACATGATATCCCAAAAACATGAGAGGTTCAGCACTGAGAAATGAGGAAATCACTGCAGTAATGACCAAAGCCTCTCAAGGGATGTTGGCACCTGTGACATCTCCTGGGTACCCCATATTCCTAAACCAGCTCCTTTCCCCTGGGCGTCCCTTTGTAGAGACCCTGCATATGTTTCTGGGATGAGAGCTCCTGCATGCTTCCTGGGGGCTCTCCTGCCAAGCCTTGCCATGGGCTGGTGGTGGGTTTTCTGTGCAGGTGCTAGCAGTCTGCTCTGTGTTGAGGAAGAAAAGGGTGTCCCAGCTGCTGTGAACTATGTGTGCAGTGCTGGGAGCTGTGATCACTCATCTCAGATATATCTGGCTAGTGTTGGCTCATGTTTCCTATTAATGCAAAATAATAAAAATATTATTATTACAAAAGTCAGGCTCAGTGACAGCCTGAAATAATGAGGGAAAATTCTTGGCTGCCTAACAAAGTCCTCTTCTGAATAGCATAAAAGTATTTTTATTTTAGTTACCGTTTTATTCTGAACACAAAATGTGCCCTGGAAGTAAAGGCAACGTATTGTTTTGCAATGACTCAATACCACATTAGCTCAGGAATTCTTTTTAATTTCTAGAAGAAAAATCTCAGTTCAGGATTTGAGAAAAACAAGCCGAAAGCAACAACAACAACAGCAGAACCACCCTGAAATACCACACTGTCACCTTCTGGATTTCTATGGTGTTTTTGTTGAGTACTCAGCACCTTGAATGTAATTGACAATCTTCAGCAATCTCCCATCCTTTCCCTTAGCTCTATGTGCTCAGTGTGACTAGCAGAAAAAAGTTTCAAAATTTTTTTTCCTTCCTTTTTTTCCCCCCACTAAACAGCACTGAAAGTCTACCCCAGAATCAGAGGTGTTGGGCAAGTGTTGCTGTGACTGGAGGGGGAGCAGGCACTGCTGATGGAGAGCTTCCAGAGAAAGTCCTGCTGTATGCCGCCTCTCGAGGTGATCTTGGCTAGGACCACATAAAATGCAGAAGACAGTTGGATTATTGTCAGCTCAGACATGGTGGCCTGAACCTGACATAACTGTTGACTTCAATCCCATTTGGGCCATGCTGCTCTGCAGAAAAACATACACGGTGCAGGTAAGACCGAGTGCAGAAGGGCAGCAGGGTGGCAGCAAGCCTGTTTATCAAAGGTTATGGCTGGTGTACTTAGTTGTTCAGTGCCTTTGGTCTTCCCTGTGAATGCTTGCCTGAATAAACTCTGCGCAGTGCTAAACCCAAGGTGCCACCTCACATGCTGGCACCTAAACCGAGCCAACATTTCTTCTTCTGCAAGGAGGGGATAGTCTGTCTTGACAAAAGGTAACTTTTTGCCTAAGAACTTTAATAATTAAAAAAAAAAAAAAAAGAGTGAGAGAAAAAGAGGCCCAGCTTGGATCTACTGTATTTCAACACCTGTAATAGGATTTTATCAGAAACTACATCCATCTGACGATGCATCCTCCTCACAGTTGAGGAGGATTGTGAGATTTACAGCTGAAAGTAAGTACCTGCTGCAGGACCATCAATGAAGGAGACCTGAGACTGAGGTTCATGTTCAAGAGATGTAAGTTAACATGCCAAAACACTGACCTAATCTGTAGGAATGGGAAGCATGCAAAATCATCATTACTCGGTTCTCCCATGTGCTGAACTCAGCCAGATTAACGAACTGACCTGCTCCACATTGGGAAGGAAATAAAAGGAATTAAACAAAACAATGTGGAGTGGGGAAAAGACAGAGACAAACTTCCCTTTCTGTGGCAAATCCCCTAATGTTCTTTCCAGCCAGCAGGGCCTCCAACCTTCATCTGTAGAGTTATGAGTTCAAGGCTGCCTCTTTGTCCAGTTGTCCTCAACTTCACCTCTAGAATGGATTGGGGAGCACAGGGGAAAATATAATAACTGTTGGGATCACCCTGCACGGCTCGACCTTAAGGAGAAGGAACTGTGGCATTGAGAAGCTGGTAAACAGCTGGACATCTGCATGGCTCGGCCTTGAGGAGAAGGAGCTGTGGTAAACAACTAAGCAGCAGCAAAGGAGCGCAGGAACACCTGCAGGCAGCGAATCCTGACTGTGTGAGAGGCGCGTGGACAGCACGTGATATTTTGTATATAGCCAATTGCAATAATGTGTGTAACAAGCTGTAACCAATCATGAGTGTGTGCGCAGTGACTAAACAAAGATTATGATATATATTGGAGTCAGACAAGACAATAAAGGGCTTCGGAATATAACTCTCATAGAGTTGTGAAGTCCATCCTTCTCCCACAAATAACAAGAAAAATTGAAAAGAAGAGAATGAAATTTGCTTCTCATAATTTATTTTAAATTAAAGCATAAAAGCTTGGGACTTGCACTCTCAAACAAATCTGCCACAGGACCTGGTTAACATCTTCTGAAGGAAAAAAATAAAAATCTGTTTCTTAGATAATACATTCAACACATTATAATTAATGCATTTAAATATGTGCCTTCCTTAAGGGCAGATACTATGTTAGCAATTAGGTTTTTAGCAATTTTTGCAAAGGAAGCTGCATCTCATTATATAGTCTTTTAGAACCACATTATTCTTTCATAAAGAAACCAGTTATCTTGTTTATGGATTCTTGAGAGTGCAGAGCTGGAAGCATTGAGTATTTATGCAAATGATTGAAAGTACACCACTGGAAATTCAAGCTCTTTTCCTTCTTGTCTTATTTCCTCTTTTAAAATATGTTTTTATTACATACAGAATGTTACATATGTCTGTGAAAAAACAAGTCAAATTTTCATTTACAGAAGATGTACACTGAGCCAAATCTTGTACTTTTTATTCAGGCATAACTCCTGACTTAGAATTTTTCCCTCTCAGGTTTCATAATAAGGAAATTTCAAGAATTAAAATAAAAAATCAAATCATTGATATAAAAACAAATAAATTTTTTTCATAGTAAGTATGAGAAAGGGTGCCTCATGTTACAGTGTTAAATTTGTATTTAGTGTCTCCTGGCAGTTCACAGAACAAAACAGAAGATGATTAACTCTGTTCTCAATTAATTTAATATGCTTTTTCAGTTAACTTCAGCAGAAGCAGAGTTAGAACAAAAGGGAATGGCTTTTACCCATCTCTCTCAGTGCCCAGTCTCTGAATTACATTAGATACATTGCTGACAACTTAGAATTGTATCTGAAATGCTGCAAGTCAAAAATGCAGGGGCGGTGAAAGCTGTTTAAACGGAACACACACTGCTCTGCAAATTTACACCAGAGTGAGTTTTATACACTCACAGTTTTTACAGCGAGTCCATGACCTTTGGGTCATGCCCTTGAGTGACTGCTGGTACATGTACACTTCTTTGCCCTGTGCTGGCCATGGTCATCCTGTTTGTTGCCCATCAATCCTTACCTGCCAGACAATACCATGGGGGAACGCTGAAAACCCAGAAGTGTCGCTGTCTGCCCACAGGAAGGGACAAGTGCGACGTGTCCTTGGCACAGGGTTAGGGCACAACTCTGCAATTGCTGGAGATGTCCTCAACTGCAGTGACAGGTCCTGGCTGAGGAGCTTATGTGTGGGGCTTGCATGGGACAGCATCGGCTGTCTTCTCCTGTGTAAAATGAGAACATTATATTTTCTGACATAGTGTACAGCAACTTGGAGTTTATATTTAATGCATTTTAATTAATTTAAGTAAACACTCACTTTGCTCTCCATATCCAGAGATGTGTGTAATCCAGAAGATGCACACCGGGGCACTCAGGGTTTCTCAGGAAGGAACTGGGGGCTTCTTTCTTCCTCCAGGTTATTCTGAAGTTTTCCTCATCGCAGATACAACTGCAGAGACTGAAAATTCCCATGTCCTGATTCACACTTGCACTGTGGTGCTACCTCATAGGGAGTGAAAAAAACCAAATCCCTTTGGGAGCCAGAAGTTCCAGCTCCTCTTAACTTTAGATGTCCATAAAGCAGTCATCTGAGTCATGCTGTGATCACTTTATAATCAATGGAAAGAAAGAGGAGCTCCAGGAGTGAAATTTATTCCACCCTCATGTAGAAGTCAAAAACTGGTCAGATGAGACACACCCTAGAGGACCTATTTTCTTCCATTGACTATAAAGACAAAGATTTGGATGAGGTGTAGATATGTCTGTTTTAACTGTCTAAGGTTAAAAGAGGTTGAATGCCACGCCAAGTGACCTCAGTGGGCATTGGATCAGGTCTGCTATGTGCAGTAAGAATGTGCATTTGAAACCAGTCCCATTTGTTCAGATTTGCTCTTTTAATACCACTGCGCAGCTTCAGTGCTTAGCAGCCTTTTGCAAGGAGGGCAATATAACTGTGACTGCTTCATTCATGAAACTGTAGAGCAGACTTGGCTTAACCTAAAGGTCAGAAGTACAGAATATAATGTGTTGTCTACTTCACAGTCTGCAGGTTAAGAGGTTTCAGGGAGGGAGGAATCAGATGTATTATCATTTGTGATGTCCAGTGGCTGCCTTGAATAATATGGAGTCCAAATAAAAATTTTTGATAAACACCCAAAGATTAAAAAACGTTTTACTCAGATTATTTGGTAAATCCTCCATGTTCAGATCAAAGTCCTGTTACTTGGCTCTTGGACAATCTGAGAGCAAGCACAAATTAGAAACATTTAAACATCAGTAAATTTGCTCATGAGCAGGAGAGATAATGTTTGCAGGATCAGGTTTTTAATTTGGAAAAATAATACTATTCACAAGGAAAAATAAAGCATTTCTACTGATAACATTCTATTCTCCTGTTCACTGGGATGTAAATTCCATTTTACTTACTCAACAACTGCACAGAGGACAATGGTTTTCTGAGGTAGCCATCATAGATCAGAACTTCACTAGATAAATACATAAATGAGAGTTCATCTCAGTTATGGTATAGCAACTTTCATTCTGTATATAATAGCATTTTCTTGCATTCTATATCTGTAATTGCCTTTTTGCTTCTATAGTATGTAATAAATTACTTTTTATCATCAGGTACTTTCATTTGAGTGAATTGAAGTTTTATCATTGCATTGCAAGTGTTCATTAGACTTTACTTTCCTACAGGTGAGAGTTATTTCTGGTCTTCCCCAAGAGAGGCTGAAAGCTGATGCCTATTGATTTAGGTGTTTCCCTGAATTTAGCCCTGCTGCGTACATCCAAATACTTTTAATCATCCTCCTCCTTTGCACCCACGAGCAATGGTCCTTCACTCTTGGCAGGTGAGGCAGGCCTGGGTCCTGCTCTGTTGTGTGGTAGTGTCATGTACCAGACTTCAAACATGATTTATTTTAAATATAGTGCTGATAAAATAGTGGAGCTTGTTGTTGATGGACTAAATTCCCCTGCCAGTCTGGGAGTATATTTAAACTTTAAATGTGATCTGGATAGTGGAGCTGTGTGAGTGTATATACACATATATATGTACCTACAGTGGTTCTGAGGGTATGGAAAAATGTTCTGTCAAAGACCAGATTGCTTGGAAGACAGATACATAGATATATATACACAGAATAAAAATTATATACAGAATAAAAATCTGTTATAGAGTCTCCTGTGAAGATGTATTTGTTGGAAGTTGCATATCCCACCTTACAGTTCACATGCTCTTTTCTGTTATCCCATTCTGTCCCAAAGAAAGAGGGAAGGAGAAATGTTCTGCAACATGACTTCCCTATTGCCTGAAGCGAAGCTGCTCCATAGCATCTGTTGCAGCTGAGGAAACAAGGATTTGTGGACAGGGTGAAGAGGAAAGGGGAGTCAAAAGGGCTGCAAATTTCCCACCAGACCTTTGACAGTGCACGCCCCCAGCCATGTGCCATGATTGTGTTTGCATAGACTGCTTGGTCATATTACGTTTGTTCATATATTTTCATATCTTCATGTTTGCTTGTTCATATTGTGTCTTCTCACAAATGATGCCTGTATTAGAAATTAGTTAGTATAACCTTACATATCAAGGCTCCTAGGGAGTCTAGTGACCCTGCAGTAGCCTTTACATAGCTCTGGTTGCTAGAACTTTCTTTGTATTTTGGAGAAACTCAGTCAGTTAACGCTCCACAAACTATTGAAAGGCTGTTTTTCTGTGATTATCCTTTGAATATTGAATGGGAATGAAGAAGTAGGTGCTTTTGTTAGTGATCTTCATAGATTTCAGGAACACAGTGTCTGTTCCTGAAATTGAGAAACATTTCAGTTATAAGCAGAGAGCTTATTACCTCAGCATAGAAAAATGGATAAAACCTGTGTGGATGTGATAGACTGAGACAGAAGTGCTGATAATAGTCTCTTGTTACGTCAGAAAAACAAGGTCCTAACCCAACATTTCTGTTCAATACTGTCTTTATAAGGAATGAGGATATCTCTTTCCTCTAATGCTGTCCTGCTCCAGTATTGCTCAAATGTTCCTTTACCTGCAAATAGAGAAATGTGAAACTGTGGGGTGGTCATAAAACTCCCTTCTAGCCTTAGAAATCTATGAATCTGCTTAACTGTGGTGATAGACCAACAGGGTATACCTGCTCCACTCTCTTGGGAGTCTCGATACTGTGCTGCGCTGGGCAGTAAGTACCACAGGGCTACACAGAGCGAAGAAATCCCACCATGTTGCAACAACCTGTACTATCACAGGCAGGTGCACAGACACATGAAAATGCTAACAAAACATACACAGGAAATCCCTGTTGGGAGCAATATTGTACGAGAGAACATAGTTCGTGTTTGCATTGGAGGGGAAAGGATCTTGGTTACTTAAGAGTTTCCTTTAATCAAATCGAACTTAAATCTTACCTACATAGTCTAATGCATCCATCTGCCTTTTCTTTATGTAGGGTGGGAGTTAAAAAGACAGATCTATTGATCTATTTGAAGGATTACATGCCACGTTGGACATGGACTTTATTTATGTGTTTGGGGGAGTTCCATCATTCCTTTTTAAAATGGCATTATTGGCCAAAAAAAGAGGCTTTTGAAAAGGTAGGAAGGCAATGGGCTGTTGCCAGGCTTTGAGATGTCCTGTGTTCCCTGTGGGAGAAGATCCCATCTGAAACTTGTACTTCCGTTCAAACTCAGTAATCACCTAAATACAGAGCTGAGGACCTCTGTATTTGGACAAAATAGCGGTTGGTTCCTTCTCTTGTTCTTCAACTCTCATGAATTACCAGTGGTTTTCCCAGAACTATATTTATATTTTATATATATATTTTATATTTGTTAGACAAAAAATTTTAAACAAGCTTCTCTGTTTGTGGAAATTCATAAATTTGCATGCAGCATGTCTGAAATTCAGTAGTTTCTTTTAACCTAATTTGTGATCTAAATCATAGGGTGGAAGTTCCCTTTCCTAAGCAGGTGTCTGGATTCAATGAACGGAACAGCTGATTAAGCAAATAATTGCAGGTCGTTCAAGCAGAGTGAAAACTGCTTGAGATATTCAGCAAAAGAGACAGCTTGCCTAGGGAGCTACAGACATAAATCTTTCCCGCACTTCATTGCAAATGTAAATATATTTCATAATACTTACAGGTTTCAGTTGTAAGTGCCCGCGCTTGACCCTTGCAACCACCTCATTGACCCCAACAGTTGCTTCCCAGTTGGAGATCCCATTGCTTGGACTGGGTCGCGTCCCACCTGCCCCTCTCAGCCGGGTGCGTGAAGCTGGTACTGCAGCAGCAGTGGCAGGGCTGGAGGATGGGACAGTGACTCCCTGTCCTTGCCTGCAGGAATCAAAGGAAGAGTCCCCAGGCCACATATGGACATGCTGCAGGGGGCCTGAGCTGCCCCTCTCTGCTGTTCCCAAGGACCCAAAGCAAATCTGTATGTGGGGTAGCGTGACCCACCTGGTCCAGACTGGCTGCCTTTGACCTCAGGATTGATCCTAATGGTTTGTGTAGAAATTCCTTTTTTGGTGTCTGTGTGTGTGTGTCTGTGAGAAACAGCTGATAAACTCCTGAGCCATTTAGGTATTTGACAAATATTTTAGTCTATCCGTTTAAAAATACCTGCACTCTTCTTGAGAGAGAGAAAATTCACAGATGGTCTTAGTGCCTACTTACCTGAGTTTAGATCCTGTTTTCTTTTATCACTGTCACAGTAAATAACAATAATTTACTATGGTTAAGTGGATTTTCTGCTCTGACATTTATTTAACTTGTTCCATGTTAATATGCCAGGACTCTGGCCACTGGAAATACGAAGCTGCTGTATCTTCCCTGTACGATCAAACACGTCTGCCACTTAGGTGGCTCTTAAAAGCCAGGTGACCATTTTATATCACATCCTTATCTAAGCCTTTAACTTTATTGTGAACTTTATAAAAGGTCCATCCAGTCACTGCTGTGCCTTTTCCATTGGTTTCATTGTACTAGAAACAATGGGCCATGGGTGAGCCGGCAAGGTTTTTGGCAGTGTTGTTTGCTAGGGAAGGTGTTGGAAATGCACTTAGAATAATGTTAAGTGGTTTCTTTATGACCAATTCAACAGACCAAACTGAGAATGATTCAAATAATTGTGGAAAGTAAGTTTTGTTCAGAAATAAAATTTTTGCAAACCCCTTGAAAGTGCTCAGCTGCATGTGGAGCTCTGCCTGCTGCCAGGTGGGAGCGGTGAGAAGGGAGCTTGTCCAGGAGAGACGTGGCTGGGTCTCACTCACGTTTTTCTAGCAGTGAGCACTTGGCGCTACTTTCTTTTGCACCAAATAATTTTATTAAATGTATTGTTTACTGGGATCATTAGCTACCGCTGAAAGGTAAAAAAAAAAAAAAAGAAAAAAGCGGCCTGTTTGCAATTTATTTTGTGCCTCTTCAGAGAATGAAGGGAAACAGTGACCCTTATGCTGACCCTTTCCTTAACCTCATCAATCACAACTGGAAACCAAAATGTCGCAAGTAGCTCTTAACAGTGCCAGAGATTCATCACCTTCTTTTGGCTCCCTTCATCATTCACTCTCTGTAGTCTCTGGGGGATATTTGCAGGCAGAACCGAAGCTGTCAGGGGTAGGATTGCACACCTGCCCAGTTTATCAACTGGGCCATTGCAAACTGTGGGCCTGACTACAGCAGTATCTATTTTGTATGGCTCGCTGTCATGTTAGAGGTGATCTCATCTGGCATCATGCAACGCCGTGAGCTCTGGAAGCCCTTACCTATAGCTCGTCTGTGGTTATTTAACATCTCTGTACACGTGCCAATGAAATCTTTGGGGTGGGATGCTGGGCTCTTTATCAAGGGCGCACAAGAGACGATGCTATAGGTAAGTGTATACAGCCATGACCACGGAAACACACAATGAAATATGAAAGCACAAGAGAAAGAGCAAAAAGAGTAGACATGCAGGCAGGTTTACTGCCAGATTTGGGTGACTTATGGCTCTCCTGGTGTCTGTGAGCTTCTGGAAAAGGTCAGAAGGTTCCTTCTATTTAGAAAGTTGGACCTAGCACTCAGGAAAGAGCTTCACATAAAGACTGCTGTACAGACAGCAAGGAGAGTATGGTATTTTAGTGAGGAGGTGAGGATGTGGGAGATAGTGAGGATGATTATAGCTGCTAACAGTAAAAATGTTCCATGGTGTGAAAGGGGGCCAGCAGCTCCTGTGTGTGTCTTACTTCAAGGCACGGACTGAGCAATGTAACTGGTGGAATACTTATGGTGAGTCTGGAAGCCAAAACACCAAACTTCTGAAAGGCAATGTATGTATAGAACTGGGAGGGAAAATCCCACTTAGACAACAGGGCAAATGTAAAAGTTATTCAAGAAATGGAAGTATAAAACTATAGCTTTGGCACAGGTTTTTCAGCTGTGTCTCTCTATTTATGTTGGTATAGTGGCACCAGAAACACACTCTAACCTAGAATCATAGAATCTTTGGGTTGGAAGGGACATTTAAAGGCCATCTAGTCCAACCCCCTGCAGTGAGCAGGGTCGTTTTCAACTAGATCAGGTTGCTCAGAGCCCCGTCCAACCTGAAGGAATTCAGATAATAGTGAAAATGTATTAATCATTTTGATTATTGTAGCAATACATACAAATTCTTCATGCAAGATAATCCTTATTGTATGACTCAATATGCTGTGATGAACGTTTTGTGGGAAATTCTTCCTGAGCAAATATTTTAGGTGATCTGAGAGTGGACACATTTCTTGCAGCAGGCAAAGCTCACAGCTATAACTAGGAAGAGAATTTGAGTAAGTTGTGATACTTGGCTTGGATACGATCTATACTTTCTGGAAACACACCTGTGTAAACTTTATAAAATTGCTAGTAGTATGAGATCTTGTTTTTTATATATCACCAACATAAAAAATGAAACTCAAAAAAAGCAAGATTTTGGGAGGTTTTTCATCGCTACTTGGTGTACATAATTATCGCTTGGTTTTGCCTACTCTTCTACTTGTATTCAGATGTTTTGAATACTGTCATAAACAAACAAACAAAAAGTCCTAGGCAATCTCTTTATAAATTTTATGTAAACACTAGGCACAGTTATTTCACTATTTGCTGCCATGCAAGTTCTAATCTTTTTTTGTGAATAAGTGGGATTTGAGGAAGGAGGAAAAGAAACTGGTTCAATGTCTCATCAGGTCTTTATTGGTTTATGAAGGGACACTTTGACATGGGCTAGAAAAAGACCATATAGCATACTATTGTAACACTAACAGGAAGAGTAATGGTAATAATAGTAATAGCATTGCCACCCAAAAGTCCCAGCTGAAGTCCTGCCCTAATTGTATTTGTTGTTGTACAAAACAGCAGAGCAATTTTATACTGCTCAGCTCAGTGAGCAAAAGGTGAGTGGCTATGATGAAGAAGAGGTACAACATATAATACGATTGTCTGCAAAGAATATGGCATAAAAGAACCTTGCTTATAATTTTGTGTTGTAGCTCTTTTACACACATAGATTTTACCCCCCAGCTTTTTTATATATTACTTACCTAGTGCTTAAATATTTGCCTTAATATAGTGCTGAATCTGGAATTTTCTGGGGCACACAATCTTCTGATCAGAAACTACTGTCTTCCATTTGGAAAATAAAGTGTAGACAATAATTATAGAGCTTGGGCACATCATCTGGAACATACTGAATTGTTATCTGAACTTGTAGAGAAGAGTGTAACATTTAGCATCTACTCCCTGTGGAACTATTAGCTCTAATTAACTAAAAAACATGACATTCTGGGGGAATTTTCATTATTTGTCTTATTTTAAGGTTAAATTTATGCATACATAAGTAAAAGCACAAAGGTAATATCTTAAGTGAATGAAAGAAACAACAAAAGAGGAGGAAATTAAGTTACACTTTCTCTATATAAAGTCAAGAAAAGGAAAGGTCATAATTTAGCTCAGTTAAATGAAAGATGTTTCTTCATAAAGTAACGTACTTCATAAAAGTAATTCATATAAGTAATATAAAATACAAAATAAGCACTAACATTCGTTTGTAAAAACATGATCCTAAGCAATTAATGAATGGAAACCCTTCATAAAACCATCAGAACTCTCCTTTTTAAAACCTCTTTATGGTTTGTTAATGGGATTTGTTAAAAAATACAAAAAATACATGGGACAAAACTCTACTGGTATTAAAAAATGTCCAAACAGTTAAGCATATACTTAAGCATATACTTCCCTTTCAGCACACAGGACAGCCATTCATATTTGGCAAAGCATTTCAACATGTGTTTACTTTCACATATGCGATATATCAGCTATATCTGTCATATGGGGATATATTTCGATCTTAAATTTAAAAAATGCATTGAAAGTTAAATATGTGCTTAATGTTTTGCGGAAGAAAGGCCAGTTCACAAGAGAAGCTTTGTCTGCTTTTGTCAGATACAAGGAGAAAGAAAAGATATTGGAAAAAACCCTCACTTGCTGAGAACTTTTGGAAAGCTCTTGAATGGGTGGAGCGGAATAGCTACTTGCTGTTTAGATGATATAATCTTGGACCAGGTTATGCTGAAGATCTAGAGATCCAAAGTATGGTGAGATATATTTCAGAAGGATTTCGCTTGCACGAAAGCCAAGAATGTTAACATTCACCTTTATTATTTTCTATCCTAAAAGAAACGCCCACATAAGCGTTAAAATGAAAACACTGTGGCTGAAAAAAAAGTCAGAGGACATAAAATACCTAAATATGCAGATACATAATTGTATTTCCAGTAAATCCAGTTATCTTCTCAAATGTAATACATTTATGCAGACTGTTTGGATAGTTCTGTAGATTTAAAATGTAACAAAGTAAGCATGAAGTGCCAGGAATTTCTATTTCACAGCCTCTTAAAATTGCCTAGAACTATAATTTTATTTAAACAAACAAACTTTCTAAAAATCACCTTACAGTGACTACAGTTAAGTAAAACTTTTTTTAAAAAAACTGTTCAGGGACAGAGGATCATTAAAAACTTTTTATCACAAATAGCTATAACTTCCCTTTTGGAAACAACTTTTCAAGCTTACTTTGCTGTTAGAAATATTTTCTATAGCATTGCCTCAGTCTTTCCAAAACCACTAAAATGTGACATATAACATGGTTTAAGAAAGAAGATAATCAAAGGTTACCTCTGTGACGCATTAACTACTGTTACTTAACCACCTAAATCAGGTTCAGAGAAAATGAAAAAATTCTAATTGCCTTGATCAAAATAGCAGTCTGCCTAGTAATGATAAATAGCATTCTTGCCTGATATCTATGGATGTGCAAATAATATTTATGGTGAATGTGTTATACCTGATTTATATCACTGGTTTTAGGGAGGGTGAGACAATCTAATTCTGGTTCATCATTAGAGATCTGATCACTGTCACCTGCGGTGACGATGTGCAGCCTGTCCCCTAATACACCACATGCGTATTCAACCGTTTCCGTTTCTACCATCGCTTCGACTCTGACTTCCGTAGCCTGGTGCAAACGTTTTCATCTTCGTCACTATTACTTGTCTGGGCACGCAGGAGATGGCAGAAGGCTGCAAGACAGAGCCTCTTATCGCGCTTAGGTCTGCCGCAGCCTCTGCCCTTGCATGCTGCGGCAGCTGCGGCTCGGAGGGCTACGAGCTCCGTCAGTATGCACGCCTCGGCAGCACGCCTATACTTAACGTACGTTTAGGGAGGGATGCAGGGTGGATTTCCTACGTGTTTGCTGATGAGCTGTGAGGATATCTGAGAGGCTGACAGAACCTGTATCTGATAGCGTAAGAACTGGCTGCACAAGGCTTCCCGCGATGCCAGACTCCTATGACTTCTCACAGAAAGTGTTATGCTCCAAGTGCATACATTTCTTTCTAAATGGACACGGCACTCCCTTCCTGTGTACGAAAAAGGCTTCCAAAAGACAATTAACAGATTCTTTCCTGTGCTGTGGTGTTCCTGAGAACATTCCCAGCTATTCCCCTGCTGGGACGCGGAGTCCTGCAGGAAGGTAAGGGCAGGAGTTTTCCATGCCCAGTATCACACAACAGAGTTGTTTGTGCTGTGGAGTGAAACTTTCATTCAGAGAACTTTTGAGAACACATAAGATCATTATTTAACTGAATTTTACCCTTTTTTTTTCATGTGTCTATCCAGAGCTACAGATTTATTTGTCCTTTTCTAGGTTTGCATGCAAATAGTTTTGTGCACAGGTTGTGAGTAGACACCTGCTGTTTAGACTATTGCCTTTCAGCATAACATCTGTGTAAGCGTGCAAACCTCATCGAAGAGCTGAAATTAAATAATATCACAAGTGGCCAAAGGCGTGTGCCGGTGTTACACAGAAGACACATACCGTGAGGATCAAATTATGTCTTCTCAGGTCACCGTGCAGGAAGAAGGCATGAGGGCTCTCTTGATGGTGATATATATACAAGGGTGGAAGGAAGCACCCAGATACCAGTTTCTAAATAGCTTTGTTGAAAGTCAGGCTTTGTACTTGCCTCAGACTAATTCAAGGTAAGCCAAGTGTGAAGTGTTTATCCTAGATGACTTCTAGACCTACTGGCAACGTTGGTCTCTCCTGAGGGAAATGGTGGGTGTTGGCAGGACTGAAACGTCATCCCTTCTTTATCTGAAACATTAGAAAATGCATCCTGTTCCTGTTGCCTTGGCAGCAGATGCTGGGTGTGTGTCTGCATCCCAGCATACCTCATCTCTTTTGTGCCTAGCATGCCGATAGGTCAGGCACAGGGAGGGCCGTGTCTGAGGGCAGCCCTGAAACAGCTGTTGGCTAGGCCAGGGTCAATAAAGCAGAGAAAGATTAAAGCTTCCAAAATTGAGATCTGCTCTTCTGCAGACATTTTCCATAGCAAACTGCAAAAGCTTAAATGGTTTGGTCATTTAAATTTAACATAAAGTTGTGTGCACACTGTTGAGATTAATTTTAAACTGTCACAGCTATGAACAAGATGACCTAGCTGGTATTTGCCCTATGTGGATGTTGCACTCTTTGGGATGTTGTGGATAGTTACAGTCTGTACTGTAATATTTGAAACTAAATTCTACAACGTTTACTTCTATTTGGTACTCACCTGCAGTGAGTAAACATGGAAGAATTAGTTTCTCAGTGAACAGCACCGCTGATCAAAAGCATTTTTTAAAATTTACATCAAACAGAAAAATAGGAAGAAAAATACTGTCATTTTTCTTATACCACTCTTTTGTATAAGGAACAATATTTGTACAGACAGAAGTGCCATAAAATGATACAGAATTCCAATTACTTTGTTGAGGATACAGTGCCATGTAATATAAAGATTTCCAAAGGGCAAAGGTTAAAAGCATTAAAGTAGAGGAAGAAATTGTAAGTCATTGATTGCATTTAAAAAAAAAATTGATTTTATATACTGATTCACAGAAGGCATTAAGCTTCACATAGTGGGATACATAGGAAATACAGGAACTTTATCCATCTGCTAACACTGTAGAACTGGGAAAATAAAACTGTCAAAGTCACTTACTTACAATTAAGGTAGCAAAAGAACAACTTAATCAAATACAGAACAACATACCAGCTCAGCTGCTCAAGAAAATGTAGTGTTAGATATACACTACTGGGGCTGCTTCCATTTGTGGACATGGTTAACGGGGCACTAGAGAGCCCCTCAAATTTGCATGAAGAACTACAGATAATAAAAAGATGACTTTGTTAACAGAATCAAGCAATACCTTAGGTTTTAGTGAGTACTCGGAAAATAATCTGTTTCAATTGAAATGGGAGTTGCCCTCATAATTAAGAAGGAAAAAAACAACCATGAAACCCCCCAGACCCCAACAGTGTGTATTGGTTATGTTGCTAAAAACAACAGTGGGATGAAGCGCTCCAATAGCAGGCTGTTACTTTCTTTTTTAATGGCGTCCATTAAAATGCAACCAGTACATTTTGAAGAGAAGACAGTGTAATTCCCGCTTTGAGAGGCTTCAAATGATAATTTAAAAGAAATGTTGAAGTCAAAATGCATCCGTCTTAAAAATATAATCATCTAGGCTATCTGGAAACAGCAAGTTGATATTATACTGAGTAAATGTGATCCAGGCGAAGCCATGCAGCGGGATTTATGTCATGTCTGGTCACCAGCTGCTTTATTGGCGGTGCGCAGCCTGTTGCAGGAGACTTCTTGGAAGGGCTGTGAGCCTGGGGTGCTCCCCTGCCTCATGCCCAAGCGGAGGGCTGGCGGCAGAGGCGAGCCTTCCTGGGGATCAGCTCTGTGTCCCCATGCCTGGATATCCCACATCTTCAGCTGCGCTGCTTGTCAATCCAGTCGTTAATCTAACTGAAGGATGAACCTTATAGAGAATCCTTGGAGTCACTTTCGTTCCTGACAAAACGCAATACATCATTGGCTTAGAATAATGTGAATGTTCTCCAAACAGTCTGGTAAAGAAAGAAATGGCTTTCACTTTAGCTCCTGCAGAAAGAAGAAGGACAGAGCTGTCAAGGAGGACAGGACAGAAATAAGAGGGATCGAGGGCATAGGTGTCCCAAACCAAGGTTTAAGTAATTCTTAGCTATGCTCTGTCTCCCCTGAGAGGTGGAAATCGACCTCAGGAACTGTGATTTTTGGCATCGTTCTCTCTGAGAAACAACTAGATCAATTCAGTTTTGTACAAACAATTTACTCCTAAGCTGGGGACTCACTTGCCAAGATTTATCCTGATGTGAATAAAAATGGCCACGTTATAAAACACTCAAAAAGGCAGGTCTTAATGGGAGTGCTGAAAGACCCTGCGACCATTCACTGCAACTGCCCAGCTGGGTGCCACTCTCTTAAATGGCGCGAGAAAACAGGCCTTTGGTAAAAAAAGCATCTTTATAAAAAAAGTTAATTATAAAGACACATGATGTAACATTAAGTGCCTTTGGAACACAGAAAGTCATATTTATTTTACTTTTCAGGGATTCAAAGAAAGGCACCTGAGCGATGGCATTGAACAGAGGTCTCGGGGGGTTAAAATAAACAGTACAACTATTATACCAAGACCTAGATTATACACTTGCACTGCTTATGACTTTCAAGGAAAGTAAGCTCAGTTGTGTGTTATTGTGGAAATGTTCAGCTTCCGATAGAGGAGAGTAGTAAGATATCAGTCAGCTGCAGCTTTCAAAGTAGCACGGTTACAATTGAAAAAAGGGTTGCTTTGTTTTACTTTGGTAATTAAAATAAAAATTTATGCATTCCCTTCCTGATCAGTGCCAGCTACTTTTTTAACATAAATGCAAATATAACTGTTATACCATTTTCCCCTGAACACAATTGCTATTGGTACACAAAAGCTATGCAGAAAGACTTACTGTAAAATAGTACCTGAAAAATAAAGTGTTTCAATTCTATTTGGAAAATATTTGTTTCCCAAAGTGTGAACTTCCATTAGATTACTGCTGGTATAAATTGAATTTACACACACACACACACATATATATATATTCTTCTACAATTATTAATTACTTTGGCAATCTCATGCATAGTTTATAGTTATCTTATATGCAGCCTTAGCACCAAATGTTAAAAATGCACAAAGGTTTAAACTATAAGTCCTCTTTTCTTAGACTAATAAATTATTATTACTGATTTATCTATGCAGACCATACTTTATTTTCTTGGCTTCTACCCAAATATATATTTTTGAGGGCATGAGCAGAAATCTTTTTATCTGTTTTTAATCTGGCTAAGGAACAAATCAAATGTATCATTGTCCGCCTCTCAGCAAAGAAACAAACTCCACAAACCACTATATCATTTTTATACATTATATTTTATCCCTAGTCAACTACTTTGCAACAGGAAACTTGACCTTAATATCATATAGACACTTCGCTGTGTGTTGTCTGGAAAAAGGAGATAAGAGTGAGTAAAAAAGAAACTGTTTGGGTCACTGTCCATTTTGAGATGGCTTGCATGTGAAGTTGTACTGGGAGGGTACTCTAAGTTAGCTGTAGACCCCAGAATCAAATCTGAGCATGGACAACATAATTTTGGGTGACTTTAACATGCAAGTTAATAGAATGGAGAAAAAAATGCTAGTAACAACGTATACTCAAAGGTGTAATAACCAAAAGCTTTTCACTAAATAATCACTGAAACAACAAGCAACAATATTTCATTAGACTTGATTTAGGTAAGCAGTAAATGATGTTGTAGAAGAAATGACATTATAGAAAATAACCATGGACGAAGTGAACACGAATTAATCCCATTTGAGCTAAGTGGCTAGACAAACACAAATAAGACAACCAAGACTAATAAAATGGAAAGCTTAACTTTGCTAAAACAAGGCAGATAATTCTTGTGAGACTGGACTGGAGAATATAAGGCTTAAATGCAAAGGAGGCTCACAAAGCTTTTTGCATCATTAAGAGTTTGTATCAGAAGTGACACGGAAAGATTTTCAAAAACAACCACTCGATGTGAACAGATGAATAACTACCATAATGATATTGACCCTAAGCAGGCAGGCAGAGATAGAAAAATGTTGTGATGGGTGAAGAGAGCTGTGTGTTATAAGAGAAAAATCACAGTGCTGAGGTATTGTTAAGTCAAGCTGACTCATAACTCAGAAAGAACACTAAAAAAAAGCATGAAAAGCATGAAGTTCTTCAGCTGCATATTTTTTAAGAAAATAGTGAAAGAGAAGGTGAAGTGGATACAGATTCAGAATATTCAGGTATTACTCAAAACTCAAATACTGTAACTCCCTTTTGGTAGAAGAGATGAGGCTGCATATAGAGGTAAAGACAAGATTAATAGCAAGAATACATCTGGCAATGGATACTGGAGGCAGTAGTAAAATTGCAAGAGAGACCTGCAGCCAACAAGGGGTAAACACTTTCCCAGGATTTTGGCAGCACATGTGCATGAACTTGCTAGCCCAATCATGCTAGCCCAACGGTATGTTTCTTCAGGAAAATTATCAAACTGACTTAGTATCATAAAGCTGGATATTAGCAAAGATAATACCTGTATTTAAGAAGGGGGAAAAAAAGAAAGGTGTTGGAAAATCTGTTTCTGTGTGCATGGATGAGACCTTTTGTGGAAGTGTTTACTCTTGCTGATGCTGGGTAGCGTCAGAGGTAATTCATGTTTGCTGTCTCCTGAGAGCAAGATGCATGGTGTCCCTTCTTTTCCCAACAAATAAGCACTCCGCAAGATAAAATTTTAATAGTGCTTTAAAAAATGTTGAGGACTTTAGTGGCAATCGACAACAGTTCACAAAAATATACTGTGCAGGTGACTGAAGCAGAAGACAGGATATCCATAGGGGAAGGGAAGGTTTGGTTAACTTTCTCAAAGCTGGAAGAAAATTCTCAGAAGACTCAATAAATGCAGAAAGTTATTGGTCTGGAAAACAGGCCAAGAATTAAAAAAAATATGCTTTCAGTTTCATGAAGGAGACCAGAGAGGGTTAATCCCTTTGAGTTTATTTGACCCCTTCATTAGTATATATTCCTCATGTAGGAACTGAATTTTACATGAATGATGAGATCATCCAAAATAAAGCTAATAGTGGTAACAAAAGGTTCCCACAAGGCTTAAAACTTCAATTTTCGGAGGACAAGGAAATCTCTAAGAGTTGGGACCAAGGAAGAAAACTTACTCTTTGCAGAAATGGATCGTCTGAAGGGGACTCTTGCACTATTTTCTAAAGCAAACAGCCCCGGCTCACCTCAGGCAGAGGATGTTGGGGAGGGAGCATTGTGGGTGACTTGGAGAGTCCGTGAGTGGGCACTGGTGTGTTCCTGGCTGATGTGCCTGCTCTACGCACCATCCGCAGGGCCCTGTTTGTCACAGCATCAGAACAAACCTGATAGACTAGAACAAGAGGCAAGGAAAACTTATGTCACTCTGCCCAAGCAATAAAGCATGACAAATTTAGATTATGGACTCCTCTTGTCATTTCTGGAGTCATTATTTTATTTCTTAATGCCATCTCTGCAAGAAAAGGGGCAATAATTCCTGCTTTGTCTTCCATAGTTTGGAAAAGACTGTAAACTTTCAGAAGTAAGGACTTCCATTTTTTGTATAAAGAGCACCTGGAAAAAAGCACTGTTGTGATCGCAGCTGGGGCCTCTTTGCGTTACTGTAATACAAATAAATCCTGAATGCATATTTGCCTTTAGACATCCGGGAAAAGAAGGCCTCTTTCTATGAGAGACCTGCTGTTTATGCTAAGACAACAATGAAATTCAAAGAAATGTGTGTGTGTGCTCTTGAGGCAAATACACTAAAGCTTAGAGGTCATTTATGCTGAGCATCAGTTGCTATAACACTTTCATTTCCTCAGAGGAACTCAGGAGGATGGGCGAAAATTACTAATATCCCAAAAGTAAGGTGCTTAGATAAGACTAAAGGCTGGCATTTCTTTTGGCTGTGGAGAAAACTTGTAATTTCCTAAATAATATGCCAACTATGCATACGCTTTAGGTCATAGTACCAGCTGCCTTTACAGTATCCTTAGTGTAAAGCCTCCTTTTCTCATGCATTTTCCTTCTCCTGTTCAAATTTTTAACTGCTTTCATCCAAACCATCACATGAATTGCCCTTCCCTTTCCTTTTCATGTTAAGAGTGAGAGGCAGCAGGACAAACCTGGAGAAGAACGTTAAGGTGAGAACTTCAGAAGAGACTTTTCCTTAAATATGTCCTTGCCTTCAGGGTTGTTGTGGTTCTGAGGGCCAAGTCCTCCCACCTTCACATTGCTGGAATAGCATCATTTTCTCCGGGTCACAGCCAGTGGGGCTGCAGTCCGGCAGAGAGCAACAGGGATTTAGGAACTTGCACATATCAGGTGAATAGGGTTCTCCTATTATGCTAAGAGGAGGAGGCTGAGGTTGAAGAGAGGCTTGACCTGTAACTTGACAATATTCAAGGGGACATGAACATTGCAAAATTCACAGCCCATATGCCATCCCTCATGGTATAAATTCAGCCACCATCATTTGCTAGGTTGTAACGCAGCTTTTCAATACATTGTGCCTCATGGAAAAGAGGTTGACACAATTTTTGAATTAAAATGGTGAATAGCTCTCTTTTAGAAAAAAAAAATCCATTGGTAACAAAGATACCTGTATTAACTCCTGCCAAACAGTTCTTCTGTGACACATTACTAGTAATATTAGCCAACAGTTATCTTGCCCTTTGAAAACATGGTTTCTTTGGCTTATCAGACTTCCAAAGAATAGCACATCCTTAAATGTTAAACACCTAACTTGATAAGGCAACTCTATTTCATTCTTATATGCTATGAAGATAATTCAAAATGATATGTATATTTTTTATTCTTACTGTAATTATAATATGTTCATTTTTATTCTCTACTTGAAGTTTTGAGATCTTGATCATAAAAGACCAAGTTTGACAATGAAGCTGGCACAAAAATGTCTTTTGTGAGATTTTGCAGCTTTTCTTATAAAGAAAAACCGGTTGCATGGCAGTAACTGAACTTGTAGGAAATGAGGAAGGAATTTGGTGAAAATTGTATGAAAACCTACTTGGCAGAGTTAAAACGCAATAGAAATCTGGTCGCCTTTAGGGAAAAGATCAGGGAAAAGCGAAACATTAAACACCTTAGTTCAATATAAGCTTCAATGAAAGTAAATTTCTGGGACAACTTGACATAAACCAAGCCCTCTTTCCCTGTAAAACTAGGGATGATTTTAAAGAAATACTTTCCCCTAGCAAAAAAAAAATCCTTAAGATTTCTCACAAACTCTTTTATGTTGAATGTGTTTCTGATTTTACCCATTTCCCCTGCAGGCCATCCCCTCCCTCTCAGCGTATCCATTGAGAAGATTAAAATGTGGAGGGATAAGAGGGTAGGAAAAAAATCAATTCACTAAATACTTACAAAACCCCATGACTTTTAACAGCAAAAAGCCATAAATAACAGAAATTCCACTGCATGTTTCTTGCAAAATCCCCTTTCACACCTTCTTGTCAGATGAGGAGACCCACAGCCAACTGTGGTCTGATGCTTCACAGATGCCCAGGCTGCAGGAAGCTATATAAACTATGGGCAAAACTCAGAACTCAAAACTGGAAGAAAACCCTCATCCTTTTGACAGGGACCTGCCTCAAGCAGGCTTACCCTCCTGCTAGGTTGGAGTCGAGCCCTAACTGGGGGGCTATCCTTTGGCCCAAAGTGCTGCAAAATCTCCTAGCCTTTTGTCTGGTGGGTCTTCTCCTCCTGATCGACAGGAACATCTTCATGGACATATATCCTACTGAAACCCTGCAATCCACCAAAGGGCCAGGTGCCCAAGCTTTTGCACAGGACCTGTGTCAGGATGCGAGGTGGATCAAGGTGAGAAGGGTGGTGCATTATGCTCGTGTCGCTCAGATGCAGATGGGGACCCAGCTGAGACAAATTGGACGACGTGTTCATTTTCTGCATGTTTTCTTAATGTTTTCTGCGTTCTGTAAGTGTTACAAATGGTGTGTCCTGAGAGTCTAATTTCACTCGGATATGTTGCTCATCAGAAGATGACTTTTAGCAGGAAGGTGGTTATCAGTTCTTGAGCACGATTATGTAGGAGGCACCTCAGGAAGCCCACCTGCTACCATTACAGCCCCACACACCCATTAATACTTACGTGCTTTCAAATGCCACGCAGATTTCAGTATCAGCCCGCTAAAACCTACCTTTTATTCTACAAGTGCTTGCTGAAGAGCAAAGGTTAATTGCAGCTGCTGTAGTCAATTTTCATTGTGTGTGTCTGAATAGCCTGAAGAGTTGGTAGTTGGTGGTTGATGGTCATCTTCTTGGGAAAAATGGTAGGGGATGCGTGAAAATATAGCTGAGTTACAGCCTTTTTCCTCCCCGTCACTGTTATCTGTTACTGCCAGGGTCCCTACTGTATCCTCTGGACTATTTCTGAGTTTGGAGACAGCTATTGCAGATGCCTTGGGATATAAGCTATCTTTACATGTATTCACAGACACATACTGACTCGCTGGTAGCTGGCTACTGCGGAAGGTATATGGGAAGAGACAGCAGGCTGTATTTTTAGAGTTTCTACGTTTCTCTCTAGCTAGGATTAATTCACACTTTTTATCTTCTCTTCCTTCTGGCTCTGTTCAAAGTTTTCCACATTTCTTTAACACTCAGATTGTTCTTGGACTTTTTGATTTATTATATTATTATTAGGAATTTAGTTTCTAGGACTCTGGTATCCAGGTAAAGCTAGAGTCAGCAGCTAATCCTTTGATTAATAATACCACCATTAAATTAACCTTTGCTTTTCTGACCCAATAAATTGTCCTTAAGATCCCATTTGAACATCTCTAAAATGGATAAAGGTCCTGTAATTTAATACAGAAATCAAAACAACCAAAAGAGTGTCTAGGAGCTAATCAAGGGAGTCTGCTCATCTACTGGAGGAATTTAATAACTCAGAAATCTACATAGCTGGCATTGGTTCTAGTTGTAATTAAATCACATTCCAAAATTCAGCAAATAATTCAGCTTTGAGCCTCAGTTAGTGGCTGTCATCTCTGAAGCGGGCAGGGAAGTGGTCACCAAGCACTCAGATGTACAGGCTCCAACATTTCTCATGAGGGAGATGGAAGAGGTCACCCGTGGCTGCCTGCCCCACTCCTCTGCCAGAGTTACTGACCCAGCGTGGTGGCCAGCAAGCATGCCATGGACCTGCCCTCTGCTGTGGCAGGTTGCTGTCCACTGCATCAAGTCAGAACATCATTTAAGTTTACATTGAGCTTCACAAAGTATGTGGAAGACTGTGGACAGTATTTTTAATTATTATTGTTTGAAACAGAGGAGTAAAACTTTTATGCAAGAGGTCACAACAGGGTCCTGATTTTACTGACTTGAATGAGTACTGATTTGTTTGAGGCCTCAATGGTACAGGTGTTGTGTTTGAGGTCATTCAGTTGCCCAAGTGAAGGACCAGTGTGCCAAAGAATAACTGCATGAAGATTACAAGGAAGTGTTTCACGTACTGTTCAGCTACATAATAAAATGGCAAAAGGGTTTCCCCACACTCAGAAGACAAAAAGGCTTATAAAAATTGATACCTCTGAGGACTAAAAGGAGTGTATTAACCTCACCAGTGCATTAGTGGAAGTAACAGAAGTAATTCCTGTAAATGTCTTCGAACAAGGGTTCCTTTACCAAATAAGGAGTAGCATTGTACATGTAGGACTTTTATTAAAGGCAACATTGCTAGAGCAAAACCTGCAAAATTTGGGATCATATTTATGACATGAATTTACTTTTGCTCACTTTTGTCTAGTTCATTTCCACTGTAGCTTTCTTACAGGTAGCACATGGTTGCACCATATGAGAGACTCCCCTGGTTTTCCCTGGTCTGAGGAAATGTTGTTATAAATGAGGGGGGCTTGAGTGCCTCCCAGGGTGGTAGGGGCTGTGTGACAGAGGTGAAATAGTGGTCTATCAAAAGATACTGAAGCTGGTAACTGAGAGCAAGAACGAAATGTATGGATGGCAAGCTGATGTGGCAAAGCAATGTGGTGCATACATATGAACAAAATGCCACTGGAAATGTTTAGACAGTATGTTAAGACTGAAAAATAGTTGAGGATTCTGATGATAGAACAAGATACGTGTTATAAATTGAAATGGAAAGAGTAGTGCCATGCTGCATTTACCTGGAGGTTTGTTAGGAGATTAGCCCATTAACCAACATGTGAGAAAGCAAGAGATTTGCAGTCTCTCTTGAAATGACTTTTGATGCAAAATAAAAGAGTATGTAAAAGGCCTGCCTCTCCAAAATTCTCCTTAATCCAACACCAGTTCCATTTCCTGTGGAGGATACGTCTCTGTCTTTGGTCCAGCTCCATCCTGGTTTCTTGAACAGCAGCCCTTGACAGAGGTGTTGCCAATACCTGTGCGGTCTGCGCTACAGGCAGTGGCCATAAACAGCATTTGCATAGTCTTGTTGTGAATCTTCTTGACTGCCACTGGCTGAAAGAAATTAACACTTTCTCCCTGCATTTGCTTCTCAGAAGAAATCTAATAACATATAAGTGGATGCTGCAGACAGTATAAGAGAAAAGTGACAGAGAAATGCATTCAGAAAAACATGCATTTGCATGGTGAGAAAGACCAGAGTGTCCCAGCCCGAGCTTTTACCCTGTGCTTATCTCTGTTTGCAGAACTGTGCAAGCATATAGGAATTGCCCAGACACATTTTAGCCTAATAGCTGTTATTTAGGAAATGGAAGAAAAATATTTGGCTGCCAGTAGTAATTAGAAAATTATAATCAGTAATCAAATAACTACCACCCCCTTTCCCCAAAGTTAAGCAAGCATTAATAATTAGCTGTAATACAAGGGTGTAATTCATTACAATGACAAATTATTTGTTAATGCCCGTAACATTTTGCCATAGCAATTAGTCATTCTTGTTTGACTTATCTGGAATTCTTACAAGACAACCATGAAATTGTAAAACATAATTATCAACAACATTGATAGCTGATTTAAGCTTCTACATTTTTGAGGGCAGGTTTCAGAAAGATCACAATTTATTAAGTACTGTGTTAATAGCTTACCACCCAAGTAAAAGAAATACATGCTCAGAACAAAAATATAAATATAGATATTCTTTTTTCCTTTTGGAGAAGAATTATGAATTGTGGTCCTTTAGGAAACAACAAAGTTTTGTTCTCTGAAAGAAAAACAAACAGACTATTTTGTCTGTACGGGATTCAGACATCAACTCAACAATGACCAACCCACCCCCTCACATGTTGAACTGATTAATTCTTTGCCAGGACGGATCATGAGAAACCTAGATTTAAACAGGCTCTTAAAGCTGCATTCATCTACAAAGCCTGCTGCAGTTGGTTTTGTCAGTCAGAAACCTGATATCTATTCTCTAGTAAATACTAGAGAAGAAGAAGAAATGTATGCTTTATTACAATATGTGATTCACTCTGATTTGCTCCTCCTGCGCTTGTTTCCCATCTTCTGTGTATTTGTTATTCTCAGATATAAGAGGGATGGCAAAGAAGAGCAGGCTCCACGGTACAGAGCGGATGGGTGAAGGAGAGTGCCTGGGATCTGAAAACCATCTGAGCCGAGTGCAGGTCTGCTCCTTCAGGTGGCTCAGACCCTGTGCTCATCTCCCTGGGGTGATGGAACTGGGGAGATAAAACAAAAACATTGTATGAGCGCTTCACGTAAAACTGGTGAATATATTAAGAACTTGCTCCTTGGGCCGACTAATTAAGACATTCATGTGTGTCATCTTTATTTGTAGGTATTTGTCACATAATTCTCACACTGTGGCTAGTTTCTTCTGGGGAAGATTTCACAAGAACATGGGCAAACCATGAGTTCAAGTCCAATTTTTAAATTTGACTTCTAATTGTACACAGAATCCGAAATGCCTAAGGATAACATGAAAGCAATTTTGCATTGCAAAAAGGATCTTACTGGAAAATGGGAACTTAATACCCATTGACTTTTAGTGGTACTTAATGCTCTTAAGTTTCCAATGTTCAGTCCAAAAACACTGTTAACATGGTGCAGATGCCTGTGATGGGCTGCCCAGGGGTCTCTCTGGTGGGGGTGACCGGTAGTTGTGCAGCTGTTGGACTGCAGTGGGACAGTTTGCCTTGCTCTCTACTTCGTGCTACTGCAGAGACGGGGTCTGACACCTCTCGGGGGCCTTTCTGTGACATCCCACTCACTGGGGTTGAACTGAAGGACAGAACAAGAGGAAATGGCCTCAGGTTGCGCCAGGGGAGGTTTAGACTAGATATCAGGAAAAATTTCTTTACAGAGAGAGTGGTCAAGCATTGGAACAGGCTGCCCAGGGAGGTGGTGGAGTCACCTTTGCTGGAAGTGTTCAAAAAACGTGTGGACGTGACACTTCAGGACATGGTTTAGTGGGCATGGTGGTGTCGGGTTGATGGTTGGACTTGATGATCTTGAAGGTCTTTTCCAACCTTAATGATTCTGTGGTTCTGTGATTTTTAAACTATCTTGAAATTATCTGTACTAGCTTGTACAGTAGCCCCCTGCACCCCTGCCTTACACCCCTCCTCACCGGCCCCCAAGCACACAGACTTCTCAGAGAAAAGGTGGCCTTGTGCCTCTCTGTTACTGGGATTTTTTTGTCTGTTGCTTGTGGTATGCTATAACACTTCTCTCTTCTGGGTAAATGATGGAAGCTCTTGAGCAAAACAAGGTAATGAATGCCTGGTAGGAATATTTTACTGAGTAAACAGCTGCACTGAAATTTTAAGATTTGCAAGGACATTCAGAGTTCAGGCTAGACACCTGAGTGCTTCTTGAATATTGAGTATCATGAAGCTACAAATTATGATAGTTGAAGCCTGTGTTTTTTACATGAAGAAGAAAAATTCAAATGAGTTCTTATTAAAATTTTCATCCATTTTTAGTTACAGGAGTGATGAATCAGAAACAGACTAAGCTGAAAACAAAAACTATATCCTCTCATGTAAACATAACATCTGACCCCCAATGGCCATAACTATAACAGCTATGCTTTAATTTGGGCCCATATTTTATGTTTCACTTAAAGACATGATACTGTCAGATAATACATTTCATTTTTAGGTTACTGTTTTCTCACCCATTTCTCACTCCACATTGGACTCCCAACTGTTACCTAGAACTTTTACGAAAATACACAGATTACAGGCAAGAATACGAAAATATGAATCTGCTCCCAGGTGCCTTTTATCAGTCTGTTTTTCCTGACATATTGGATATGATACACAGCCAGCTCCTGTAAGGGCAGGCTGAGAGCTCCCACACTTGATATTACTTGCACAACTCTTGGGCAAAGTCCTAACATTACTAAACTTAGTTCCCTGTTTATTCCCATAAAGCCAAGATTCTACGTTCAGAATATGTTATTTCAGTACACTTGCAAAACAAAAGTTTGTCAGATGAAACACGTACAGATCTAAGGCTTATTGTGAAGGACAACTGTTTTTACAGATTTTATTGCTTCATTATGATCATAAAAGCTCAGAGTCCTTAAACACTATGCATTTTCTGTCTGTCACAATCACAAAAGGGCAAAGAGAATTTGCACTTACCTATTTCAGACTAGGTTTTGTGAAGGCTTAAGGACCTTCTAGAGGGGTTGATTGTAGAAAATTACCTTGCATTGTATGAACATGAGTTGATTAAGTTTAAAATAAATAGTGTCATTTCAGGGGGCGAAGTTTGAGAAATTAAAGGAAGTGGTTAGTAAGTCAACTGGACTGAAGTTCTCAGGGGTTTGAATGTGGAGGAGGCTTGAAGTCTGCCTTAATCAAAATTGCAAAACCTAGCAGGAATTTGCCAAACAAGCAGAGGGAGAAAATTGTAAGGAAAGGTTCCAAAAGCTATTTGAGTCAACAACCACCTCCGAATGGTGGTAGGAGTAAGCGCATAGCAAGTGAAAAATTATTACAGGGACACATCAGCAAAGAAGTCAGTTCATACAGATCAGAAAGCACAGGGCAAAGTAAAAGTGCCAAATATCAAGATGGAATAAGCCTTCTAAAGCAAGTAGTAAAATGTATTAAAAAAATTATTTAGGCTTTAAGTGAAGAGCTTGAGAAAATAAGTAGGGGTGGAATATATTCAATATGGTATAGGTGTTCAAGTTGACTGCATGTAGCTCAAATACAAAAGTAGTATTTTTTTTATCAAGAAAGAAAAGTAAAATGGCTCCTGGGAATCAGGAGCGTCAGCAGAAGGCATGACAAGAGAGGTGGAAACCAGCTGGGATAAGGAATTTTTTCCAGAATCCTGAAATAACTCTGAAATAGCAAGTCATTACATGTCATATGTGGGAAATAGCAAAGAAGTAGGGGTGGAATATGTTCAATATGGGATAGATGTTCAAGCTGACTGAATGTAGCTGAAATATAAAAGTAGTATGATCTGTATGAACTGACTTCTTTGCTGATGTGTCCCTGTAATACATCTTCATTTGCTATGCGCTTACTCCTACCATCATTCGGAGGTGGTTGTTGTCAGCCTGTTTTTCCTGATGTATTGGATGTAATACACAGCCAGCTTCTCTAAGGGCCAGCTGAGTGTTCCCACACTTGACATCGCACAGGTCTTGGTTGAAGTCGTCAGGTTACTCAACTCAGCAGGGAAGGAGAAAAAGGGATTCAGGCACCAAACAACTCGTGTGGGTACCTGCTGGGCTTCCAGAAAGCAGCCTGCAAAGTGCAGATCAAAAGAGGGTTATTTCATTTGTCCATACTTGTCCACAGTTGCTGACTGCTGAGACCTCGCTGACTGCTGCTGTTCCTCTAGGTGTGAAGAGAGGAGACCACGAGTCTGTGAGCGTTCTGAGATGGCCTGGTTGAGCAGCTGGAACCTCAGCCTTGGCCCCTTCCAATCTCAGCCCCTTTCCCAGAGCCGGTACTATCAAGGAGGAGGCAATTGTGAGGCTGCTTTGTACTTCTGTTCGCAACAGTAGCAGGAACGCCTGGTCCTGGAACCAGGTGGGGTGAGAGAGAGAGATGGAATTGATGTGCTCCCCAACCTTAAATAAGCTTGAGAGCTCTCACTGAAGAGCACTCTTTTCTGCACATGGGCAGAGGCCAAGGGCTGAGTGACAGATGATGGACCCAGGGCTGAGGGAGAGGACGTGATACAGAGACCGAGCGCACGCCACAGGCAAGAACAAAAAATTTGGCACAGGAGAGTCCTAGAAGATGATTCTGGAGATTCTTCTGCTCTCTCAGCATACAGTGTGGTTTCTTTGTGGAAGAGCAGCACCAGAAATCAAAGGTAGGAGTTGAAATTAGCCCATAAAACCCAGTTTTTTAGTCTCAGTAGAAATTAAGAAACTAACAGTTCCAAGCTTCCTATATTTTAACTATGTTCATTTAAGATGTAGCCTACCAAGTCTTTTTTTGAGCATAAAATTACGGCACCACAGATGAATGGCTAGCTTTTCAGGCTAATGACCCACTAAGTAGTCTTCCATAAACAAAACTTGAGGAGCACTTGGTGGATTTTGAAAAGAAATGAGAAGGATTTTGAAAGAAATAATAGTGAAAAGCAGAGCTGAATGGAACAGAGGGCAGAATTCAACGAAGTCTTTCAAAATGCAGTTCACACCAGACTAACCCAATATTTAAATATTGATAAGCCTACTTATTTTCTAGAGAAGTGAAAGTGTTACATTAAATTGAATCCCTCTAACCATCAGTAAAATATCTGGTTTATACCAGCTGGGAAATTATTATGTCATCTAGAGAACATAGGGACTAGGACTAGGATGAAGACCTGGCTTCTGCTGAAAGTGAAACAGCTGTGTGGAGGATAGATGGTGTTCCTCAAGGTTCAGTTTTAGGACTTGTTAGATTTAATATTTTCATTAATGGCCCTGATGCAAAGAATAAGCCTGTGCTAGTGAGAGCTGTTGGCAACGCATGGCTGGGAGGCACCACCAGTGCTGAGGAGGACTGGATGATTGCATAGCCAGAGAAATGTCCTTGTGCAACAAGAGATTTGTAGCAAAAGAAAAAGCATGAAATGCAGCAGTACATGTACAAGAACATGGAGTGAGAACCAAAATGCACACAGATAACATGATGCCTAAATATTAGACTCAGAATTGCATTAACTTTAGGGTGTCAGGCACGTAGCTTCCCATTTAGTGACTGACTATACAGTGCAGTGGCACGATAGACACTTATGGCTGTTTATACACAGTTGTGTAGCTAAGAGGAAACTTCACAGAAGCTACGATGTTCAGCAGGGGAACACAAAAAGCTAATTAGTAGAAGGTCCAACAGATGTGTCTGAAACACTCTTTCTTGCCTCATTTAATAAATCTGTAACTGGTCTTTATGGCATAAATCCTTTCGCAAGGCTTATGCACCTAAACCTGGAACGTCTTATTTGAAACCAAGCAAGAGAACTCTTTTGGGTAATTCTCCTGAAGGAAAACCTCTGGGTCTTGTGGAGAGTCTTCTCTCCCCTCCCTAGTCAGTTGGCAGGATTTCTTGCTGGACATGGCACTTCTCTGTTGTTTTCTGATACCTCATTTGAGAAGTTTTCACCCCCAGGCAGAGGCTATTCCAGTCCTTCCTGTTGTCACTCTGTCACAAGACAGGGGAAGGTGAGGCAGCCTGTGGGCATGAAGGAGAAAGTGGTCTTCTGCCATCCAGGAAGAACTTCCTCATCCTGTTTGCAGTGTGCTGTGGTGCTCTCTGCTAACTCAATTTATAAATTATAAATTTACTTCTAAAACAAGTTCTTCTTCCTGGAAAACTGAAGGATTCTCCTAAGTCAGAGTCCCAAAGGCAGAGCTGTATCCAATCCATAATGTCTGGAAGAAACAATTATTAGGATGAAGAATTAGGATTAGGATATTCTCCTCTGTTTCAACACCTCTTGAAAATGCAAAGGCAAAGCCAACATTTACCCAACAAGAGAAACAAGCTGTCTCAGTCACTTCTGAGGACTGCCTCATCGTGTGTCCAGTGGCAGTCTGCTGGGCAGAGAGCATCCTGCTTTCCAATTCATATCTGAAGACTCTCTGGATGCAATGGCCACAGCTCATCTTTTTGATCTTTTAAATCCGAAATTGTTCAGATTAGAGAGAAGGACAGGTAATCAAACCGAAAGATGGGAGGATGGCTGTAAGGCAAGGACTTAGGCAGGGACTTAGATCAGCTTCCAGGCACAGGTCAAAGCTGTAGCCAGTTCTTGCAGCCTGTCCTCTATTCTTGTAAACAAGAGAAAGGCCCACACCAAAGGTCCTACACATTTACAACTTTTTAGAAATGCCTGAATGTCTTGAACTGATTTTCTGTGGAAAGGCCCCATGGCATTCTGGGGGAAGGCACACTGCCACATTACTGCCCCGTGCTCTTGAGGGGCAATGAAGCATCTCAGAGGAGTTCTAGATAAAGAGCTGTGGTCTTTAGCTGCTGACCCATCCCTTCAGGACTGGGTATCTTGCATGCCTCAGCTGGCTTTCTTGCAAGACCAGCTCAAAGTCTGGGCATCAGAGGTTTCTGGGCATCAGACACTGTCTCGTCGTGTTCCCAAGAGGTGACACTATAACAGAACCAGATGCACTGATCTTCTAAACCTTTTTGTGTATTTAACACCCACAGTGGTTTTTCTCATATGGAAAATGCTGAAATGAATTGCTTCACCAAGTCCATTCTTTTGTTTCATTTTCTCCCCAGAATAACCAAACTTTAATTTTCAAATGGCTTTAGCTGCCTTAAAACTGCATGCATGGTGGCTAAGTATTTTGATGAAAAATGTCCTGTGCAATCTCTCTGTAAATGCAAAAGAGTGACTTCCCTGGATCATAGTGTTTTATTTGCTCTAGGTCAATGAAATTATCTGGTATTCTTAATCTCAAAGCCCATTGCCACGTTTCTTTTGCCTTCTGCCCTTCTTATCTGTAAGAATTACATTGTTTGTTTTTCTTCATCAAAAGAAGCCAGGATACAAGAAGTAAATAGAGGAAACTATTTGGGTATGGGCAATATAATCATGTATGTATTGGTCAACTATATGCATTAAATTGTTCACAAAGGCATTTTTCAAAGTGATACCTTGGTGATCTCTGCTCTCCCAACTCCCCCCATCTGTTACGAGGGGTTTCACTCCTTGTAGGCATCACAGAATATATATGTCATGAGGAGGGATTTGAAGAGGCAGATAAACATCTTTCTGGCTTGATCCAGGGAGCATGTGCAAAGGGATCAGTGAGGGAAATTCACCCGAATCTTACAGATACACTGGAAAAAAAGAGAGAAATATGCATTCAATATTGTGAAGCTGGAGCAGGAAAGCCAGGAGTTATGTGACAGGAGACATGATAGATGTAACTATTATGGTAATGCTGCTTTGGTCTGCTACAAGAAAATTTAAAGCTGTGTATATTTTTGTAACCCATTCGCTTTACCTCAACTTTTTCGGATATGCCTTGATGTAGGGCAGGATGTTTTGCATAGTGATACTGAGAAATTCTGTTTGCCTGCAGCTTTCCAAAGCTGCTTGTAGATAATTTCTTAATCCATTACCAAGAAGGATATTTGACACATTCACTTGCATTAATTAAGCAGATGTAGGAATAGATGGGTCATTTTTCAACAACCCTTCGGGACTTTTTGAAGGATCTGATTGAACAGTTCCTGATTTTTTTCCCTAGGAAATAATAGGAAATGACATTTATCATTATTATGAAATTATTATTTTTGTATTTTTTACATTTTCTAATATTTTGCAAATGCTTTATCAAAATTATTTTCTAACACCCTGACGGAACCTCTGCATTTCCTGAAAATGGTTTCCTTATTTAAAAATGAAGCCTTCCTATCTCCCACATTCTGAAAATATATTTATTGTATTGAGCAGTATTTTCCAAACCATACAAAGATAATGGTTGCGACACAACTGTGCTATAGTCCCAAAATCATGACAGTGGAGCATAGATCTGATGCCTGTGTTAAGATGGGGTTTAATATGAACGTAGTTAAGGGACCAGGGCTAATTTACTGAGATGCACAGGACTCTCTGGTAATGCCTTTGTTTAGAGTGCTACTTACTTCCAGGTGGGCTCCAGGAAGTATAAGCCTTTCTACACGCCCTTCTTTCAGTTGTCCCCAAAGAAAACCTCCATCTTGAAAAACACAACATACCCCCCACTTGTTTTTATCAGCCACATTTGATATTTAAAAGCTGTTTATCAAACTGTGCTGCAAAATACTCTTCTTGTATATGCAAATAAATCTGGAGCATGACATGTTTCTCAAACGCGATATTGGCTCTGCCCGGAGGAAGCAAAAGGTATCTAAGCTCACAATGAACCATGAAGAAAACAAACCTAGCTCTACTTGTTGAACTTGCTTAGTAGTTTAATTTGAGAACACGTTCATGTTATGATAACTAGAGCAGAATTTCCTGCAGATATCTGTTACAAACACCATAATATCTTTTGCTGTGCTGAAAAAAAATTTCTGATGGTGTCTTTTTTTCCATGTAGATACTTTCAAATAAAGAAAAATCCCCCTGAACTTAGGGGTCAGAAACTCTCATAGGGCAAAATGTACTAAGGAGGAGATTTTTATTAGGTCCAGCCAGGTTCTCAGATTCATGTTGCAGGGTGTGAGCAAACTTTGATCCTTTTCATCTTGGTGACATTTTTTAGTTAGACCCCTTGCTTTTACATTTCCTAGTCATTTACTAACATGAGACAGTGTACAGAGAATTTTTCAGCACTTAGCCCTTTTCACTATTTTCCAAGGACTTGGTCCAGATTAATCAACACATATCCAAGTCTGAAGACCTCAGAGTATCAGTTTGAAGAAATCCCTACTAGTTTTCCTTTTTTTTTGTGTGTGTGTGACAGGAAGGATTTATAAACAAATTAAGTAAACTCAGTTACTCATCTTGGTCTTATCCTTTCTGAAGATTTTTCCCATATGAATGTTGGTAAAAACCAGGCAAGTATTTTGAAATTTGTCTGCTTTACCTTCTGTGAAGATGAGGGATCCCCTCCAAGGCTTTGCCAGGGCCTGAAAGCTCCTTTTCGTTGGAGGCATGGTGGGACACATTGACCAACCGTTGCAGTCACGTTAGCATGTGCTCTGCGTCTTGTAGCCTCATCCTATTTTGTTGCTAGTGGACAGTTTATTGGATGGGACTGGAGAGGCAGATGCAGGAGGACAGTTCGGTTCACACTATTTAGGAGCTCCTTTTGGCTTTCAACAGCTGGCCTGCATTTGGGGGACCTCACAGCTGCACTGATGTAAACAAAGCCCTCCATGGTTTTTGGCTGGAGGAAGGACAGCCTCCCCCACAGCTGCAGACTGCAGGACCATACGGACCCAGCACTATGTAGGAAGCAACAGCTTCGTTTTCTGCGTATACCAGATGAGGTCTGCCGGCTGGTCTAGAGAACGTGAGACCCCGGTCCAGCTTCCTCTGCGTGGCAATGTGGCAAGGAGAGCAAACCTGTAGGGGTAAACCTGCCTTGCCTTGGGAGCCAGCTTTGCTCGGCAGGCACGTGTGATGCTGCAAGCCGGGGGTCCGGCCGTGCCCCCCGAGCTGGGGCAGCGGCAGGTGGGAGGAGAGGGCTGTGCTCCGGGCACACCGCCTCCTGCTCTTCAGCGCCTCTGCGGAGGAATCTTTTATGTCTTCTTCCCCCTCCCTGCACGCTCATGCGATGGCCAGAGACAAACAATCTAGCCATTATTGTATTACCCAATACAGCAAAAAAACTCCCAGCTAATCTTGTTTTGCATCAAGGGAAAATAAAGTTGTTTTTGTTTTTTTAAAACCCAAATGAAATCATGGTGCTTTACGGATATTTATGTCATCCTAGGAGAATGATTCCATTAAGACTAAAACAAAGGTTTCTTTTTGCTAATAACCTTTGAAATGAAATTTGTTTTCTCAGGAGCCCTTCTTTTAAATAGAAGCTTTCCCTTAACTCCAGGGTAGAAAAACCGGTATTGTTTTACATAATTAATCAACAGAAATATGTATTAACGTAAATATGTGTCTAGGTTTTTCACAACGAACAATGACTAACTTTACTTACCTGTGAGATACATGCTTTTAAGCTGATCAACTGCTTGTTTTTAAAAGCTTAACAAAAGATTGTTTTTTAAAGTTAGAGCTATTACCATAAATGCACTGTAGCTAAGTAGCATCAGTGTGTTCAATTCAACGTAATCTTAGAAAAAGATGGTAAATAATTCCTTTAAGCTCAGTAGGAAAAATAATTTCTATATGCAGCAAATGTGGTTGTAGCTTAAACTAAAAATCACAGTAGAAACTTTGAAATTTGCTTACTTTAGTAGCTTATAGCCACACAAATGTAAAGAACATAAGAGCTACGTAGCTTTTAATCATCTCTCCTTGTGCTGTTGTTCTCAGCACAGATGTTTGCTGTGGGAACAACAGATCCTTACGGGACTCGGCACTACAGTTTACTTCCTGGAAAATTTGGCACAGGGTGGCTTAGAGGGAAGCTTGCAGATTTTGGTTCTGTGCTGGCAACTGGGAGAGAAATGGAAAACAAAGTGTGTAGTAAGTGAACAAAAGCACAGACAACTTACACATCCCTTGCCAGCTTTTAGGGGAATAAAAGCACTTGAGATTTTGCAGTGTCCTACTGGAATAATTAGAACTGCATAATATTTGGAATATTCAAGCCCAAGAAAAGCTTGGGAAGATTAAAGGGCGATGTTAAATCCCCTGTCAAGGAAGGAAGAGCCTGGCCAGGCTTTGAGAGGATGCACATGAGGGAAGATCTGTGGTCTGTGCTGGATGCACTGCCTCGCTGCTAACAAACGCACGCAGATGTGAGAAATACAGCATGAATGAAAGCTAAAAGAAGATCCGTCTAGTGAAAAACATTTAAAGGAAAATAAAGCAGTGCATTTATTTGTTTTTCCAGCTTCCTAAAGGTCTGGTGATGTGGGCCTCCCAGCTTCCACTTCTGTCAAACCAATTTTTATCGCCTGGAGCTGTACAGTGTCAGGTAAGGACAGTGTGTTGGAATTTATAGGGGAGGTTGTTTGTAGTGTCTCACCTGTCTGGTCCTGCTGCCAAGGAGTCAGTGGCTGTTTAATGACAGGAACTCTCAAAAAAAAAGAAAATTGAAAAGCAATATGACAGATCTGATACCAGGCCAGTTTCCCATAGCTTTATTGTATGCTGTGGGACTATTCACAAACTAGACTCTGCTCACGTCTTTACGTACTACACACCGTGAATAGTAGCAGAAACTGGACAGCTGGAAAATACTAAGATCTGTGGTGGGACCAAGGGTGAGAGACTCCAGTGTCTTAAGCCCTGAGTTCAAAGATGGGGGTGGAAGGACTGCTGGTACGTGCAGCTCAGGAACAAGACCACGTAAGGAGGATTACATTCAAGATTAGGCAGGCACTGTTGTTGTCTTTGATCTTGGTTTCATAGATGACAGCAGGCTGCTAAAAGCTTCAAGGTTTAAGAGAAGAGAGACGATTTTTTATAACAGGTGGGAGTCACATGGGGTAAAATGCAGAAGGGATGAGTGAGGTGACTACTGGTGGGTCTCAGATGGCTAGCACTGACTGGCTAGCACTGACTGGCATGGCAAGGGCTGCGCTTGAGCACTGCTCAGATTTCAGCAACCCTCCTTTCTTGCGACTGGATGAAACGGAATACTGTCTGTCTAAAAAGACACACTTTGACCACCAGTTAGAGACAGGTGTAACTCCAGCAGGGTGTGGATGGTGGCTAGTTTCAAATATTTGCTTTTATGGAAAATCTGTCTCTCTCTGTACACAAATAGTTGCCATCAACAGTTGCACAGGCATCGAGCAGAAGCATGTGAGATGCTGATGGCAAGCTGAGCCTTGTATCAACAGGCATAGCCCAGGCTCTCACCAGGCAGACCCAGACCAAAGTCTGTGATCTGAGTAAGAGAGAGCAAGGCTCAAGATGCCTTACTGACTATCCTGGTATCCCTGCTGGGGCAAACAGGGGTGTCTCCTCTCCCCGTCTCAGCTGTTATCTTGGTTTGCAGGCAAATGGACTTCAGTGGATTCCATGTTTCTTTTGATGAGTGAAGGCCTACCAACATTCATTCTGCAGCACTAGACACCTTCACAGTGGCTGTCTTGTCCTGTTTCATGCCAAAACCCAACAGGACCACTGAAATATGAGCCATGCTTTTCTCTTTATCCAAAGAGAGAGTTAACTCCTTTTACCAGTGTCCTAGGTTGGGCAGCAAGACGTCAACAAATTCCTTAGTGCCCCCACAGAAGTCAGTAAACTTCATTTACCTCCATCTGTGTTTCGCTTTGTTGCTGAATGCAAACCCTTTCCCACCCAATGGCCCAGCACTGCCCTAGGGGACTGTTTCCTTCTCTACAAAAGCTTCATCTGAGAACGTCAGTCCTTCACTCTCTGACAATGATCAGAACTAGGAGACATCTTTTTGTCTCTTGCTGTTTGGGCTAGTCTGTTCCCTATGACATGTGTTGAACATGCGCTGGGTGAGCATTTTCCCTTCCAACGTAAGTCACATCCCTGGTACTGCCGCATCAGCAGCATCTGATTGGATGGGAGCAAGGAAGGAAATGCTGAATGCATTTGAAAAATCACTGACAGCCAGGCAGCTCAAGGACATGACATATAAACTTTTCAGAAAATACTTTAAGGGGCAGACATTCACTTAACCCCATTTGGAGCACGTAGCAAGCAGTTTGCCTTTGTTAGTTCCTTTGGACAATTCTAGTGACGACAGCACTGGATACTATTTTTATGAAGAATACCACGTGGTGAGCACCTGCATGAGTAATGCTCTCAGTCCACATCATTTCGTCTTGCACACTCTTTGTAGTCTCAGTTTCCATGCTGAGTTGCATAGTTTTTGCCTTTAAAAATGCAAAATAGGTATTTTCTAACAGAGTGTGCATGACAGGTAAAACCAGCTAAAATATAATAAAAAACCTGAGTGCTGAGAGCAAATAGATACTTGCAAAATGTCAGATGAAAATGATTCTGATTCTGACAAATTCATTATGCTGTCCTCCTGTAATTGCAAAGGCATGGGAAGCAATGGGGAACAAAGCTGTGATGAGCATAGAAAATATTCAGTGTTTGCCGCAAGAGAGGTTAAAATGTGCTACCCAGTTTTCAGGTACACAGAGATGATATTGTGCCAGGTGCACAGATTGATGGGTTATAAAATGATTTGAAAACTGAAGGTCATATAGATGGCATACTGCAAATTAGATATTTAAGCAGATGGCATGGGTATTCACTAGTCCACCTGCCTTGAAGAGGGAATTTTCCAATGCTGTACAAAAATGTCAACTAATAAATAAATAAAAAAATTAAGATAAGTGGGCTAAACTGTGCTAATTACTTACTTGTCATTTTCCACATTTCTAATCTTGGTCATTTTTCACTTATAACAGTTTGTTTTTCTGTAACATGACCACCAGCCTCGTCGTAGCCAATACATATCAAAAGCACAGGGGGAAAAATCTGAGAGAAATTTCATGTCCAATTAATATTGTAACTGCCTTTGAAATTTTTCCTGTGGGAAGGGGAAAGTAATTAGAGTTAGAAGGAAAGGAAATTTAGATAGCCACTCTTGTACCTTGTCACTGACATTAGTGGCAGAGACAGGGACATGGAAAAGTGAACAGGAAAAGGAAAATAAGCCCTGTGAGAAGGTCAGGATGAGCAAGAGACAAAGTAATGCAATAGAAAATGTGACTCTCAAACTGCAAACTCTCCCAAAACTCCCTGTGTGGGGACATGGTGCAGTTGACTTAGCATGAGGGCAGCATCATGCTGACTATCTGGGAAGTGGAAATAAATGTAATTTTGGTTCTGAGGCAGAGCTATGAAATTTCCAGCATCTGGCCCTCCCAATAGACCACAAGTAGGACCCATTGCTTGTCCATGTCATGTATTACTATCTAGCTGAGAGAAAGCCGTCTTCCTTCCACTGTCAGTTCTTCAAACAGAGGTGGCTGTAACAGAGAGGGAGGGAGGTTTTGTTAGCATCACTAAGCAATGGCCCATACCCTTTCTGGGATGTGATTCACTGGCATTAAAATTCAATGGCAGAAAGCCACACTTGGACAGGAGAGATGCATAGCTGGATGGGAATGGTTTGTATATTCTTCTGTTGTTTTGTTTTGGGTTTTTTTTACATCAAACCAGGGGCCCAAGAGGAAGTGAATGCTGAAGAGAGACACTCCAGTGTCAGAGGTCTATGCTGCCACAAAGCAACACATTACTGAAGCAAAAACAGAGCCTCTTTCTCTGCTCCTTGAATAGTCTGAGTCAATTCCTGATAGCAGAAAGGTCAGAATAATTAGGCGGAAGCATTCAGCTTCCCATTCAGTGGTGAGAGAAGGGAACTTTGAGAGTGTGGCTTTGTACAAATAGAGGATGCATTGCCATATGTTCTTGTTCAGTACAGTTCAAAATAAATCTCAGGTATAGAAGTACATGTCATGGCCTCAGGATATATTTTCTTTGTTGAAAGAGTATGCAGCTATGTTAGAGATGAAGGCACTACCTAGAAATTGAGGGGTTCTGCTGCATAAAGGACATGGCAGTCCATGGGAATATGTGACAGAACTGTTTTCCACAATGCCCTCCTGCTCAAGAGGGAGGCATCATTGCAATACCTTTTTTTCCCTCAGTTGACATAGTATTACTTTAAGAAGTATTCTCAGAACACCAAATGAGATAACAATGGCCATATTTTGAGGACAAGCATTAACTTCCACCACAAAAAAACCTGCTGTATTTTAAGGGTCATGATGAATGTTGAAGGAAAAGAGTCAAAACCTCAATATTTTGCATTTTTATTAAGAAAAGTTTTCATGCAAAAATACATTGATATTCATGAACTCAGTTGACTAACTGCTACTATAATGACTTTGCTTCTAGTCAGCAACCTGACTGAAGGTGCAACAGTCCTACCTGCAGGTAGATGGGATTCACATGATTCTGGGATGTTCACTGTTAGCTGTCAGAGTAAAATTTGTGTTCTGCCTTCCCATCATGGTGGGATCATAGAAGAAAAAGAACAAAAGATTGGTTGTCCTGGGGCAGGCTAACAGTTTGGCTAGCCCAGTGCCCTGTCTCTAAGAGGGACCGACAGCAGATGCCTTGGGAGAGCAGGGAGCAAGGGTCAGGCAATACTTCCCCAGTGCTTTCTCCAGCTCCCAGCAGCTTGCGTCCCAGGTGCGTTGAACCAGGGTCAGTATCCTTGTGTTTAACGTCCATCATTGAGCGCTGTGCCAGCACACAGCACCAGATGAAGGAATGGGGAAAAATTTCCCCTTTTGGCACCAAACTGCCTGCAGGCAAGTTAAATGGGAGAAGGCAGGAGCAGAGGGAGCATCTCCCCTTAAATACACAGCCTGCAGAAAGCTCAACATTTGCTGACACCTCCATGCTCAAAACTTGCATGCTCTGACCTTCTGCAATGGCCGGCGGTTTCATGAAGTGCTGGAGACTCCCCAAATGGTAAAGGCAAGATCGTCATCTCATCCCCAGAGGACACTCATTGGGGTTGGGTGGGCCCAGATGTGTGAGGAGATATGGCCATGCATGGCTGCCTGCTGCACACATGGCTCCTGGGGCACATCCTTGCCCTGAAGCTCTGCAGCTCAGCCCTGCATCCAAAAGGGGTCTGTGCCCATCAGGCACCGCAGAGTTTTTCCTCAGTAAAAAACTGCATTAAATGTATCTTTTGAGCTTCGTGCTTATTTTTAAAAGCAATATCTGCCACCAAGTGGAAAACGTTATCACTTCACCAATATTTATAGATTATTACCAGTAATAATCTCAGCACTAATCTTGCTTGTTACTCTGAAAGAGTTCAAAACAACCAGATAGAAAAATGTGGTGCTGAAACATAGCGTCAGTCGTCTTGCTGGTTCCTTTTCAGCACGCGTTAGAGACCTTGCTGACACACAGCCTGCTGTGTGCTTAAACATGGAAAAATGACAGAGGGACTGTGGTGTGGAGACAGCCTTTCTGTAGCCAGGTCTCTTGATACCAAAGACAGCTCTGCTGAAATACAGGAACTGCAGAAATTCACACTCAATTTTGAAACTTCTGGAGCATTAGTTTCTATTTCCTGTGCCAAACCCAATCTGTTGCTTTGACTTCAGCCATTTTCTACTAACCCGAGCTACAGCACCAATTAATGGGTTTAGCTGCAGAAATCTTAGGAGGAGTACCCTGATGTATCAGCAGCTGATGAGCACAACCAAGTGTTTTTTTTCCTTTCCCATCCGTTATACTTTCTGGGAGAGCTTCAGCAGGGACCAGTGCTCTGAGAAACCAAAGAGAATTTAATCCTCTGGCCTGTGGATGTAGTGTCAGCTGTCTCTGACTGCTCATTTAACCTCAAGGCTAAAAGACAGTTCTTGCACTCCTAGCTCTACTCCAGGCTCTTAACATATTTCCAAGCACAACAGATGTGAGATAAGGGAAGGAAACACGGCATAGTGGTAAAGAAAGGAGAATACAAGAGAAGGAAAAAACTTAAAGAAAAAAATAAAATCAACAGTGTTATTTGGGTTTGTATCTCCAAACAGGTCCAGTACTCTGCAGTGCTTGTGGGGATGCTCAGGTACTACAGGAGATAGTCCCAGTACTCCAGTCCAAACTGAAGGACAGACCAGAGCTGGAGAAGATGGACATAGGGAAGGTCTGATGCTGGTGGAGACTTGAAACATGAAGGCCACAGAGCTACGTTAGTGCTGGTTGTGCCTGTACTTGAGAAGAAGCACATGGGTGGAGAGAGTGGGCAGCAGCTGGCACCTTGATCAGACAGACACAACCAGTACGACTTGCTCCTGGCTCCCATCATCCCAGCCTGCTGTAGAGCTGCAAAATGAAGCTAAGGTCCCAAGCAGTCACCCAGTGCCTCCCCTAACAGGTTGGACAGGCTTTCTGTCAGGCTCTTTCCATGAGTGAGAGGTGATTTTATTGAAGGTCTATTGTTTAAACAAACACAAGATGTTTAAAGAGGTTTTATTTGGTAGTAGGGAGGCAGGAGTGAGAAGGATGCAGTAAGACATTTTCTTTTGCCAGTGGCTGGACCAGCAGCTCTGCAAAATGATGTTCTTCCACCTGGGAAGCCAGGCAAAATGTTTATGTACTTAATGATCTTTTAAAAATGTCCAGATAAGACAGATTTTATTCAGCTATGGGAACTCTGAAATAGGTTAGAGGTCCCTGCCTATAGAAAAATACCAGAAAATGCAGAAAAATTAGCTGGGTAGTATGGAATGTTTACAAGACTTGGCTTTTGATGAAACAGCATCATTTTTTTGTTTGCTTGCGGGCGATGCAGGTTGTGCTTTGATGGGCTCAAGGCTGTATAATAAGTCTTCTCTGGGAGGAGGGGATGGCTTTTTAAAGTAAATGCTTTTATTTAGTTTTGTTTTCTAATTTGGTCCTCTCTCCAGTGTGGGAGACAGTAAAACACTTACTTAGAGGCCTTATAGCGGTGCTGTTCACTCTGGTTCATTTAGATGTTGCTGGCTTGCTCCAAGGGGCAGGTTCATGCTTGCCAACTTACATGAGCATGAAGTAACCTTGGATTGATACTACAAGCTCATCCCAGAGTAGCAGTGGTGCCCCTTAACATGAACATTTGGGCTTTTGCATGATAAATCCTGGGCCAGGTGTCAACTGCACAATGGAGGAGGCAGAAGAGAAACAAAATGATAATATTGGAAATACTTTATGTCCATTATAGAAAGAGAAAAATAACCAAGTTCAGTGATGTTCAATTCCTTATCAGTTGAAATTGGGATATAGGAAAAATTATATGCAATATAAACAGATATAATTTTTTACTCTACGTATACATTGTTTCACAGAAAATAATTTATTCGTAATCCATAGTTGAATGTCCATATGAGCTATTGAAACTGCATATCTGTATGTGTCAGGTGCAAAAGCATTAAGCTGTTTATGTCTCTACCAATGCAGTCACCAGAATTATTGGCAGAAAAACCTTGTGGTGCTCTGTGTGGGCCATTTGTTTGCTAATGAAAACTCAGTCTGCATTGGGCTGAGTTTTCCAGATAAAGATAAAATTGAAGCTTTCATTAGTTTTGCAGAGTTTTAGTCCATAATGTTAACAGCTGTAGGAGAGATTCTAAGTAAACTATTTATATTTTTCTGTCCCAGCATATCACATTAGCAAACTCAACTTCACAGCCTACGGGGGAAACTGAGCTCCTGATCTTTATCCCAAAACTCTTGTTTGCGCTTTCCTCCCTCAAGTGAACAGGTAGTCTCCCACCTCTTCCCCACCTCGCTCCTTCCTGCTGGACCCCAGAGCCAGGCCAGCTTCAGTTTCTGTGCCAGGATCAGGAGACCCTGCCAGAAGGATCCCTCCTGCCAGGAGCCCGCTGAAACTTCCCCTGCCATTGCCTTGCTGCTGGGAGCTGCCTGTCCCTCAAATCTTGGACTCCGAGTGTGCCCACCTGTGTGAAACACACTCTTTCGGCAAGTGCTTTCCCGGCACCTTGGTCTCAACAGCGGCAACGCTCTCAGCCACCTGCTCCTTGCGGGAGGAGCACAGGTTGGTGCCTGCCTCGGCTAAAGGCAGGTATCTGGCAGCCTGCACAGAGCTGCTCTGCAGCCTGGCGTGAAACTGTCCCCAGATGTTGCATTTCCTACCTGCTTCCCTTCATTTCTTTGGCACGTCCAGGGCTCCCTGTCCCTCAGGGCTGCCTGCACATGCTGCTTTAATTGCTTCCCTGGTCCCCTGCAGTCCGAGCACTCGCAGCGGGACAGTTTTCTCTGGTTCATCCTTTTCCAGGAGTGCCAGCCAAGCTCAAATCAGGGTTTTCAAATTGGGCTTTTAAGGATAAGAAAGACTGGAACCAATTAAAAAAGGAGAAAGATGCAGTTTGACTTAAATTGCTGAGCCAACGAGTACCTTTTTGCGTTGTGTAGTTTTTCCAGTCAAGGCATATCCCGGCTGCCAGATGTCAGCCCTGGGCTCCATCGTCCACAGCAGCACTTCCTGTACCAGGCAACACCCTCAGAGAGCTGGAGTTTGCGATGACACCCTTTTTTGGACAGTCTCACCTGAGGTTTATATACATACCCTGAGGACTGACAAGTCTATCCGAAATTGGACGTTAATTGGCAGCTTAGTAGTGGCAGTTTGCTCCTAGCCCTGGCTAGGAGATGCCATGAGGGTTCTTCCTGGATGGGTTTCTGGAGCATTAAAGATTATTTCTTTAGCTCTTATATGTCCCACTGTGTGACCAGTGTAAGCTGTCACACCCATGCCCTATAATGAAGTTACTAATAGCATTTATTAAAATTTTTGCAAGTAATAGGCTTTATACACCAGGAAGCCCACGGTCTCTGGTACTTTGTTAGCTCTATTTAGACAGCACACGTGGCATGTTACTAACATAAATGACAGATTTCATTAAAAGTTGCTTTGCTGGGACATTTCTGAGGGAATAAGTTTTTATCAAACTTAGAGGTCACGTCACACCACTCTGTCCTCCTCTGTCTCCCTTCTCATGATCTCCCTTCTTCTTAGCTTCAGGATTGGTTCCTCCACACCTTCAGGGGCTTTAGCTGCTGTTGACTCCCACAGCTGTCCTACCTGCCATTCTCTCTCTCTCTCTGGTTACTTCAACCTCTTTGTTACCTTCCCAACAGCAGCCTCTTGGCTTTCAGCTATCCTATGCTGCTGTCCTGAGCTCCTCTTCCAAGGTGCTGCTCTCCTATCAGTCAAATCCCTTACCAATAACAAACAGCTGTGGTACTTAGTCTATGTAAATAGCCAAATAAATTTGGCTGAACAATCGCATTACTTCAGTGATAACTTATAACCCATGGCTTCGCTTCCTTGAACCTTTTAATTGTGACATACTTAATGCAAAATTTCTAAGGAAGTGGTTGTGACTGATCTGCATTTGAAGCTGCCTGAAACTCTTTTGGGTGCTATATGATAAACACAAAAGTATCCATTAAACTAGGTCTTGGGGCTAGGAATATAGCAGTATTTTTAAAAGTTTAAAAGGTATATTGTCCTTATTACAAATCTAAGCATTACCGAAGTCAGAAAATCCAGATTTCAGATTGTTAAAAAGATATCAGAATGTTCTGCGGCATGGGAGAGGATGCTTAAAAGACCTGTACAACCTTAACTCAGCCTGACTGTATGTAACAACCATAGGAATGTCATTAAGAATGACAGTAGGAATGAGAAATGGGGAGGAGCTGAAGAAATAGGAAGGGAAGGAGGGAGAAATAGAAAGCATACCAATTTAGTTGGATATCTAAACTCACAAATTTTGTTTAGCAGATCTAGATAAGCTGAGACAGTTTGGGTAAAAGCTTACTTTAGTTTGTGAGGTGACGAGGATGTTATTTATTTTATTCTAATTGGTCCTATAGTGGCTTTCCCCTCTTCGGGGTGTTGAATGAAAATGAAGGCTTCCATCTGTCACAGAATAGATGTCATATTAAAAAGGAGATTTGGCTGAACATACAAACAACGTTAAAAATGAGGACAACTTGAATGAGTAAAACACAGAGGTTACAAGGTGGATTTATCTGCTTCAGAAAATACTTCATTTCAATATAAAAATGAATTTGAAGGAAACTGATTTCAATGATTTGATTTCAACTCATCAGTCACATATTTTTTAAGGTTTTGCAAACAAATAATTCATTACTTGCATCAGAATATTTTGATGCTTAAAAAGGCCTTTTAAGATTACCTTTCCATGACATATTTCTTATGAATTATTCATCAAGTATATGGATAGACATTGTTTACCACATATTCCCTGCCAAATTTTGTTTTTCTCTAAATGTTTAAAAACTTCAGGGAGCCCTATATTGTATATAATAACGTGCAATGGGAAACCTTAAAAATAAAGCTTTTTTCTTACTGCATTTTATGCAGAACTGCAGGTCAGTTTATTTAACACAAATCAGCAAATGCTTTTAGAGATTATATAGTAATTCCTATGTTCTCATGAGTAACCCAGAATTGCCACGCTACACAGCATTGGGAATTATGCAGATCTATCAGAAAGAAGATAGGAAAGTGTTACCATGCCAACCGAATGTGATTAGTGACAGCAGCCTACTATCAACCCTTCTTAGCCCCATGATCTTGCTTAATTTGTGGTATCTGTATATAGGCATTGTCTCAAAGAGACTTCCATTCTCTCTTCCTTGGCATCAGTGTCTTTTAAAATAAAAACCAAAAAATGTCGTATTTTGTCTCATTATTTTAACATTTGTACTGAGGAGCTGAGCCCTCAGTGATGTAGAAATATCTAGTACAGCCACTGGAGAAGGTGTTCCAATCATCTTTCTGTGACCCAGGGGGCTAGAAGGTGTTTTCCAGAGTTGGAAGTCTGAACAAGGTCCCTTATGCCAACAGAGAGTGTGAAGCCTTGAGAAAAGCCATCCAAGCTTGTGTTTTGGGGACCTTTACGGTTGTTTCTTGTTTTGAAACCCAGCAGAGCAGATTCTAACATTGATGGGGAAACCATATCTAAGCAGCTGGGTGATTTATTTATCATTGTTACAGGTTGGCAGCTGGGTGACTCAGAGGCCATCTCAGGCTGGATGGAGCCAAAAAATAGTGGCTTCCAGTTAATAATGCAGAGATAAGGAATTTTCTCTACACTTCTACAAAATACTTCTTGCTTTCGTCTTCAAAAAAGGAAACGAAGAAATCGTACTCTGCTGCGGTTTAAAATGTGACAGTGCATGATGATCAAAATGCTACTATAAATATATAAGTTGCAATGAATTTGTTGTCATTGGATTTATAAAAGGCAGAGTAACAAAACGAGAGGACAGAATAAGATGATAGAGAAGACTTGCTTTTTCTTTACTGTTAACTGATTTTAATCTTGCTGCCTTCTTCCTGCGATCAGTTGATGTCTGAGTTTTGTGTGTGTATCCTTCCGAATGCCAAATCTGTGCATGACAGAGATAGACTATATTCATGTCGCAGATTTTGATAGCACCTCTGTATTCTTGCCACTGTGAATTCAGACTAGTATTCAGTGTGGGAATAATTCAGCTGATGTATTATTATTCTTTAGAAAGAGGATTTGGATATGTTTTTATTGCACCAAGCTAATATTACTTAAAAAATATCTTATTAAGACAAAGAATTTTAGGAAATTGAGTGGAAGAAATATTCCATGTATCTCATAGAAAATATTTCTGTTTACACGTCCCAGTACAATATTTACCATTTTTGCAACAATATGAGATTGATGACTGATGCTCAGCTTTTGATCATCTATTAAACTCACATGTCCTTTTCTGCAGATTTGCTACCAAGTCAGTATTTCTACAGAACATTTTTTCAGTTTGTTAAGGTCTTTTTGAATTCTAACCCTGTTTTCTAATTTGCTGTGTCATATGAAAATGTAGCAACCATATGTCCCGCATTGTCTTTCAGGCCATTAATAACTATAGTGAGTACTATGAGCTCAAATACATGTGTGGTGAAATGCTGTTTGATGCTGCCTTCCTGTTTGACCATGAGCCTTCTTCTGCATATCTGTCCAGTTTTCCTTCCCACGTTTTTGTAGTTTCACCTGGACCGAGTTTCTGTAGCTCCTTTGTTATGTTACATGAGACAATGTCAAGAGTCTTACAAAAGTGAAGACATTTGACATGTCTTCCTCTGTCCACAAAGCCTGTTTCCTGTCAAAGAGGAAAATTGCGTGGGTTCAGTTTGATTTGTGCTTGACAAATCCACCTGTCCTCTTACTTGCTTCTTTGTAGTCTTGATTTTTATAAATAGTTTGTCTGATCTTCCAGCATTTTCTGGGACCTCATGTTACCTGAACTCCCCACTTCTTTTCTACTGCTTTTAAAATAGGTTGCTTGTTTGACCTTTTTCAGTTTTCCAGACCAATCCTTCATGAAAGTTTCCTCATGGCAATCACTAACGATTCTGTCACTGATTCACCATATTTAAGTACCTAAGCTGAGTTCCACTAGGCCTAGCATTTGGAAAAAAAAAAACACAATCCCCAGAATAAAGTGCTCTGTAGCTTCTCTTTCCCTTAAGTAACCTAGATTCTTATTCCTCATGTCTGATAGCTTTTGATCCCATCTGGCATTTTACTGAAGGCCGAAGGAAAGGAAGATGCTAAACACTCCAGCTTTTTAGCTTCCTCTGTGGTTATTTTTTCTTTCTTTCTTTATTTTCTTTTTCCCCTGCTAATGGACTTTTGGAAATTTTTTTTTCTCTGTTTTGTTTCAAGTCATATCTCATTCCATGCAATGACCTTTCTGATTTTAGTAATTCTAAGTAGTCAGACTGTATTTCCACTTCCGGTACACCTCTTTCCTCTCTCTGAGGTCCTCATAGTTTACCAAACTGCTTTCTTGCTACCTTTCCTACCCATCGTACGGATTGGAATATTCTACAATTTTGCTTTTGTTATATCCTTAGGGGTCAACATTTCTGAACTCCTTTTCCCTGTTTCCCATGGGATCTTATTTATTAGTTCTTTGAATTCCTCTTTGCAGTTCAGGATCTTGTCTTTGCTTTTTCCCACTTGTGGAAAATCTTTAACTCTTATTTCTCATCTCCTTCCTATTTTTACCTTTAACTCTGACATTTTCAAATATATATATATTTTTCAAATAACTCTTCCCTACAGGCTAGGCTCAGATTCAGACCTACTTCTCTTCTGGTTATTTTCAGAATTTTCTTCAAAAAATCATCAAAATTCCTCTTTGGGATTTTCTGGAGAGCCTGCTCTACTCTGTTCCTTTCCTGAGAGACACTTGGAGCTTTCAAGCTCCCTATTACTGTGAAGCCCTGTGCCTTGGGGGCTTTCTGCTAATTTCTCACAAAAGTGTCTTCTGCTTGATCCTCCTGGTTTGATGGTTGACATTTGCCAGGATAACATCTTTGCTCTTTTTCGTCATTATTATCAAAATGCTTTTATATAGATCTATATCTTTTTACATTCTGCCACTCAGCAGCGCCTCTTCCCTCCTTTTCCCTGGGTGAATAAGCTGTTAAATATTCCAGCCATGTGAATATCCCCACCAGGTTTCTATCATAGTTGACTCATAATTTTGATCTTGTTTAAGAACTTCCAGCTCTGCCAGATAGCTCCTCATGCTTTTTTCATTAATACACAGGCAACTGAGATGTTCAGAAATGTGGTCTGTTCTCTCCCTTTTTGTTCTTCCTACGATGTTGTTCTCCTCTGTTCTGTTACTCTTGTCCCTCATCCAAGTCAGCATTGCTTATACTTACTTTTCTCACTTGTTCCCAGTTATCAAGTTTTTGTCCTGAGATGCTGTTTTCCTTTTTTTTGTGAGACAGACCACTTTTCATCTCAGACATTCTTCTGAGACCTTCCTGAAAAAGTTAGCTGTGCATTAAATTATTCTGAGGATGTGTCTGTCTATGTAGCTATTAAAAAAGAAAGAATATGTTCTTAATCTATCGGTATAAAATGGAGGTTTTGGCAATGAAGCTGAAAGTGTGTTTTTGTATTGCATCACTTCCCATTGCTGTTTACAGCTCCTCTTGTATTGTTATTATTTCAGATATTTCCTGAGAATGTTTTAGTATTTTGGAATGAAGACCTGGTCCGATTGCATATCTGTAAGAGAGAGATAACTACTAATAACTGTTCTTCGGACTATGTATCAGCACAACAATCGCTCATTCACCTGCCCAAAGAGCTGTTTTCCCTAGGCTTATTTTGCTATAACGTATAATGATTTTATTACCTTTATACATTTTCTTCTCTTTGCAGCACTTCAAACGCCCACTTTGTGCCTGGAGTTTTTTCTATGACAACTTTGATATCTCCTATGCTGATGTCATTCATACCTATCTATCTAAGACAGTGTCCTGGTTTCAGCTGGGATAGAGTTAATTTTCTTCCTAGTAGCTGGTATAGAAGGTGAATTGAGCCAATTTGCAGAAGTGAAGATCATCCAGCTAGCTTTAGACATTGCTGACTGAGAAACTGGCCAGTGCTCTGTCTCCAGACTGACTCATGGATGGTGGCAAATGCTCTGTAGGGGTGGTTACAGCAATGGAAGCAGAGCAACTGGCAGTGCAGAGGCAAACCTATTCGGGCTGTCGCATTGTGCCAAGGTATTGCTGCACAGGTAGAGGACCTGGTTGTAAAAATAAGTCATGTAGATGCCCATGTACCCAAGAGTTGGGCCACTGAAGAACATCAAAACAATCAGCAGGTGGATCAGGCTATTAAGATCAAAGTGGCTCAAGTGGAGCTGGACTGGCAACATAAGGGTGAATTATTTATAGCTCAGTGGGCCCATGACACCTCAGGCCATCAAGGAAGAGATTCAACATACAGATGGGCTCGGGATCGAGGGGTGGACTTGGCCATGAACACTGTTACACAGGTTATCCATGAATGTGAAACATGCACTGCAATCAAGCAAGCCAAGTAGTTAAAGCCTGTCTCATATGGAGGATGATGGCTAAAATATAAATATGGGGAGGCCTGGCAGATTGACTATATCACACTTCCACAAACTCGCAAGGACAAGCGCTATGTGCTTACAATGGTGGAAGCAACCACCAGATGGCTGGAAACGTATCCCGTGCCCCATGCCACCACCCGGAACACTATCCTGAGCCTTGAAAAGCAAGTCTTATGGCGACATGGCACCCCCAAAAGAACTGAGTCAGGCAACGGGACTCATTTCTGAAACAATCTCATAGACACCTGGGCCAAAGAGCACGGCATTGAGTGGGTATATCATGTCCCTGTCATGCACCAGGCTCCGGGAAAATGGAATGATACAACGGACTGTTAAAGACTACACTGAGAGCAATGGGTGCTGGCACATTCAAACATTGGGATAAACATTTAGCAAAAGCCACCTGCTTAGTCAACACTAGTGAATCTGCCAATTGAGCTGGCCCTAGAAAATCAAAACTTTTATGTGCTGTTGGATAAAATCCCTGTAGTGCACATAAAACATATCTTAGAATCATAGAATCATAGAGTCATAGAATCTTTGGGTTGGAAGAGACCTTTTAAGGTCCAATCCCCCTGCAATGAGCAGGGAAGTTTTCAACTTGATCAGGTTGCTCAGAGCCCCATCCAGCCTGACCTGGAATGTTTGCAGGGATGGGGCATCTATCACCTCTCGGGGCAACCTCTGACCATACTCATGTAAAAAAATTTCTTCCTTATGTCTAGTCTAAATCTGCCCTCTTTCAGTTTAAAACCATTACTCCTTGCCCTATCGCTACAGGCCCTGCTAAAAGGTCTGTCCCCATCTTTCTTATAAGCTCCCTTTAAGTACTGGAAGGCTGCAATAAGGTCTCCCTGAAACCTTCTCTTGTCCAGGCTGAACAACACCAACTCTCTCAGCCTGTCCTCATAGGAGAGCTGTTCCATCCCTCTGATCGTTTTTGTGGCCCTCCTCTGGACCTGCTCCAACAGGTCCGTGTCTTTCCCGTACTGAGGGCTCCAGAGCTGGACGCAGGACTCCAGGTGGGGTCTCACCAGAGCAGAGTAGAGGGGCAGAATCACCTTCCTCACCCTGCTGGCCACACTGCTTTGGATGCAGCCCAGGATGTGGTTGGTCTTCTGGGCTGCGAGCGCACCTTGCTGGTTCATGTTCAGTTTTTCAGCCACCAGTACCCCCAAGTCCTTCTCAGCAGGGCTGCTCTCAATCCCTTCATCCCCCAGCCTGTACTGATACTGGGGGCTGCCCCAATCCAGGTGCAGGACCCTGCCCTTGGCCCTGTTGAACCTCATGAGGTTCATTTGTTTTTTTAATTATTTAAATCTAAAAACCATTATGTTTGTTTGTTTGTTTGTATTGAAAACAACCAGCTCTTTTTAATGCTGAGAATAGCTTCAGGGAATACAATACTGGGGAAAGCTATTTAAAAGATCACTTAACAGTTTGCTGTAGGTGTATTATACAGACCTATAGTAAGGGCAATTTTAGTAAAAAGGGGGAAAAAGTCTTATTGTTACCCCAGCTTATGTATTACATTGTTATGCTGCAGAAAGAAATGGGGATTTTTTTCATCTAACCTAGGAGAGTATGTGAATAATCATTTAAATCAAGCACTGACATCTGCATGTGCTTTACTTGGCTTGTTTTTAATCAACAAACTGTCAGCCTATGATATTGCTGTAAGTACACAGTTCAAGTGCCAAGAAATTACAGGACATTTTAAGTCCTGGGTCTGTGTTGGTTACTGAGTTAATACAAGCGCATCAAAGATGTATGCCTCATGCCCAAACAGATACAAAGTATGCTTATTTTGGCTGATGGAAGTACGTCCTGGAATGTGTTATTCCACTTAGAACAGCTTGTTAAAAAAAAAAAAAAAAAGCCAAGAAGTTTCTAAATGCGAGTTTGTCTAGTTTAGGAGTTATTAATCCACCGAGAATTTCAAAGTAGAATAGTCCCTGATGTATGATGAGAAAATATGTATAATAAATACAGAAACAAAAGCCAGGGGAAAAAAGAAAACAGGAGGAGAGATTGCTGCAGTGTTACTGTTGCGTTAGTCTATGTTTGCTCTTAATTGCCATGAACTCACTGAAGCAGCTCTCCTTTTAATCTGGCATCAGCAGCTCAGTTTACCCTTTCAGCAGCAGCTCTGCGAGGCAAGGTCTGCTCCAGGCCTTCTGATTCGCTTTGGAAAGGCAGAAGCCAGTTGGCATGACTGAGCTTGGTTTATTGACTGTAGCGTGGTGGAAAACGTCCCTGTTCATGAAGAAGCTGTGAATGTGAAGCCCTCCCATATCCATCCTTTTCCTTTCTTCTAGCTTTTTCCTTCTATAACTCTCTTTTTCTACTTCTTTCTGTCCCAGAACAAGGAATTGGCAGGGCTGAGGAGAGTAACCCTCACCACTGCTTCTCCAGTCTTTTTAACAGGAGAAAACAAAGCTGGAGGGGAAGAGAGGTTGATGTCAGCCCCATTTGGTGCTGATCACCAGAGAAGCAGCAGGCTTCGAAGAAAGAGGCTGCTGGCAGCCCTGGTGTTAGCAGGGCTTGGGAGGGAATTCCACCGCTCAGCTGATGGCGAGCACGGTGGCAGGCCTTCAGGGCAAAGCTGGCTTAATTCTGTGTTGGGTCTCTTCAGTTACTCAATCAGCTGGGCAGAGCGTGACTAGCAGTGTTTGAAAGGTCAGGTTGATATGTCGACCTTCAGTAACTCTTGTACCCATGGAAGAAACTGTCATCTGAGAAATAGAGGACAAATAAAAACGTTTCCTTCCAGTGCTCTTCTTTCAGGTTCTAAGAAAAAGGTCATACTCGGAGAGAGATCAATTTCTAAGCAAAATTTTGAGGATGTGAATGTGATGCTGTATTGATAAGCATAAGTATGCAGATGCTATGTATAAGCTGCAGAGAGGGAAAAAGAGATGCAGCCACAGTTCCTATTTAGAGAAGAAATACAAAAGTCTCTTAAAATCCTGTTTCCTATAATCACAATTTATGGTTGAACAGATGCATTTTCTTCCTCACTTCCCTGACTTCTGAGACATCAGGTAATATCTGTTGTTAGATGCAGGATGCTGGGTTAGGTATGGAAATTCTTGTGTTCCCAAGGGATTGCTCTTCTGGGGATACCACTGTTTGTCTGCATTCAAAGAAGGATTTGAGCTGAACTGATAAAGAAAGAAAACTGGCATAGAGTATACAGTAACTCATTCTGTTAAAGGTTTGGCATGGCATTCAAGGGAAACCAATTATGATTTATGTCAATACAGCACAGATAATTTCCTATTGATTGACTGCCAGATCCTTGATAAAATAATGAGTTAGGCCTGATGCCAGTCATTCTTGGGCACCATCAGACCGGCGTTTCTATTTCACATGCCCTTGACAAAGCTTCTCTCAAAAATTTGTAAGTAAAGTGAGTTTATAAATTCTCCTCAAATATGCAAACTCAAGCAAACATAAGCAGTGATGCCCTTTAGTGTTAGTGTTTTTTAAAAAAATGCATGCTCTTATCTAGGCATTTGGCTACAGGTCTGGCAAAAGTGAGCTTTGCATTTATTACTTAAAAAACAAACGAGTTGCTCTGTTTGCTAACGATTCCTCTTAGGACATTAGTGCATGCCCGGATTCAAAGTAGTTTTCGGAGAAAAATAACTTATATGTTCCAGCCTGAGATTATCTGGAAGTAAATGGTACGTCTTGAGGACTAACCAGTGTGGGGAAAATCCTCTGTGTTTACATGGGAGAGTCACTTACAAGCTTTCCAGTGCTGCAGCCCTGACCAATGCTGGTTTTGCTGGTCACCGTGCAGTGTTTGTCCATTATCCAAGAGACACAGAACTGAATTTTCCTACCCTAAGGATGAATTTTCCTACCCCCACCCCGGGGGCTGGCCATGACTGGACTTCTTGTCATGTGGGATGGGGAAGGAGCTGGAGGGAATGCTGCTCAATCTCCCTTTCCAGAGGTGTGAGCTGGATGAAGGCAGAAACCGCTGCTTTTGGAGGGGACATAAGCTACTGTGCCAGGAGACGTTGCCATCCCAAACACCCAGGTTCTCCCTTGAAAGCATCTGCAGCCATTCTGGTTTTCTGCTCCCTGGCATAAGCAATCCAGCCGTAGGCATCCGGTGTAAGCAGTGCAGCCCTTTCCTACTCCGGAGAGTTTTCTGTCTTAGAGTACTGCCTGTCTTGCCTATGCCCAGCTACATCCACAAGTTTCCATGAATGTTGCCTATCTAACTATCTAGAGAGCTCTGCAAACTTGAAGTTATTGTTTTCCAGAGCAGAAAATGCTAGAAACCCTCTTTGATGACAGCCTGACCTCTCCTTCAGAGACAAGAGCAAACCATTTGGGTGAGGTTCACATGGAGGCTCACAGCCTCCAGGGACTTTGAGTAAGAACATGAAAAAAATAAAACCTAGGCATGGTGAAGAAGGAATGAATTTAAAAGGAGAAAGCAAAAAGATACCAGCTGGAGGAGACCTTATTTGTAGAAATGAAGTAAGTCTCACCTAGCCTGGCATTTGTTAGGGGGTGGATAAAGTGAATCAGCTTAAACTGGAATTGAAAGGTTAAATATAGGGAAGGTAATGTGCATATGAAGTGTTTTAAATGTTCATATAAAGTTTTATTTCTTGTTCTAATGGCTGTGTGCCTTTCAGTTAATAAATACTGCATTTCTTTCTATGGAAGAAGTTTCTTCGGGGCACTTAAATCAAAACTAGTCTCACCTATTGTCCATGGCAGTTATACCCATGCTTAATTATGGGTGGAAAAGCAGAGGAGCTGCAGACTCAGACCCTATTTAAGAGTAGGTGAGTTATAGAATTTTTTTCTGGGAGAGGAGGACCCTGAAAAAGCTACACTTTCAGTGCCAGAAGCCTAAAAACGCTGCTCACCTTGTGACTGTGAGAGCAGTGAATGGGAGGGTGCATAAAACATGGCCCATTCCCGCTTGCCTTTCCTTACACACGCAGGAGCCGGAGCCAAACGGGCTCCACAGGTGTCCCGGCTCCCAACCAGGCTTTCGTACGATACTTATCCCAGCTGCCCTTCCTGCCGGCCCTGGCAGTAAGGGTGAGAACTGGCTGTGTTAACTTCAGCAAGAACAAGGCTTAATCCTAAGGCAGCTTTAATGTTTGCCAGAATTTTAGCCATTAACAGCTTGAATCCTTGTGACACTCTCTGCTCTGTACTTCAGCTGGTGCAACGTGAGGCTGCAAATTCACACACAATTCATAAGGGTAGCAATTTCTTCTTTGCTACATAAAACAGTGAAGAGGGGTCAGAAAGACTAGGAAATGGGGTATAATTCACCCTCTTCTGTGTACAAAGATTTCTGATAGATCACCCTTCCTCACCCTGGCAGCATTCTGTAAGTGTTCAGCATCATTCAAGCAAACACAGAAGGCGCTTCCGTTGCATGTTAATTTTTCTGGTGAGAACTAAGGCATATTGATTTTTTACTTCATTGAGGTTTCCACAGAGTTTATGGCATTTAATGTTCAGCTTTAGCTGCTCATTGCTATGTGGGGTACAAACTAAATGTGGCCCTGCAAAATAGGCTCTCTTCATAGCACCTCAGCAGATGTAAACAGCAATCTGTTACTCAAAATTGTACAAGCATGAACAGTTTGAAAGAAAAAAGATAAATTCAGTTCCACCAGACTAATTCTCATACACAGACTGTACCCATTCTCTAGAATAAGAAATTTTCTCCTCTGAGCCCTAATCCCATTCAAGCAATCTTACGGGAACACTCTGTGCAGGGTGATAAGCTTTATTGCATGCCTTGCAGCCCCGTACATTTGGTTTCTACTGGAGCAAGAGGCAGGCTGGCTTCCTCCAATGAACGGTCTTTGAACAGGGCTTTCTTGCTTTCACTGAGTCACCCAGTGTCTTAACTGTGGCACCGCTCCTTCAAAGGTTGCAGTCTATCCCATTTGTTGTTGCAGTCCACAAGGAGGGAGGAGGTTTCTGAAGTATGCCCGCTTGTCCCATTAATGATTCTGTGGTTTAAATACAACACGTTTGAGCTGGTAACCAACGTGTGCTGTTACAGATGCTTCTTCCCTAGGAGGTAGCTGGTGAGCAGAGTGCAGAGGCAGAACAAAGAAATTTTTCATCTGTGCTCAAACGCAGCCTGACAAATGCAATGCACAACATGCAGCAGTACAGCACTTGGAGTAGAATAGTCTGAGATATCTACTCGCAAGTACAGAGAGGTCACAGCTGGCCTGGAGAGAGGTCTCCTTTAGAGAGATGTTTCTACACAAGGGCAAACTCACTGGTTCCAAGTCCTCATCTTGATGATTCTACTGCAAAGAATTGTCCAAGCACCTCTACATTTGTGCAAGGTCTGTTAAAGGCTGCAAGCCATCAAGAGAAGTTGAACCTGCCTGGACATGGTTCTGACTCTGACTGCTGTATGTCTGGCTCAAAAATTCAGAAAACAAGAGCCAGTTACCCAGCACCTCTTCTCTGTCTCAGGTACGGGAGAGAATCAAGCTCAATTACCTCCACTGACATCACGCAGGATGTAGGACTTTTGGAAATTGGCATTAAAAGGCAGTGGACATATGTCTGTTTTCCATTTTTAAATTTTAAATAGTTCATAGAGAAATATTTCTGTTTGCATTTTTTTTTTTAACACTGTATGTTTAGCAACAGCCTCATTTTATTCAAGTGTACTGCCCAGGTGCTCTGGGACTACTTAGGCAGTCTAGTTTGAAAGCCAAGCAGATTGTGTGATGGCCAATTTTCTCCCATTGCAGTAGAGTCAACATCTAGATCAGTTTTCCATTGCCAATTCATAGAGGAAGAATTACAGTTCACTAAATGGATGAATAGCCAGCTCATTGCAAAGTAGTTATTCCATAATTTTGTTCAAACTGACAGCAAAATCTATTCAAGGGATCCAAGTAATGGCATCCCTGTATGAAAGCATCTGTACCACCACAAGCTCTTTGTTTGGATTAGTTACAGGAGTATTTGAAAGTCAAGCTATTAGATTTCTGTATTCTTTTCGAATATTAATTTAGGTAATGTTAAAATATCTTGAAACTATTTTCATTCATAGGTCCTACAGCATCAAAACTATAGAAAATTCTTTTGTGTGAACAGCAATCTGTCCATAAATGTATGATCTTACTTTTTTCCTAACAATATGGTATAAATTTTAAAAGTGAAGTTAATTTTTGTAGTTTCTATATTCTTTAAAACATTGAATAAACTGGTATCATAAATCATTGTCTAACAAATCACGTTTTAGGTCAAATGTAAGTGAAACAATTAATATTAACTGCCTCTGCCATCCTGATCTTTGTTCTGTTTTCCAGGATCACCTAGCTGTTTAATAATCATACTCGTTCTCTTTTGCATGTAATTTTTTCTGTATTTAAGAACCAAGATGTTTTTGTGCTCATGCAAAACAAGCAAACATACTGTTCCATGTTTTTGCACCACCTTATTCATTATAGGACCCACACTACATCTGTGTTCTTGCTATCTGTTATTTGATCTCTTCACCCTCATTGACCACTATTTTCAAGGGTTCATTTGCTTGTCTAAAAAAGTTCGCACATAGCTCTTGAGTTTTTTCTACGTAACTTAAGACTAATCAGGAGTCAATATTCTAGAGAACTCTCTTTGCTCAAGTGTAGTGGATATGATGGTTTCAGTTCCAGCTGTAAGGTTTTGCCACTTAAGCGGTTGCCAGTTGTGGTTTTAACATTGGAAGTGCCAAATCTAGTGATGAAGCTGTCGGCCACTGTTCTCCAGCTTTGCAGTCGGCTGAGCACACATGGAGAGGACATACCCTGAACAAGGTGATGAGAATGGTAAATAAGAACAAATGTTAGAGAAGGAGAAGGCTGAATAGTTCCTCTTGCCGTTGCAAGATCATTACCTATTGTAGGTTTGCTTATATTTTGCAGTCTATTTATTCCAGACGATGCAACTTCTACCTCATGCCTTGGGAAGTTATTCCACCAATGAACACATCTTACCATCTGGAAGGTTTTTCCTGATATTTTCTCTTAATTTTTCCTTTGTTAATACCTTTCCCATCATAAACACCTATTGAATCACTTATAAAATTACAGCTTTTCTACAGGTTATTTGAACCATCAGGATAAACTGAACAATTACAGCTCTTTTATAGAATGCCATAGATTGAAATTAACTCCCCGCCTGAGCAAATATAGATAGTGTTGTATCATATTCAGCACAACTGATTTGAAATACAGCTTTGGCACAAGTGAAAAAAAAAAATCACCATGCTGTTAAGTTATACGGAACTCTGCCACAAGGTCCAGCCTGTTGTGCCACACTCTTTTTAATGTACACCATACTTTACACAATTTTTTATTACCTTTGGAGAAAGAAGTGTTTCAGCTACTGATTTTAGGACATGTAAACAGTAAGGATTGCTAATTGCAATGTGCTCATGATATTAGTTTCTTAAGAACTGGGGGAAAAAATGACTTTTATCAAAATACTTCTTATCTTAATTATCTTATGATTTTTCCATCTGAGGACATAGTTAATCATTGTGGGCTGCTTTAACACTGGATAACATAAACTGCTCTCAGCTTCCTGGCTGTTCTTCTGCCTGGGTTTTGACGTGTTCTTCCCTTGAAGCTAAAAGAGCTGAACAAGGCATATATCTCTTCCCTGGACACACTGCTTCATGGCCTGGAGTATTAAACATAGGCTGAAACTGAATCCCTGGACAGGATGGAGTTGGAAATAAAGGTGCCATATGAGTGTTATTGTGGGGTTAATCCATGGAGAACCCAATAAGCTGTTGCTTGCATGAGGCTGAGATCTTTGAAATATGAGGCTGGAGGGAATGATGTGATTGTCACAATTACCTTCTTTATTAAATCCCTTCTGCAATTGCCCAGGAAAGATGGGATTCCAGTGTCAAAAAAGGAAAGGACTTCTGAGATAGATAAACTATCTATCTCAAAACTGAACTATCTATCTCAAAGACTGAAGGGATGCATCTTATGTACAAATATATAAGGGTATTTATGTATACATAAGGGTAGAAAAGTATTGCCAAACAGTTGTTAACCAATATCTCTACTGGATAAATGTTGACTGCTGATGCGTATCAACTCATAATATATTACCAAAAAGAAGATGGGTAAGGGAGTTTTAAATGCCATAATTTGATAAATCCTTTAAGGACCTGGGATGTTTAATCAATAGAATCAGTCAAATCTTAATTGACAACCAGCAGTGCCCATTGCCAGAAAAGTAGGTGGAAATAGACTGGTAAAAATGGAAACGATCCAGAAAAATGGATGAGCCTAATGTGTGAATCAATTTTTTGAGAGCCTAAATAAGAGAGGAAAAGATAGAAGGAAAAGATGGTTACTTTGCCTTGGCTAGGATCCCAAAGAATGGAACAAACAGATTTGCAATGGAACATTATCATTTACCTTCAAGACATGAGGTATGGCAGAAGTACACAGTATTTTAGCAAATTGGATGGTTCTGTTGCATTTTGGCAAATTCAGCTGGACACAGTGAATGCAAAGATGTGCACATTTCCCATGTCCTTTGTAGGCACCGCTTCCACCAGTGCTCAGAAAGAGTGTGGCAAGAGGGCACCCTGGGCAGTGCATGTTGCGTTCTGACCTCCCTGCTGGTCACCAAAATCAGGATGAACCAGGACTTTGAGCATAGGACAAAAGGGAGGGTAATGCCTGCCTTACTCCTCTGTTAGTTTTATGAAGTATTAAAATGCTTTTAATGTTAATTTTATCTGATAAGTCCTGCAGACAAAGCTTTCGATAGGGTAAAACAATTGCTCTTTCATAGGAAAACAGTCTTTCCCCACAGATGCAGCAGTATTTTCCTGTCATTCCTCTTCAGAGTAGTACAGAGACTTCTCCGCCTTTCACAGGCACAAACCAGGAGCAGCTCTATCATGTGTAGTACCCAAATTAACACCAATGTACTTGGGACTAGAATTTGACATGCTGTGTTGATTTGGCTATTGACTGCAGAGAGTCATGATTTAGGAGCTGTTGTTCAAAATGGCTTGAAGAAGACAAGAACACCTGTTCCAAAAGAAGGATTGTTATACCTGAGAGAAATTAATATGTTTTATGAAGCCAAATCAGAAGCTAGAGAAAGGGGTGTGTCCAGACCTATAAGTAAAGCTGCAGCATGTTCTTGTAAGGTTAAATTATTTGGTACATTTATCCACAAACTTGACTGAGACTCAAAATAGACAAAAGTTATTGAAAAAGGTGATAGACTGGCAGTGGACTGAAGTACAGGATTTAAAAAAAACAACAAAGCAACCCACACAATACAATGTTCATCAGAATACAACATATTCAATATTCTAGTTTCAGGTTACCACTACAAATGTCAACATGTCTCACAGGCTGACTCAGGAGATTTTCGACCACAATTGAGCAGTAAAGATTAGAGATTTATTGTTTGAGCATATTGAAATTTGACACATTACATCATGGATCTGCACATCATTGAAACAACGCTGTTTTCTCCGAGTACTATCTTAAAAAAGCAACTGAGATAAGTGAATCTGTAACATAAACTGTCTGGTTGGTTATGTAAATTGTGTTCCTTGTCTGGTTGATTTCTACAGCTGATCTGTATAGCTCCAGTTTCACATTTTGTCCCAGTCTTTTAGCTGTGTCTGAAGGAGGAATGAACAGGCTGCCTCACAGGGGCTAGAGTCATCACAAGGCTGCTCTAACCTGGATTCTGCACCCAGGTCCTCAAAATGTAGCTGCAAAAGAATGAAAAGATTCAAGAAAACCTTGGCTCTTTTGTCATACTACCCAGGGGGGACAAAGTAAGAAAAACAGGGTAGGAAGAGGAAAATCTACCTCTGCACATTTTATTCAGCACTTCTGTTTCTAAAGGATCCCCCATCATTAAGGGATCTCTTGTGTCTGAAGCAGAGGACATCAGATGTGCACTCAGTTATGCTCTACAGTTGTCCAACCCAATCAAGCCTGGGATCTGCCATCAAGCAGTGCAAATGGCATAAGGTTCTTTGGAAGGGATGGTGCAGAACGCTGCCTTCCTATGTCCGTGACATATTCAATGTTCAAAGAAAAACACTGAATGTGACAATTGAGTATGTGTCTGAGCCAGAGGTAGGCACAACAGTCCATCATTGCCAGGGTCCTGGAGACTTAGAGGTATTTAGGTTTCATTAACTGAAGCAAGTCAGAACATTATTTTACCCTGGGAACAGTTTAAGGTAAGTTATGTAAAAAAGAAATGTTCCCTTAAAGCTGATCGTTCCATATGTACACCCGGCTTTGACCACAGTATTGCCCATGGCAGGGGCTGCACTAACCACTCTGTCTACTCCTTGCATTGCCTATGGCTGCATGGCTCAAGTTTTTCACCCTGGTGATCCAGCCCTTCCTCCAGCCTTCCAATCTTTTCTTCTGGAGGCTTAACTCCCCAGAGGAAATTCTCAATCATGAAGCACACTGTTGAGTGTAGGTAGATACCTAGTAGGGTGAGCCTCTTCAGCATTGCTCATACGCTTCGCACGCTGTCATTGTTTACTAGCTGGTGAGCACAACCCTTGATAGACTTTGTTTGTGTTAATGCTTGGATAAATCTGTTTTCACAGTGCCAAACAATGCCTCAAAAAGGGAAAAACATGTGCAAGTTAGAAAAAAACCCAAAAATGTCTAATGAAGAAGGATGATCCCCTGTGCACTGTCCTTTGACTTTTTTCCAGAATTAAGAAACTGTAGGAGAACCCAAACAGTGAAAATAAACTTATTCCCCAGCAAATGTCTTTCTTCACAAGGCATTCAAATTTGATTACAAGCACATGTGCATGAACGCACACACACGCACGTGCACACTCATGCACACAAGTATTCCACCTGTGGAAGAAGACAGTTTCCAGTAAAGTTGCTACTCAAAAGTCGTTAGTGAGAGTCAAGAGGCCCATGCTGCTTGCTGAGACCTGCAAAGAGCTCCCTTGCTGGTTGCTGCCAGGGTGAAGCAGACCCTGGAGCACCGGGCTATCCCAGGGCTAATCGTTGCCCAGGTCCCTGTGTGGGCATCGCAACAAGCAGGAAGGAACAGGCAGACCCACTGCCAGTTCAGACCCACTGGAAAAGCACTCCTGTAGAAGATATTCCCTATTTTAACACTCTGAACATAGTACTAAAATATGGACCTCTTGTTGAAGGCGTGCTTGGGGAGTCTGGCCTTTTCTGCCCCAGAATCTGGACTCTCGAGCTTGGCATCATTTATTTGGCTCATCATATTGTGTGAGCCATTACAGCCCCACACTTACAGCTTACTTCTGTAAACTTGCTTAGGGGATTGTTAAAACTTCTCAGAAACAACTATCTATCTTTACATGTACCGTCACAAGTGGGATCAAAAAAAAATGCATCAAGAGAACAATCACTGCCTATCATTCTCTGATACTCCATAACCTTTTGCATGCTATTGAAAAGGCACATAGCAGGTGCTTGCTTTTGCGTCATTGGTAAATGGTGTGCTGAATGTGGGGGCTTTCCAGATCTGTGAGGGCTTTATGATAGAATAATGATGGCAGTTGTCTACATACACCGTGTGTCCTTAAAAAAACCCAAAAGCCCAGGAATGAATGCAAACTGTGCCATTAGAATATTCTGTAAGCTTGTCCTCAGTTGTCTTCTTGTATCAGGTACATTTGCATAGGATTTTATGCAAGACTTCTGCTTCATCATGGAATGGAAAAAAAAGGTAAGAGGGGAACATTGCCCCACAGAAAGACTCAAGTGCTTTTCAATTTTGTCTTTGCTTGGTCAAAAACTTTTATTTAAAATAGCAGTTACTTCTCATGGAAAAGCCTCCCATCACATGAATCTTGTGAAGCAGATATCCTGGAATAATTGCTACAATGCAGAGTAGATATTTTCCTGCTCCCCAACTACACAAGCTGCTAATGGTTAATTGGGATGCATTCTTAAGTGTTAAAATCTGATACCATTACATTGAATGACACTCTATAAAATAACATCTGTCTGTGTGTAACACAGGTTTAATTTGCAGCACACTGCCAGTCTATAATAAAAACAGTATACTGTAAGCACTGAACATATTAAAAAAAAGAAAAAGAAAAGAATGAAGTGCAAATAGATTGCTTTTCTGATAGAATTCAGGCAGCAAAAAGGCAGTCTTCTTGTCTTCCTGTAGTTTATAATGCATTTTTATTTTGCAAAGTGCATTTGTACATCTGTCTTTCTATTCCTTTGCAGTTCTTGGTAGGTCTACAGCATATATATATGTATATGTACACTTATATGTACAAGTGCATATAGATGTATAAATATTTATATATTTAATTGGAGTTCAATCAGAGGATTAAATATTGATGCAACCAGCATTAAAGTCAGCACAAAGATTCCCACTGGATTTAAAGCTGGAATCAAGATGAGGTTGGAACAGGTTCTAGAATCTGCTCATCTTTCTTGCTCATCTTTCTTTTGTAATTTTGGCCCGGATCACAATACTAGCTTTGTTCAATTTTTTTTCCCCCCTATGTCTGCTGCTACACTCTCCTCCTGAGAGTTACTTAAAGCTTCTTGGTATTAAATGGGCAGATACAAAGTAAAAATAATATCTTGTGAGTACCATATTATGGCATATTTTGTGTTTACAGATGATGTCACTAAACTGCTTGCAGCTGGACTGATCTCAGTCAGGGAAACCCAGCCTCTGTTGTGTGAAATACCAGCTTCAGCCAACAACTGCCTGAGACCATATATTCAGAGATGGGGGTTTTAGGACTCAACAGCTGAAACTGCAGAGCTGATCAACCAGTGATGAAATTTTATCTAATTTTAAATGCCTGGCTGCCAGACCATTTTCAATGTTGAAGTTTAGCCTCGGGTTTGTCTTTTTTCTTATTTCAGTTGATGTAAGATAGTTTCCTAAGAATGCCTGTACATGTCCATATTAATAGTTACCATTTTTTCTTCCACTGGTTATGCAGAAGAACAAGAATAATGTCTGAATATATTCCCATATGATATATCTTTATTTTTCTAAGCTGTGGCTCAATAAATAGTACAACATTATCTTATCAATTGGTAGAGCGTTATCTAATAATGTGATCAGCTATGACATGTCCAGGTAACATTCGAGTAGATCTATTACTGCATCTGCATTCACATTTACCAAAAAGTCATATTTTTTGGCATGCATAACAAAAGGAAATATTGATATGTGCTCAATGGTAAGGAGTAGAAAACGTCTTGGCACTGTCTGAGATTACTGTTGGGAAAAGTTCATTAAACAGAGCTGTTATATTAGTCCTGGCATTACAAACACATTGTGAAAAAAACACACATTAAAAAAAAAAAAAAAAAGAATAATGTCTGGAAAAATGATGGGAAGAAAGACATGCTGTCACAACATTTCTGCATTTTCTGTAAAAAAACTAATTTTGTAACAGAAACAAGTTTAAAGGGAGATATTTTTCTCCAAGTATGTTTCAGAAAAGTCTCATTTTTCCTAGTAAGGGAATCGAAGCTTCTTATTCAGTATAATTTTATACAGAGTATTTGACAACCTCTGCATATATCTATACTAGGGAAGGAAAATGTAATTTGTCAGGTAACATGTGTTTATTAGGGGGAAATGTTTTGTGAAAACGTGTGTTAGGCGGCAGCATCCCAGGCTCGGCGACACAAGTGTCCTTGTTCTGCATCCTCAGGCAGATGTGTTACCTGGCAGTCATTGATCTGGTGACCACGTAGTATTTTTCTCCATGGGTTTCCTACTCTTCAAGACTCAGCTGCGTTTCTAAAGCACACACTAAAATAAGGGCAAGGTAGTTCTTCAGCACCACCCTTCTGGGTGAGGCAGGGCTTCCTGCTGTTCTCCCACACGCCCTGGCATGGGTCTTCTTCCTGCATGCATTTGTTTTTGGGAACAAACGAGACTGCTTTGTGCAATCTTGCACAAAAAAGTTCTCGCTTTTATTCTCTGACGTCAACGTACCTGGCAGTTTAGCAGCACTGAAGTCATAGCATGCACTTGGCCGCCTCGGGCATGAAGTTGTGAAGGCAGCAAGAGAAAGCTTTTTGGCACCAAGATTTCCAAACTGTTCTTTAGTGCATACACTGGTGCAGGTAATGTTTCTGTTATGCGGCCACTGACATGGCTCAGGTGTTAAACGGCCCTCCCTGGAGAAATCTTTAGTAGCCCTTGGTTTATGAAAAGGAAGATGAAGACTGTGTAACTAACCAGAGCAGCAAATGACAGGGTGTCAGTGCTCCATCCCCAGCACTGTGGGTCCTATCAAGTTCTGATATTTCTGAGTCCTCAGAGATTTTAAAAACTTTGCTTGTGACAGTTAGTTTGCAAAGCTACCTCATGCTGCTGTGCAAACCACTCTAGGAGAGAACGAGAAAAAATTCTCCATCAGGTCATGTTCACCCACATGTTCCAAATTGCTCTTTTTAAAAAAAAAAAAATCAACAGCAATGAGTCCTTCAGTCATTTCTAATGTGGTTCTGCTTTCTCTTTTGACTGGGAAACCCTGTTTATTTCATGTTTGCTGGTTATAAAATTGGTATTTTATAAACTATTTGCTCAGATTCCTGCTGCACATTACTATTTTTTCTCCATGTGTTACAACCAAAAGTCCTTTTATTGAAAGCTGCATACTCTGTTTTTCATTTTCTTTAATTTGCTGTTTCCACTCTCATTATGTTTTTCAGGAAAATAAATTAATTTTATTTTATCTATTTACAGATAGATTATTACCGGGGGAAGAAAAAAGCAGAAGTAATTTGGATTTATATCCAGTCACTGCTTAAACCTTATTGCTTGAGCCTGGAGAAAGGATGGAGATAAAATTGGAAAATCCAAGCTGGACAATTGTCTAGTCTACTTTAAACACTGCAGACGTTTGGGATTTTAGAAAAAAAAAAAAAAAAAGACCAGTTTCACAAGTGACAAGGAAGCAAAAAGCAAATTTAACAAGGTATCACAAGAGGAGTGCCTGGCTGCGAGACGTGGTGGTAAAATAGATAGGTCTCCAAGAACAATTTGTCTGCAACATACAAACAGGGCTTAGTGCGGCTCCAGTTAATTATACGAACACCCCTGGGAACAACGTGTCTTGTAGTTGGAGGCAGAATATCATAAATTTGAAGGTATTTCTCACGGTGGTGGGGAATGGTGGGGCGTGAGCCCCGCGGGGATCCCCAGGGCGCGAACACAGGGAGGGGAGGAGGAGGATGAGGAGGGAGCGTGGGAGAGAGGGTAGGCAGTGCAGTGCCCACCCGCACTTCTCTCCTGAGAGAGCACGTGTGCTTCTGTGCGACACAGAGAACAGGGAAGCCGGAGTTTTCTACCTTAATGTATTGTGGAAGACGCACTGGAGTTTGAAGACTCACGGGGGAACCAGAGAGGAAATAAAAGTGTTATTTAATTACTCGGAAGCTCAGTGTAAGACCTAAATTACTCTGAGGCTCGGGGACAAGTCAGTGACTGAGGGCTCGGAGGTTGTGCCAGGGAGCACCGTACAAATGGGCAGGGGGACAGACAGGAGGTCAGTGAGGTTTCAGGAACCAAGACCCCCTCCTGCTTGCCCGGGGTACTGGGAAGAGCCCTCCTTTCTCATATCCTGAGATCTGAAGCACCAGCAGGGCCCCGGGGCGTTGGGTGTTGGCACTGGCTGACAACCCAGGCTAGCACCCAGATGTCCACAGGGGTTTGATTCTGAGGTTCAGTGGTGGATTTAAACTCCCTTGAAGCCTGTGCGGAGTAATGCGGTATGACTTCATTTGTTAGGCTTCACGTGCAATCGTTGGGGAAAAGGTGACAGTGCCTTTTTTCACTCGTTTTTGTTGGATGGAGGAAAACATTTACTTAAAGCATATTTATGTTTTACATTTTACTTTAGAAATGTCAGAAATGTCAAGCCTGATCTTCCTTGTTTGGGGCAGGGCGTGAGGGAGTGGGCGTGGGACTTAGCTGTGACAAGTGTGACTGTTTAAACTATATTGAAAGGACAGTGTATAGGAAAACTTATATAGTTTCTGTAATATGAAAAAAACCCCAACCCAAAGCATTCTGAAATACACATTTCCTATCGCAATCAAAGTTCGCCTGTTCAGTTCTGTTGTCATACCACCATCACTACTGATTTTCAGGTAGTAACCAAGACTTTCAGGATAGACTGAGAATGAATTTTGAAGAGGAAATAGCAGTGAAAAAGCATTTTTTTGCTTCTCTTAAAGGGTTACACACAATTTTTTTTGTGACTATAAAGCAGGACGGGTTCACATTTTCCCTCTTTTGTAGTTCATCTCAAAATGAAATTCCAGAACTTCTGCCTTAGTTATAGACTTGACCAGATTTGTCAGTCATATTTTGAGATTTCTTTCCACATCTTATTTTAGATAATACCTTTGTTTAACTTGAGTTTTGAGAACAAACTCCCTTCTTTTTAAAGCAGAACATTTGCTGCCTGCAAGGCTGGATTTGCCTTCTTGGTCATAATATTTCAATCTAATTTTGCTTAGTAGATAATTTGCCTTCATGGTGTCAAATCTGTCTTCTTCTGATCGGATGGTTTTTAAAACCATTGCTTTGATTTTAGCTAATAAGTTTCTCGGTCATTCTTAGAATATTACTTTTTAAAAATCAATTCCTAACTGCAAACTGAAAATCTCAAAGGCTCCCAGATTTCCCCAGCCATAACTCCTCCTTGGAATTAATTAAATGGAATTAATGTCCATCATTAATCAGCTTACTGCAAACTCACCCTTTAACTATATTTAGTGGACTACCAACAGCCCCTGTTTTGCCCATTAAGCAACAGGGTGTCCTTAACTGACATCAAACCTTGCCACCGGGGTCCTGTAATAGCACAATCTTCCTGCTTGGAAGATTTTTTTGTCTTTGTCTAGAATGTAGCGTGAGTGGATGTGTGTCTACACTGCAACAGTAGGCAAGGCAACCACTGGATTTTGGTACACACAGGAAAAGCGGAACATACATAAAACCAGGGCTCATAGATCTGCATTTAACAAAGAACACCTCATCTCTGCTGGTACAGGACCAAAGCTGCTAAGATAGAGAATGCCCCATGTATCATCTGATCTTAAAAAAGCAGTTTGCATGTTTTGAATGAGAACAGGATCTTTTCTGGGGTGACCAGTTAAGCTGAGCACCCAAGTGCAAAAGGTGAAGTTGATCATGACTGGCAAAGCCCTGCAGCTTGGGGTCCCTCAGGGACTTTTCCAAGGAAAACTGGTGTACAATCTCATGTCTACGGAGGAAGCAAAAGCCTTCTCCCTCCTCTCCCTTCCCCTCTCCCCACTGCCGTCCTTTCCCGGCAGCAGGAAACTTTGCTCCTCACAGACAGAGATTTGATGGTCTTTTACAGCAAGAGACTCAAGTGTTTCATGGAAGACTGGTGGCTTTGGTGTGTTTTAGCAATGGTAATGCCTGGAAATCCTGAAAGACTGATGAATGTTAGAATAAACTACTGTTTGCATAGAAAAGTAACTTAAATAAATTAAAGGATGGGTAAGTTGTGTGATTTAATTGTCACAAAGGGCTGAGTATATCAGCATGTAGATGTTGATGGCTATCATATGCTGGACCTGCAGGGCTGCCTATAGCTTCTGAAACAGCCCTGAGCAAAGCAGCCCCTTCTGGCCTGTAACTCTCTCTGCATGAGAAGGACGGGCCAGGTCCTCAGTGGTGACCAAAACCAGCACGTTTAGTGGTCTTCTGTCCGCCAGCCTGCTCGGGGCTATGCTGGGGAAAGCTGGCACAGCCTGTGCCAGGAGCAGCTGGTGGGTGCTGCCAAGCGAGGAAACCCTGGCCCCAGCCCTCTGCTGCTGGTATCCCACATGCTGCCATTAGCTGGCGGGTTTCGCACAACGGAAGCTTAAATGGGAACACGGCAAAGCCTGCAGTGCTTCTCTGAGGCTGGATAAATCAAGTTTGAAGTCTGCTTTAGGTTGATGGGGCAGTGTAAACTGACCGTGCTGTGGGCCAGGGTCAAGAGCAATGTTTCATTCCTGGCTGGGAGATGCCTACATAACCTGCCCTACCTGAGTGCGTTAAAATAGTCTTTCCTTATCCAGCCTCATTTACTTTCCTTCGGCAAATTTCTATGCCAGGCAAGTACATTCATGTGGAACAATAATTATTATATAAGAATAGTTAAAAGCAAAAATAATTAAAAAAAAGGCAAAAGAAACTCCAAGTTTTCCATGTCCTACTCATCATAGCCAAAAATCTAACTGTGTAAAAAATTTCATCTGAATTATCCCATTTTCACAGAGCTGAGACAATTATGATTTTTTTGCACTTTGGGCAGAAAGGTGAGGGAGAGTAGTTTTTGTAGGTGTTTGCAGCTCGAGCCCCGCTATTGTTGATTAACTGCCAAAAGATTATAAACTCCTTGCAACACAGCTTAGCTACTCTAGCCCTTGATCTCTGTCGTCTTCGGTTGTCACTTTGTCTTTAACCTCTACAAGGACAAGCTCCAGGAGACTGATTTATGCTCTTAAAGAGATTTATTCTCTTTTGACCTGTCACACAGCCTTTATGTGATTTGTTACTTACTCCTCTAAACGAGCCCAGGAGTGGCTCTCTGAGGCAAAAACGAATGGCACGCTCAATAGAAACAAGGGTCAAAGGCTTGCTATCAAAAATCCTCCAGTCATATAAAATTAAAGGAGGCGGAGAAAGTAAAAAAACTTGCATAATTTCAGAACGGGTTGTAAGAGCAAGCACGGAGCCAGCCTGCACAGAGGGAAAGGATGACGCTGTTTCATCTAAGGGAAAGACACCTGGCAAATCCCACTTCACACTGTATGCCACTTCCATGCCGAGTGTCCTTCAAACCCCTTTTCCACCATACCCTGAGTCGTCTTTGCAGACGAGAAGGATCAGCTGCTGATGGAAGGGCATTGCCCTGTGGTTCCTTCAAGCTGCTCCCCAGGAATGGAGGGGAGGTCTGAGGCAGGGTGCTGGCTGCAGCTGGGCAGCAGTGCCATCAAAAATAAGGTCTCCCAGCAGAGACTGCTAGTGAGCTTGAGCAGAGCAACTCCAGGTCATCCAATGCGGCCCACACTGGAACAAAGTCTGGGCTCAGTTCTCAGTTGCATGGGCAGTGAGACCACAGCCTCTGGTCTATGTGCTGAGAACTAGGTTGTTTCCTTCTGAGAAGAAATACGAATTTGCCTACGATCTCTATAATCTCAGTAGAAGAGATTCTACTTCCTTTCTAAATGTAGTCCGTCAACAGTAAGATCTAATATGCATGTGTTTCTCTGTTAGAGCTTGCAAATGCAGAGCAAGATGACTTTGTACCCTGTTACTCAGCAGACATTACACGAGAGCACTGGGCCTTGGAGGAGAGAGAACCTTATCAGGAATTTATGGAAGTATAAAGCACTTTGTAACATTGAGTAGGATGAGAGACTAAATTCAGGAAGAGTAATAATGGTTCTTTAAAAGTTAGGAAAACTCAGATATGGAAGAGACCTTGAGAACACATCCAACCCTTTATATGGATATATGGAACCTAATCTTTCAGTCCTCAGAGTGGGATTAACGGGGTAGAGTGGCAGTGAAAAACAGAAACTGTCATTAAGGGAAATATAGGAGTATCACCTTGCTGCCATGGTACCATTTCACAGACATTTAGGTATCCATTGACCTGCACAGGAAAGCAAAATCACCTGCGGCTGGCCCCAAATGACTGATCTTACAGGAGGACTCCACCAGTAAAATATGAAATGGACATCTCAGGTCAGCTCCCTTGGCTACTGCTGCCTGAATGACATGGTTCCCGGGAGCTGTGGAAGGCTTCTCTGAGAACCTGAAATATCCATCTCAAGCGATGACTGTTTAAAAACATCTTCTTCTGGTCCCTCTAGGAAACCCAGTTCACAGGTACTTAAAAACTGGATGAGAAAGAATAATTATGACATGAAGCCAAACTGCTAAGTAGGCTTGACTTTTCATTTGTATAGTGAGAGGTCTTCGGATGTATTTCTTTAGACATTCACAGCCCATTTCCATTACATTAACCAGAATCACCTGGGCAGTGTCTGCAGATTTTGATCTGTTATGTTCTAAATGCAATTTTTTTGAATGCTGACTAAAACCCCTTGAAATATGAAATCGATTTAAGGAAATACTACATCTTGGAAGAGCAGTAATAATAGGTGCTGGGGCTCACTGTCTATTAAGCAGTCTTTGCTTTTGCTGCTGCATTTATCACAGTCATCGTGTGAAATTCAGTGCAGTATTGTCACCACCTTCTCAGAACCAAAACTGTCATTTAAAACCTCTTCAGATGCAGTGAAATGACACAGCGGTCTCTCTCGGTAGCAAGTCAGGTTTTTGCAAAACATTCCTGTATTGCGACTAATCAAAACATAGTTCTGGTAATTAGCAGTGTGTTTTGAAATGTTACTAGAGGTGAGTTGCTCCTCCACACTAACCTGCTCTTGAGCAGGAATGATTTTGATACTATTGTTCAGACACTGAACTCCCAATAAAAAGCAGATTACACATTGTACTGTGCAGCTGCAAACTACCAAACTTTTGGAAAGCAATATGATTCTGACAGATTTTTCAAGGCATTTTTTAATACATAAATTCCCTTGCCTTGAAAAATGGTTGTAAGCAGTATATGCACATATTGCTGGTTATAACCTTTTAAATTTGCAGTAATACAATAATTTTTAGGGAGAGAGGCAAAGGTAAGGAAGGAGAAAAGTGCTGCTTTTCCTTAAATTAACCCCTACATTGACACAGTTAGGCAATATCTGCTACGTGGCAGAGCATGAAGGCTACACAGAGACTTTCAGTGACATTTACTTCTGTTATCCCTGAACACTGACTTGCATATGAAAGAAGTGTAAGTCAGAAACATTACAAAAGAAGACCTAACGAGAAGTATCTTGTATTATAAAGATTGCAGATACTTCTGGATTTAAAATTCCCCAAGTATTTTTGTTAAAGGCTTTGGCATAATCCTGTTGGGCTTCGCTGCGTGCAGAGTGGATCAAAGGTGCAGACTTGTTAGTCTCCTCTGAATTTCATCCCTCCTGGGGATTAATTTCCTATGGATGCCCTGTGAGTTTTCTTCCAACACAAACAGAGTATCAGAAGAGCTGTTCACAGGGACTGAGAGTTTAAATTCACAGTTTATACAAGCACATTTTAAAGAGGCAATTTATTTGAGTGCAAAGTACAGTACCTTAGGTTAAACATTTCTCGCTTGTTATCATTACCAAATGCACATTACACTAAACAAATTATCATGCTAGACAGAAAGGGTATTTGCATTTTGTTAAGAGACAAAACGAAGACAAAGAAATCACATTCCATCACATCTGTGATGCCTCCATCCTTCTCCCAACGCACACCGAAAACTACTTCTATGAAATTTCTCATGGGCTGTTGATTATACTGGACAGATCAGCCATTGCCATTGTTGTGCATCGGTGGGGAAAGCAAACGTATGTAATATATGTTAAAAAATGCAAGGCAGATGAGAAGGCTAAAAAAATTGTCAGAGAATCACGCTGTGCTTTCATGGTGAGATTTCTACTCCAGACATATATGTTAATGATACCATACAAACTGTACAAAGGGCTACAGGGAACCTACTCCTGTTTTCCAAAATAACAGCGTGCCAAGGAACCGTATAGACTATGTCATGCATTATAATTCATAGGCTGCACAGTGGGTTTCTGAAGTAAGGGTAATAACCTATTCTTCAGGATCTTCTCTTGTTTTGGTTTTTTTCTTTTTTTTTTAATGACTAGTCAATTTACGCTATTCCACATGGCTCACTGATAATGACAGATTTTTTCACAATCTACTACACCCTTAGGGTTTAGTTGTACAGAAGTGTTAAAGAACCTCTTTCAGGTGCACCAAGAGATAGCTGACTCCTTCTGGAGCTGAGAGGGATGATCCTGGAGATGCTGAGTGCCTCTAATGCTGCTGAAGCCCTTCAGCTCCTGATGAACTCGGTAGCAGATGAAGGGACTCAACATACCGAATGTCATGCTCTTTCAAATCTCTAGGGAGTTGTGGCCCAGTTGTGATCATCATTGCTCTCCTTGATCATGCCAATAGTCACATTGACTTCATGATACTATTTCTGTAAAAATTACTTGCCAGGATAAATGATGTTTTTACAGGCTGTTAGAAAACTGTCCTTGAAAAGGTTTTTCTTGGGTAAAAGCTTTGATTTTTGCACAAGTTGTCAATACAACTCAGGCAGAAGGTATTTTGAACCTGAAAAGAAGATGGTAAGTCGTTATTAATAAAGATTTTTGATAATTTAACAACAGAATAAACATAATAGGATACCATATTACATACAGTGTTCTCATGCTATTGATGCTACAAAACTCTATAAAATCAGTGTAAACATGAAAAAAGAAACCGGATGATTTTTTGAAACTGCAGAATGAAACTTCAGGTCATTTGAAATGAAAATCTAGGCAATGTCAGTGTTACTTCTGTAACTAACTTCAGTACTTTTTGTTCAAAATATTACTGTTTCAAATAAATCCAAAGCTCTCAGACTAGACCAGCTCTGTTCTCAAGCTGGTCAACGAGACTGTGATACCATCGGGTGGTGACTCTGACTAGAGATGCTGTTAAAATACTTCATGCTAACATAAGATGAGAGGGCTCACTGAGAGCCATGGGGCCATCTGCAATGGGCACAGGATGAATGGGCTTTGGGAGGCAGTGGACTGAAGAGCGGGGTCAGAAGGACAGCTGTGGCCTTTTCCATGTCCCTGAGATCTTTCCACCACCAGCACAGGGTCCTGGAGTGAACAGCTGGAGAACCTCATGGACCTTGGCACAGTTTGTCTCTCCACAGTGACTGGGGAGGGAACAGAGGAGTACCTCTGTCTTGGTGAAGATTAATTTTATTAATTTCTTCTTCCTCCTGAAGCAGATGAGAAGCCTGTTGTCGACATTACTGAATACAAACCCTGTAGCTAATGGATGCCCTGATTAGGTTTTTCTGTATTTTCCCTTTTCCATGCCTCTGAGATTCTTCTAGAGATTCTCACCAATGACCGAGATTTTGTCTTCTCAACGAAGTGTAATTATGTAGTTTTTCCTGAAATGATATTTAGGAGACTTCTTCCATAGCCCTCATTGCATAGTAAATGCGTCTGAGAGTCAGAAATGTCACCCATTTATTTAGTGGAATACAAAGGAGAACAAGGCATTTAGGTCTGTGGTAATATAGACTGTGTATTCACTTTCTTAGCAGACTATATTCGTGACTTCAGTCCTTTGTTACACTTAAAGATCATCTAAGCCTTGCTAATTATTCTTTTCTGCTTAAAATGCTGTTGTAATTTTTCTTCTTATTGTGACCAGAATCACTGATTTCAGTGAAGGCCACTGTATGAATTACCTTCCTTGCTCCATCTTGTATTATTAAAAAAGTCTTTCTAAAAATATTGCATTTAATCTGTTTCTCCATGTTTATCAAAAAGTAGTAAAATAACTTATTTAAAGTAACACAAATATTTCCCTCAGTATTTGCAATTTCCCATTTATGCTTATTTCCCCAGTATTTCTTACTTAGTTTTACTTCCATTAGTAGCTTGATTTTCAGTATTACTTTCTCAGAATTTAGTATATTTTTCTAATATATTTGATACCATTTTAACTCTTCCTTCTTGGAGATTCATACCATGTTTGGATTCATTGATCTGATGACACCTCATACATAGTGAAGTTAAAAACAGACCTCTGAAGTGCCAGAAATTTAACATTTATTCTTGTCACTTCTGCTTAATGTACTTTTGTTCTTCCATAATTGCCATTTATAATTACCCAGATCTCGGACTTATAGAAATTCTCAGTTTACTTAATCATGTCACAGTTCAATCATTTTTAAATACAGTAGGTGGCCTATCAATCTACTACACTGTAGCTGATTCACTCTGTGCAACATTTTCAATCCTGGGCCATGTGGATTACCAGCGGACCATAAATCAAAAGTGAACAGCGGAGCAGTGAGTGAGGTGAGTGTGTGTGTGTGTGTGTGTGTGGGCAGTGCATCTCTAGTGGATGCAGCAGGACTCCTTCTTACATACATTTGCATTCAGTATACCAATTTATGACCTGATAGGGAGAGCCAAGATGGCCAGACAGGAATCGCAGATAACGCCCCATGACTCCCACTGCTGCTTTCCTAACATGTAAACAAACATGGGTAACTCCTCTCTAGCAATCTAGGTCTCAGGCTTATACATCACCATGAAGTTTATTGTTCTCAGTGATCTACCTTAGCTCTAGAGTGCCACTAATTGTCCTGGCAAGAGATCGGTAGCCAAGGGGTCATAGGCCCATGTTTGCTGGGGATAGCAAATGGTTGCTTAATTGGCAATAATGAGCTAGTAGAAGATGCAGGTGCTGAGCAAACAAGTGCACGAATACGAACTCCCAACCCTCTTGACCCCGGGCCAGCAGTGAGTGCATTGGTGCATCTCCCAGACGACATTGCAGCACTTTGCAGACCACACCAGCACCAGCCAGGGAGCTCAGCAAGCCCCCTCAGAGCCGAAGGACCAGCCAAACAGAAGGGCAGCCTGTCCTGGTCACTGAATTTGGTCATATTCATTTGCTGGCAGCCAAGAGGCAGCAGTGTGGAAATTATGGCACCAGTCCTGTAACACCAAAAGCTTTGCCTACACCAGAGCGGTGCAGTGGACACAACTGCAGTGCAGGATGCCATTGAGACTGGTTGTTGTTTTCTTTAATCCAAGGTATTTCTATTGTTGCGCTCGCTGCTACAGCAGCCAAGAGACGATCACATCAGTATCTGTATTATGGGTCACCTGATACTCCATCTGATAGACCTAGGTGTGTTTTGTGGCTTTCCTGGTGATGTTTCTAGGAAGCAATTCCACAGAGCCTCACTATATCTTTCCCAGCCATCGCAGATGGCTATAGACTAACCCAAACTGTCGTTGTGACCTTGCCAGTCAAACAAGATGAATCTTGTGTCACTCTTCATTGGCACATCATTTTTTCTATGAGAACCTCAGCAAGAGGAAGGTACCAAGAGGTCAAATCACAAATTACAGAGCATCCTGCAAGCCTTAGGAGTCTGACTGTATAAGCTATGATCGATTGGCTCATTTCTCTGTTGTCTCTTGCTGTAACACAGAAAGACAAAAAAGTGGACGATTTCCACTGTTTTTTGAATTATACACATTTCTACATACAATTTTAATGTATGTGTTATGTGATTTCATCTGTTATTAAGAAGTCAAGTAGGTGAGGTCCTTGTGATTAAATATGTAATGCATATACTAGTTTCAACTAGTTTATCTGCCTGCTACACTCTTTTCCAGAAACTTCATTCAACATCCAAACTTTTGAGCAGTTTCAAACTGATGTCTTTTTTCCCCTGTTTGTTGCAATCTAACCTGCCACGCATTTGTTTCCTTTCCTGAACAAACACCTATATTTCTCCCTAATGGTTTAGTAGTCCTAGTGCCAGAAGATCAAGAAAGAGTCCTGCAAAACTGACAGATTGCTTATATATAGGCGCTGAATAGTCTGCAGATCGACAGAAATGAAACTGGGTATTTGGTATGACAGGAAGGGGATAATCCCAGAGGGACCCAGCATTCACTATTAGCCCTAGAAGGGCCCAGATCAGAGAATTTTGCAGTCATGAGACTCATATGCAAACTGAGGTTTCTAAGCATATACTCCTCAAAAAGTTATTTTTTGTGGCTTTCAGAATTGCTCTTTTTTCTCACAGCTGTGCCCAAGACATGACAGGCGTAGGAGTATCACCATCACCCTGCTATGGTTGCTCAGCATTAGGGCCCTAGTGGTAAGAGGTCTCTGATCTCTGCCAGCACCTGGTGGAGTCAGAGGAGACAGGTAACCATCCCGTGGAGACAAATCAAAGCAGAAGCCCAATATGAAACCCAGTATCACCCATGCTCTCCAGGTTGTCTAAGTGAGAAGCACACGTGCTGGCTACTTCTTTTTCAGAAATATGTCTCACTATTTTTGTACATGTGTTTATTTTTTTCAGTGTATGGATGTCTGTAGACACACATGCACGTGTTCCTGGCCAAACACTGATGTATATTTACACAGAATATGCAGAAAATATAGAAGTTTTGCTTTGTCAGAACTCACTTGGATGTAACTGTAACACTCTTAAATCTTTGCTGCTTGTGATAAATATGATGTCCCAGATGCTAAAGATTATAACTATAATGTGATATACTCCATCATTCTGTATATTCATAAGTCATGCTTTGAATAGCAGTAAATAAAAAGAAGTGATCCTTTTTTTTTTTTCTGCCAATTAAGAATGTTAATATTACCTCTACAGCAAAACCAAACCTTTTAGGTTTCATTTATGCAGTCTTTAGCATAGTAGTTCAGGAAGATTTTTCTTCCTAAATGTACCCAACTTTCAGACCATATGAATAAAAATGTATAATGCAAAGGTAAGGATTTTTGAGGGTTGCGATACCTGAAACATTTACATAGCTTAATTTATGAGCAGAAATCTCTTCAGTATATTTAACCTGCTTGCTTACTTTTATGAGAAACTAGGTTAGACTGACAATTTAATGTTCCCATAAAGGACAAATTATTAAACAGATTTTTTTTTAAAGGTAAGTAATTTATCCCAAATTAAAAGAAAAAAACAAAAAATAACCACAAAAATTTTACCTAGCTTCTTCATACATAATGTTCTAACAAAAGGTAACCTTTAAGCAAGAATGATTATGGAAAAATAGGGGAAGAAATGCTTTTCTTCCTTCGCATAAGAAAATAGCATGTTTGTGATTTTTTTTCTACATTACAACCCATTTCAAGAACTAATATTCAGTTGAAATTCAGACATATCTTAGTGTGAAAAAAACCCCAAACATTTAACTGTGTCTAACAGAGATATTTTTCAGACTTGCATCTTGGCAAAATCACCTCACTTTAAACCTTGTATATCTTGCAGCTTCATGTTTAAAGGAATGTAGAAACCCAGCCAGTTTAGAAGGGGAAAAATCAGTAATCTGCCTTGTCTGACCTTTGGCTCCCACGCTAACTATTTATTCGTCTCTGTCTACAGTAAATTTCTATCAGTTCTTTGAATTAAATCCGTGCTATTGATGTTGGGTTTTTTTCTCGTTGAGAAAAGATATGTTCTTAGGGATCTGATATGATTTTCTTTTGCCACTGGTTTGTTTCTGGTACATTCCTGGGGACACTTGTAGGCTTTCCAGTTGTTGTGGTTTAGCCCCAGCCGGCAACTAAGCCCCACGCAGCCACTTGCTCTCTCCCCGCAGAGGGATGGGGGAGAGAATCGGAAGGGTAAAAGTGAGAAAACTCATGGGTTGAGATAAAGACAGTTTAACAGGTAAAGCAAAAGCTGTGCACGCAAGCAAAGCAAAACAGGGAATCCATTCACCACTCCCCACGGGCAGGCAGGTGTTCAGCCATCTCCAGGGAAGCAGGGCTCCGTCACGCGTAATGGTTTCTTGGGAAGACAAATGCCATCACTCTGAACGTCCCTCCCTTCCTTCTTCTTCCCCTTGCTTACACAGAGTCAAGGAAAGGCCTTTTTCTCTGTTTGTTGCAATCTAACCTGCCACACTTCGGTTTCCTTTCCTGAACAAACACCTGTATTTCTCCCTAAAGGTTTAGTAGTCCTAGTGCCAGAAGATCAAGAAAGGATTTGACTGTGTGTGAGCACTGCTCAGCAGCAACTAAAACATCCCCATATTATCAACACTGTTTTCAGCACAAATCCAAAACGTTGCTCCATATTAGCTGCTATGAAGAAAATTAACTCTATCCCAGACAAAACCAGCACACCAGTTTGCCTGTAATTAGCCCCTGTTTGGCTGATTGGTAACACTTCTCTCAGTAGAGGTGCACCCCTTTTCTGTTCGCATCCTCCTAGCTTTTGATGTACAGACAGGCAGGACATCAGCTCTTTTTTCTTGTCACTTGTAACACATGAAATACTGTGCCAGATCAGATTATTTATCCAGTGTTTTCTTTCCAGCAATAGCCATTTTCAGGCATTTCATGAACATTGGTGGACACATGCTTAAAGCTGAAATGTCTTGCTGTACCCAAGAAGGAAATAGTTCGGTGATATCCTGCACACTAAGTGTTACTGTCCTCCAAGTTATTTTAAATCAGTGTAAAGTTAGTTATTAACCTTGAGCCATCTTAACCCCAATGGAGACACAGACCCTGAAATATTTTGGTGCCTTACTCAATGCTGAATTTTCTTTAAGGATCTGGACCAAGGGGATGAAGGTTGGAGAGAGAGAAGATCCGTGTAGATATAATACACTTACATAATCATATAAGCACATGTTTTTATAGGAGAGCATGAGCAACAGCAATCCCCCACCCCACAGGATCCATGTTTCCATGAAAGCATATGCAAGGATAAACTAGGACAAAAGTATGCTCAACTTTCCTTGGCTCCCTTTGGTCGCGGGGGAGGAGCTCATTGAGCATCTGCTGAGTATGAGGTTTGGGTCACCCTTTTGCCCCACCAAACAGTGAAGGAGAGATTGGCCATGGCCTTCTGGGGTCATTCAACAATGTGGTTGTCCCTTCCTGGACAGTGCAGATGCCTAGCCTTAATCTGGGGGTGAACTAGCACCTTGTAATTTATTTCTTTATTTTTTACTTCTGGCAACTGCTTTGTCCCCTGTCCTCCATCTCAAGGTCCTAATTCCAGGAGGCAAACTGTTCCCTGAACACCTGCAGGTTGACCCAAAAATTAACTATCCCCTAAATGAGGACCAGCAGACTCCTCCATAAACTAATCCAGTCTCTGGGAGCAAGTCTCCAGAAAAACATCTGCCTTTCCTCATAGATATCAGCTACAAGTGTATTTATCCTCTGGACAGAGATGACCAGCTAATCTGTTTATCCATGCAGACAATAATGAAGTACTAAAAGAGACAGATAGTCACAATAAATAAGGGTCTGGATCCTCCCTGGATGTAAACTAGGGTTGTTCCTTTGAGATCGAGGTGGTGAGAAACTTTTATACCAGCTGAGAGTCTGGTCTGTACAGGTCCTGCAGCAATATGGATACAGCTTCTCAAACTTCCTGACCAAATAAAAATGATTTGCTCCGCAAGGTGTGGGATTGTAGTCAGATAATTGCTTATATTTGTATGGTGCCTTGACCTTGACTGGATGCCAGGTGCTCGCCAAAGCAGCTCTATCACTCCCCTCCTCAGCTGGACAGGGGAGAGAAAATATTACGAGAACCTTGTGGGTAGAGATGAGGACAGGGAGAGATCATTCACCAATTACCATCTGTGGAATTATTGCTGGGGGGCAACTTAGAAATTAAACTTATATTCACACTCTAAGAGCAGCATTGAAACAGGGTAGAACGCAGCTAATGTACAATGAGTCTGTACCACGGCAATTCCCTAGGCAATCCCAGATGTTGGCACCGTCAGGGGAACTTGGTGTGCTGACTCTGGGAGAAATTGCGTGGAGGGTGGAGCGGAGCGGAGACGTCGCAGCCACGCTCTGTGATTACAAGGGAACCTAAAGGTACACAGTATAATTAATTAGCTGCACATTCGATACCCTGGGTCAGCAGTCTGCCAACTTTTGATGAAATGCTGTACTCAGAGTGAACTTTGCTTATTATAATATCATTATAAAACCAAAACGCACACCTCTCTCAAAAGTCACCACCTCCCAAGGTGCGACCACCCCTCAAGGAGCATGTGCACTGAATTTTCCTTGGTCTGTGCCTTTAAACGCGAAGCGAGAGAATTCTGCACCAATCCTGATAAAGGTACATACGGCTGGAGTCGCTCAAGCTCCACCTGCAAAATAAAACACTATAAAATAGTTTGAAAAGAGCTGGATGTCAGGGAAGATACCGTTGCTCCTGACCTCTAGGATCTGCCGACGGGCTGATCCTCTCTTCCCCTTCCCCCCGACTGGGACGCCTTTGGGAAAGAGTCGAACACTCGGCTATCCCGAGTGAATCCCCGGGAATTTTAGGAATATCTATAGAGTTGCTTTATTACCCCACGGGTGTGTAACCCGGGTGTATTTAATTTATTGCACGTGCTTTGCAGACAGTGAATTTATCACCGGCAATCTAAAAGAGTCTGTGCATCTGTTGCTTCAATAAATCGCACTATTGATTGACTCAGCCGCGTGTGTTGTCCCTGAACGCGACCGCACCTCTGAGCGCGGCCGTGTGAGTTCAGGAGGTGTCCGGCCGAGCAGGTCGTGTGTCGTTAGTAGTGTTATCCGGACCCGTGAGAGTCCAACGAAGGTGTTGGGTGCGACCAGACTACTAACGCTGACTTTGGGCATCACTCAGAACCTAAGCCCAGCTGCCCCCAGTCCCTCTGATACCTGAGGATTGACTGGAACGCAAGGGGGTTTAGTTTCTGCCAAATTGCTCTGCCTCTTAACGCAACACCGTCATGGGCAAAACAGATTTGACTCAGGGAAATGAATTTAACTTATTGCCAATCCAAATCAGAGCAGGATAATGAGAACTAAACCCAAATCCTAAAACACCTTCCCCCCACCCCTCCCTTCTTCCCAGGCTCAACTTCACTCTCGATTTTTCTCCACCTCCTCCCCCCCGAGCGGCACAGGGGGTTGGGGAATGGGGGTTGTGGTCAGATCATCACACGCTGTCTCTGCCGCTCCTTCCCCCTCAGGGGCAGGACTCCTCGCACTCTGCCCCTGCTCCAGCCTAGGCTCCCTCCCATGGGAGACCGTCCTCCATGAACTTCTCCAACGCGAGTCCTTCCCACAGGCTGCAGTTCTTCACGAACTGCTCCAGCCTGGGTCCCCCCACGGGCGCCGTCCTTCAGGAACAGGCTGCTCCAGCCTGGGTCCCCCAGAGGGTCACAAGTCCTGCCAGCAAACCTGCTCCAGCCTGGGCTCCTCTCTCCATGGGTCCCCGCAGGTGCTGCCAGGAGCCTGCTCCAGCGCGGGCTGCCCACGGGGTCACGGCCTCCTTCGGGCATCCTCCTGCTTCGGCGTGGGGTCCTCCCCGGGTGCGGGTGGAGATCTGCTCCCCCGTGGAGCTCCATGGCCGCAGGGGCACAGCCGGCCTCCCCGTGGGCTTCCCCAGGGGCTGCCGGGGAACCTCTGCTCTGGCGCCTGGAGCCCCTCCTGCCCCTCCTGCTGCACCGACCTGGGGGTCTGTGGGGCTGCTCCTCCCACGTGTTCTCGCTCCTCTCTCCGGCTGCAGTTGCAGTTGCCGTGTCATCCCCTTAAATGTCACCCCAGAGGTGCTGCCACCATCGCTGGTGGGCTCAGCCTTGGCCAGGAGTGGGTCCCTCTTGTAGCCGGCTGGCACTGGCTCCATGGACACAGGGGAAGCTTCCAGCAGCTTCTCACAGAAGCCACCCCTGTGGCCCCCCCGCTACCAAAACCTTGCCACGCAAACTCAATATAATTTGCTAACAGTATCTTTCTACCCTGACTTGACTGGATTTAATATAACAAAGCAGGTATCGGGCTGTGTAAAAAGGGGAGGTGGTAATAGTGCGCATCTTTTAAACCACCATCTTTTATTATTGCTATAAATACTACCTGAGTATTATCTTTCATGAAAGTGTCCACAAGCCTTTTGCTTCTTTGAAGTATTTCCTTTTGTTAAAAAGTTTTATATTGGCCCAGGAAATATATTTTGTGTGTGGTTTTTTTTTCCCTAAGAAGTGAGAAGCCCATGAAATGTAACAAGATGACTGTATTTTTGAGTTGGATAAAAGCCATTTTTACGGGGAAGAGGTGTTTCATTCTAATGACGTGCCACAAGCTGATTCATCATTCACTTTTGTAGTTTCAGTGACAAAATACTTTTCTGAATAGCTTTTTCCTTTTTCATGAAGAGTTCACCTTTTTGTTTTATTCCTGATGGTTAAGTATGATTTCTTAAATTGTACCTTTCATATGTGTAATTTTCAGCACGAAACTTAACACCTGCTAAGTATTTTGAGTTCAGCTCTGCCTTTTGTTTCAGAATTTATTGTTACTGCTGTTATTATTATCACTGGAAGTGTGTGGGGTGCTCAGCACTCAAGAATGAAAAAAGGTTAAATGCCTTACAACCCGAAGACCAGATTTTCCTGCCTTTTTCTTTAAACTGGCATTTTTTTATCCCTCTTGGGATAACGTGTTTTCAAAACCCAGGTAACACTTTGCTGGTATTTTGCATGGCGTTTTGCAGGCAAACATCAGCTCTCCGTGCTCACGCTCTGGGCCAGCTGGATGCTCCTGCGCGGCGAAGGGGAAGCCACGGCATTGCGGCGAGCACAGCCCTGGGCCCGAGGGCACCACGAGGCTGAGGTGGCTACGTGGTTGTGGGCTGAGGCTCAGCAGGCGAAGCCTTCCTGACCTCTCTCTGCCAGGGGTTGTAGGAACGTACCCGCGGTCGGTCCCTGCCCAGCCCAGGCGTAACAGGCTCAACTCTGCTTGACTGAAAACTATGGTTTTGCAATCCATTTTGGAAGGTGGAACCCCAAGTTCAGGTTGAAAGTCCAGGTCTCTCTTGGCTTCAGCAGGCACCTGGAGGGATGAGTGATGCATGAGTCTTCACTGCGGAGGGCCTAAGCCTCCATCACGTCCTGCACTGCTGTTGGTGCAATGTTTGGGAGTGCAAGAAGGAAAATGTGCTCCTCTGTTAATGAGCTGTCCTGCCCCAACTTTTCCCTGCAATTTGAGCATGATTAATTGAATAAACAAACGGGAACCAGTCGTATATTTTTGCTTTCTGCATTCGTCAGATTATACCCGAGACTGTTGTATTCCCAGCAAGACAATTGCCTTAAGGTCATAAGTTTTATTTACAGAAGAAAAACAATGTCCTAAAAGCAATGAAAAATACTCTGTGCTTTGGCTCTTTTAAGATAACTACAAGGTAAGCAGACATCTAGGCTGCACTTGATTTCAACTGTTTTAACAGATTTCTACAATGAACACCTTGCTAAGCACAGAGTAGTTATTCAGCATTAATGAAGTTATACACAATGAGATTTGCAACATTAACTTTTTATCTTGTTTTCTGTAATGATTTTTCTTCCCTAATGGAAACACATGCTTACATAAGCAGATTTTTTGGACTGTTATTTTATAATTAAACTATGAGTTCCACTTGTGGTAACTCCAGCCTGAGCAAGCACTAATATATCTGGAAAGAGTGGATGCATTCTTAAAGCTCTCTTAAATGTCTAACCTTGAATAATTTGTCTCTGATGCTTTTCTTAATTATAATCCATTCAGAATAAAAGAGGATGAATTTTTCCCCTTGAGCAAAGCCAGGCTAAATTCTCACATATCTGCTCTATATAAAGATTTCTTTTTCACTCTGCCAAAGTGGATACTGCATGCTAAACTACTTCATCGTTCATTAGTGTACAATTAGGCCCACGTTCACTGGTATGTGCTGCCTGCTTTGAGCCATTCTAGTGATGCAAAGCAGCTGTAAACTCGATTTAACAGCCTGGTTAAACCAGGTTTACAGCTGTTTTGTGTGGCTGGAGAGGAGCGACGTATCCGGGGTGTACTGGTAAATCTGGCCTGTCGAAAAAGAAAGAACTTGCATTATTATTTTATCAGATCTCAAACTGTCTCTGTCATAAAACAGCCTTTGCTAGTTTTTGTTTGGTAAAACCTGGCTCTCTACTCTGTTGCATGCCATTATGGCATTTTCTAATTACAACAGAGGAAAAACACATCATAACGCTATGTGTAAAAACAAACATAAACGCACCATGTTAGAGAAATAGGTGGTAGTAGAGAGCATGTATTAGGAATTATTCCTAATTATGGCAGAGAGGCAGAAAAATTAATGGCAGTGAGATTACATTACAGCACAGGAAAAAAAGACGCTAACCCCCACACCTCCCAGATTTTCCCAGTGTAACAGCAGTCTCCTTGTCCAAGGGTCACTGGGAGGCTCTGCTTCACCCTGGCAGCCTCCAAGCAGGTGCCAGCTCCTCTGGGCTGTGCGGACCCATCGAGATAACCAGACTGTGGCGATACACCAGCAGGACTGTGCCTTCTCAGACACGGCTCATCACACCTCTCCTACCAGCCAGTGTTGTCTGTGCAGCCCCTGAAAGGGATGCTGCCTTTCTGCCCAAGGCCTCCTTCCTCGTCCATCATGCACGCTGATGGAGGGTCACCCTAGGATCGGGTGAAAGAGGATTTCAGTAGCTGTCTCCAATCAGGTGAGAAATCCTGCTGTGCTGGTCTCACGTTAGTGAGAAGCTTTAGAGCCCTCTTCCGCGGCTGCAACATCGGGCAGGACTACAGTGCAGATAGACTGACTTTACCTCAACCTCTCCAACGCGTGACACAGTTTGAAAGACAACCGCAATCAAACTGCCACTGAAACCAAACCAGGTTACGTCCTTCCATGTTTTCCCTTTCATTCTTTCTCCTTCTGTGTTTGCTTGGGGCTTTGTCACACTGGGTTCCCTGCCCTTCTTGCCGTACCGTGTACTTTTTTTCCATCTCAGTCCTTTCTTCATGCCTTTCTTATCTTAGCAAACATCTCTAAGCAAAATATGAGTATACCTAAATCAAAAACTAATTCAGAACAAGAAGTTGAAAAAACTAAGAGCTTTTTTGGAATTAAATTACTTAAAAATCAAAGGGAACTGGCAATATCAGTGCATCTAGCTATGACCTTGGTATCAGTATGCCTGGGCTTCTTCAATGCCTCTTTGTAATATGGTTCTAGGTTTCCTTTTTCTTTCATTCCCATTTCTGAGTTCAGCTGGCACTCCAAGGATTCACCAGAGTAATCATCAATGGGAAGCTCTGGTGCACCAGGTAGATGCAGATCAAACAAAAAGCTAGGCTTACTGGGGAGAATAAGGAAGAGTATCCTATAGATACTATAGATATCCTATCAGGTACAATGCTGGCCTAATTGGATGCAGAAATTAATGTCAACATAAAATAAAATATTTAATTTAGATTATCATGATGGGAAAATTCCATAAAGATTGATCTTTCTCTGGAGATATATTGATTTACATAACCTCTACCTTCCCAACAAAAAATCTTTCTCTAGAAATTGTTTCCATCAGCCCTTTTCATGCCTTTTGCAATGAGCAAACAGGTTTAAAATGCAGAAGTCTTTTATTTTTGATTAACATAAAGTAGTGAACTAAACCATGAAAATAGTCAATGCTGTCTCTCTCTCACCATCCCTTTGTGCCCAAGCTTACATAGCAATGGTGTGAATTGGGCTAAAATCTTTGGAAACCCGTGCTTTACTGGTGCATGCCAGTTTTGGTGGAAAGGACACTTCCAGTAAGTTATCTGGAGTGACGGAGTGCTGTAAAGGCAGATTAGACCGAAATTGGGCTCTCCTGTTTCTCAGTGCGCAGACGGAGAGGAAGACAGATGCTGCCTTGGCAAGCGGTCTGTCTACACACACCAGCAGGCAACTGGCAGCGAGGGCAGCAGGCGTTTAAGGAGAGGTTTGCTCCCAGCAGATCAGACCGAAGCTGACTTCTGGTAAGAGGTGGGGCACCATCCACTCAAGCACCCGGTGGCTGCCCCTGCAGTGCCCTCGGCTGGCATCTCCTGGCTCTGCTACCGTCCCACCGCAGCCAGCGACTGCGGCCGTCTGAGGGAGATGGAGGGGGAAAGGGAGGAAAAAGAGCTTTTTTTTTTTTTTTCTGTTTACAGAATTAAAAACTAAAATGAATGTTTTTGTGCCTACCACCTTTTGCAGTGTGAAAAGCACCCGTAGGGCTGAAGGGCCGAGCGAAGTGTCCATTAAGGCAGTCTCCTGGAAAGTGCATCCCAGCCGTAACCAGCTGTACCATGGCTGCCAGGGAGGTAATTTGGCAGAGCCTCATGCTTTTGTGCCTCTGCTGTCTTTTGAGATTCACCAGCTGCAGTAATATTTCCATGTAATTCTCCTTCAGGCCAATAAAAATCATAAGCATTTTCATTTTCAGTAATTACATTGCCATCAACTTTGCTTCCAGTGCCTTTTAACCTTGCTGAACCCTTTTCTTTTGGTAGCAAATGGTCAATTATCTCTCCCTGTACCTCTACAAAATGTGTAACTACTTCTACCATTTTCCCTATCCTATATTTTCTCCAATTTCCTTTTTATTTGATAAGGCACCATCAAAACCCTCATATATAGGCATAAAATGCAGTGAAAAAAAGAAAATCTCTGGACCCATATGTAGGTTTCTTTGACAAGCATGTATTTGGTCTCAAAGAAGAAGTTATCTGAATTCAGTTTGACATAAAAGAACCACACATTTCTCCTCACCTTAAAGAGCCACTTCGCTCATATTTTGTGGCACTGGTCAGTCCCTCTCTTGCGCTGTAATGCAAAGGGTGCGTACCTGGTTGAAAATTTGGTAAAAGAAAAGGAATTCAAACAATGCTTTTACACTATGTCACAAATATTTGCCTCTCATATTTGTCCTGTCACAGACAAATCAGTCATTCACTGAGAAGCAGAGAGGAATTCTCCCTGCGGCTGCCCCAAGCTGAGACATATACATTTGTCCGTCAGAAGAAAATAATACTGTCTTTCCCTTTTCATCTGAATGCTCTGTAAAACATTTCTTTGGCTCTCTTCCAGTACGAACAAGAGAAAAGAATCTAGCTACCTGGCTGTTTATGGATAACCAGGTCCTTTTTCTTCTTCATTTTACTTCAGTGTTTCTTCAGATCTGATTTGAAATGCTGATGGAGAAAGACATAACTGTGTCTGTCATACAACTGACTGAACAGTCTCCCCAGGACAGATAAAAAGAAAGAAGTTACATTTTCACCAGTACTTTTAATAGTAGGACAGGTATGACACTAGGTTTCGCAATAATCCCAGTCCTTAGTCACAACACCTTTTCCTCAGGAGTGGAAAATGTGGTCTACCCTGGCAACATCATACTGTGGCAATCATTAAATACATGCAAAAGTTCCAGTAACAATGCCAAAAACAATGGAGTGTAGTTGCACGCTTGCAAGCATCTTACTGTCCGTCTGTCCCGGTTAGGACCGTTCGAGGGGCAGCGTAGCTCTGTGAACTTCGCATGGCTATTCAGGCGTTCGCAGCATCCTCCCTACGCTTTCTGACATCCACAAAGAAGTGCTTCTTTTCTAGGCTTCTGTATGAAGACACCTTCTTCCAGGAAGAGTTTTTCAGAAACGTGTCCCACCCCACTCTTTCCTTCCTCTCCCTATCTCCAGTGACTTTCTCCCACGTGGTATGTGGCACTACCCCCTCAGCATTTTGCTCCAAAGCTTATTGAGCGTGTTGAGACCCAGTCCCGTGGCCAGAGAGTGGGACCGTCTTGCCCGTGTGACACTGACAGGCATGCTAGAGTGTCCGTATAGAAGCACTGCAAACCATTTGGTTTCCTCCAGGCAAGTGTTCAACAGGGTGACGAGAGGCCCAGGAAAGGTGTTTCTGTGATGGGAAGGTAAACATTACACCCTTCCTAGGCAGCTGCCTTTGCCTCCCTCCTTGGCATGTGCCAAGGCTGTGTTGCAGCATGTTAAAACACAAGAGCTCTTAAGAGTTTTTACCCTTCTTTTTGCTGCACATTGCACACATTTTATAGGCTGATATGTATTGGTCATTTTTCCAAAAGCCAGAAATAATCAAGGGCTTGTCTCTGTCATGCTGCAGTAGATGCAGAGAGAACTGTGTTTTCTGTATCTATCTGCAGCTCCGGTAGCAGTTTTGTCGCTTCCTGAGGGATAAGGAGGGGAACCCCCCTGCAGAGGGAAGGATGGTATGTTGGGTTGTTTAAGGGTTGGTGATCAAAGGTGTTTGGGAATATTCAAAAAACTTTACAGGACAATCTAAAAGACTGAAGTTCCTTTAGTACTGATCTGCTTTATCTTGCTCTTTAAATCTTAGTAAGGGATAAAATTTCCAAATGTCATGATGACCAACAATGAGATGTTCAGAAGAGACCTGCTCTCTCTCTCACCAAGTTATAAAAGTTAATTGTGTGGAGTTTTAGAGACTCCCAAAGCTCTGGATGTCACAATGGGAAGAATGGATCCATGGAAAAACCCATTGCAGTCAACAAGTGAGTGCTTGGTGGCATTGTGATCACAGTTCCTTCCAACACAGCATGCCATGTTCTGGAGAAGGATGAAAGGCACTAATTCAATTCTAGGACCTTCACATCTTTTTCTTTTGTTTCATTCCAGAATTTTCCATAGCCATAGAGAACATCACATTGTCTTCAAGCTAATTTTAATAGCTGAAAGAAAGGGTAACTGGAGATTTCCAATAAGGAATTCCTAATTTATACAAAGCGTTAAATTTCCACCTTAAAGTTTATCTTGGGTATTTTTTTCCCAATCTAATTATTCTTTGTGTTATTAAGAAAAATGTTGTTAGACAATTTTGGCATTTGCACCCTTTTAATGTCTAATTTGGCATCATTCTCTCCCACAGCAATAACTTAGCCAATCTCTATACGTTAATTGACTACTAGCCCCCTAGCCACATTTGTCATTCTACTCTAATTTCCTTTTTAATTATCCTTATCTTATGTTATTAAGAAGCACAGATATGTTTGCAGATTTCTGTGTGGAATCATAATAAACAGACTCTGCATTTACCTCCTAGATAACATCTGTAGCTTGATGCAAAGTCCTCGTCTGTTTGCCATCACCAGTCATACACTTATACCTGGCTTGGAGCATGGCCCAAGGTCTGCTGATGTCAGTAGAAATCTTTCTAATTATCCTGTTGATGACCTGTGTTATGCTTCAGGAATTAGCAGCAGGACATGTTAAAGCCCCATAGCTGTTAAATGTTCCCTCATATACCTTTACGTGCCCGGAGCTTTGCCCTATGTAGGGTTGCCATTTCTCCTTGCAGGATAAGACAGTCCTTCCTTGGTGGAGGTTTGCAGATGCCCTGAGGTCCTGAGTGGAACGAACCTTTACTGCCTGGCTCCCTGCCTGCACACACTGCTAAAACTCTCCCAGTGTTGCCACCCGGAGATCTTCCTCTTCTTGAGGAGCTGATTTTAATTCTTGTTACCCACCTCCAGCTCACCTAATTAGTTATTTTGATTTTTGCTTGGTTAAATCTAATGGGGGATTTTTTATTATTATTTTTCTGCTGTTGTTTCCAGTATTGCTTGGGGAATGCTTTTCTTCGCACTCACAGGAATCCAGGCAATTAAGAACAGCATTTGTAACCCCTCTTAATGAATTTTACCAACATGCATCCTGTAGGGGAGTAATGAAAGGAAAACATATGACATATACCCCTAACTTTCATCCAGAGAGAGTAAAGAGACGACTGTGTCATAGCCAATATTTAAGACTGAAAAATATCTTAACGATCTGGAAAATTGCCAGGCTAAAATGAATGAACTAGACAACATTTATGTAGAAGAGGGTTATAATATCTACTATCTTAATGAAGGGAGATAAAATTCAGGTAAAAGAGAAAGAACAAAATTATTACCAAAGATAATTAAATGAAATACTAAAACCTTCTTTGTTATACTTCAAGTTTTGGAACAGTTTATATTGTTAAAATGTACAGCATTTGGTGGAGTCCATAAAAAGGGCAGTCTTCAGTGTTGTGTTTTTTTTTTTTCTTTCTCTATGGGCCGCAGCGTTTTCCAGAGACCTTGGGATTGTGCAGGAAGAGTTGGCTACAGTGGCCGTCAGCATGGTTCTCACCTGGACAGTGTACGTCACCGTAATGGCCCTTCTGCAATGCGGACAACACAAAAATGTTAGGAGAGGGTCCAGGAACAGCAAGAAATTATTTCTTTTGTTCCTATAAGAGTGCAGAGAGTACACATCATTACAGACAATCTGCCTGTTGTTTCTTCGCAATTTATAAATTGTTAGTACGTAAATTTACTTATATGGGTGAGGTGCCATTAGTCCTTATAATAGGTATCTGTGGGCAGAGAACTTCTGTGTGACCTGGTAATGTCACTTTGTCTCACACAAAATATTTTGAAGAGTGAGGTCTTCTGTTATCTTTTTGTTTCGTGTATATTGATTCTCTTCCTACAAGCTCAGCCAAAGGACAGATAAAAGGACAGAAGGGGAAAACAATATCTTTGATCTTGAGGCCTTTTGTTACATGGAATCGTAACACGTGGAGCCAGACTGTGGCCATCATGCTCAGTGGTTAAAGTATTACGTAAAGTCCTCAGTGTCGGTGGGGATCGTTCCATTGGTGTAGCTGAAGCCTGGATCAGAGGACAAGAGTGACTGCACGGCTCACGCCATTTTTACGTGAGAGTCTAGTTTTGTCCCCAGGTTCCGCGTATAAAGCAAAGCAACCCACCCACCCTTCAGCCATGGAAATTTGCAACTGAACTAAGTGCACAACCTACACAGAATAAATGTTGCACTTGTGCCAGAGCAAGTGATGCTGTGTTCATACTTGGTATAAGAAAAAGTGGAGCAAGGAAGGTAAGGAGAGCACATACCCACAGGAAGGCTACCTAAGGATTTAAACAATTTCTGACATGGGGAGAATACAAAGTGTCAAAGCTTACTTGTTTAATGAACCCACATCAAATCCCAAAATACTTTCAGCGATAATTATTTTGTACATTTTGAGCCAGAATTTCAAACGATAGTCCCCAATTTAACACCTGCAGTTACAATCACTTGTATATGCAGGTACCTGATTGCATCTGTAAATCAGAGTGTTACACGTTGAAGTAACTTCAGCTGTGCTTGAAAAAGTGAAGATGCAGAAGTGCAGGCCTTACTGAAGGCATGCTGGAATTTTGGCCCTGTATTTCTGTTAGGAGCCTTTAATGAGGAAAAAAAAAATGCCCACTGCTATGAAAACTGATAAATTCATTCTTCATAATGACAGAGTAGCATGAACTCAAATAAGAGGTTCAGCATGACAAAAAAGAAGGCATGTGATGTTTTTTAATTTTTAGGGGGTAAATCTTCATTGCACCTAATAGTTGTGAGTTGTGTTCAGAGTGAAAAGAAAGAGAGTGTGCAGAAACTGTAAGTACAAGAAAAACAAAGCTTCTGAGTTTCTCAGGATATTATAGTCTTTGTAACTTTGCATTACTTTTTATAATGATATTTTCGCTACATATCCTCAGCTAGTTTTCCAACTTAGTGAAACTTAAATTTTCTCTATCAACGTTCAGCCTTTGTTGAACAAGGACTATTAATTTATATGCCATGTTCTGGAGGATGTACTGAAATTTAAGTTTATCACAGAAAAAATTATTCTTATAATACCTTTTCATATCTTACTTAATTTTATTTATTAACTTTTTTACCAGAAAGACAAATGCTCTTTTTTTCTGCTTCTCTAATTCTAAAATGGATGCAGGCATTTCTCTTATAATTCATCTTGTACTTGAATACATTTCAAAGCATAAGATGATCTTCATTAAGAAAAACTATGAATATCAAGGTTGAAAATGAGGTTTGAGGAAAAAGTATTTCATGGCAAGATTTTCACTTTAAAATGCAATTATGTGCAATTAAATTCATGAGTGTTTCATGGCAAATTGATAACTTGAGCTACACGTGATTAATTTGCGTGACTCACAAGAAAGTCCTCTGCAATCAAAGATGTTACAACAGTGCGAACTTTGTGTTTGGGGTTCAGAGTCAAGCTGATAAGGTACAAATGTTATGCTGAGGAATATTCCAGTTTCACCAGCCATTTCTGTGTGTGTGTGTAAGGATATTTTCTTATGGCATGTTCGGATAGAGGCGTTTATTTTACTGTTTTTTCCCTCATCTAAGCAAGCTGCTACAGAGTTACTGACATGTGCATGCCTTCTTAAAACGTCACAGCAAATAATTTTTCCCCATACATTGAAAAAGACCTTGTTGGCAATATACTCCAGGGTTTGTACTCTGACAGAAATCTGTAACTACAAGGAGCTTTCAGCTTATTAATGGTGATGCAGTCTTTGTTTATTTTTCATACCTTTGGTCTACAACAGCTGCTATCAAACTGTGATCTGTGGATCATTAGGAAACATATGGCCCAATATGATTAATTTAGTCAGGAACAATTGTAGCTGGTGACATTTTGGCTGAAAGGACAAGAAATAAGCCTTAGAACCAGCTCCTCCAATGTGCTGGAAAACAACAGCAATAATTTCACAGTGTTGTGTGGTTCTGTGTTACTGCATTGTATAATGACTCTTCCCCCCTCTTCTCTTTCTAAGATCATTGTACACCTGTAAAGCGTATACATAGTAGAATATTGCCAGCCCATATGCTGTGGGAATGTACAATTTTTTCGCATTAATGAAAGTTTGAATTAGGAAAAGATTTTTTGTGCAATTACATATTCTTAGCTATAACACGGACTTTTTTCACTACACATATTTTCGCATAAGGCAAAATAAAAGGAACAATTACTTTAAGGTACGTGCATTTGTATATAAATATTTGTGAAAACAGCAGTTTAGTGAGGAACAGCAGATGCAATGGCAGGTTATCTTCGCTAAGGCAGTTTGGCAGAGGGAGCAATACAATGAGGTTTCACGCATACGCTCTTCAGTCCTTTTGGTAGCAGGTGACCTTGAAAGTGTGAACTAAGCACAGTCAATGCAATATTGTCTTAATGAGTCTACAGACAACCTGAAACAGTAACTCTCAAAGTCAAAGTCAGCCCCATCGATTTCACTGGGCTGTTAAGCTTGAGACATAAAAACGAACATTTGAATGTCATCGTCGTTAATTATATCACCAGTGATTATTTTACCAGGAAAATCCAGCTAGCTTAGGGTCCCAACGAGTTTCCATGCTTTCTGTGTACTAAAATGTCAATAGTAATCCCTCCATCCATGGTTCCTCTGCTAACTTCTACAATGCTGTGAATTATTTGGCCTTGCCAAAACATAGATGAATTAAACAATTATAAAGATCGTGACAGGGAAAATCCAGACAGATTTAGTACTCGGAGAAGCAAACCAGTTCTGCTACTTTGATTATTTTACTCGTCCCTATATTTAATTCACTACAAAATGGAATTTTTCAGTGCTCACACCAGAAGAATGTGGAATCCAGAAAGAATGGTGCAGAATTTAATTTCTACTTGCTATAGAAAAGTCAGGATCTTAACTACACAAGCTTTTTTACTGCACCAAGCAAACATCTTGTGGTTATTAAGCAATGGTTGATAGCAGTATACATATTTTAATCAGAATTCAGTGCAGGAAAAGAACAGCTTGTTAGTTACCAACACAGATCGGTAGGTGGGAAATCCAAGTGTTTGCCTGTCAAAAGCTCAGCATTTAAGGAGAGGAGGAAACACTGGATCAACTTGGCTGATGTGTTTTGCAGACCCTAAAATTTCACTCTTCCTTTTTTGTTCATTGCAACCAAACTATGCTGGACTAAAGTATGTTGTTCATGAAGGGGAAAAAAAACCCCAGAAAAAAAAGGGTTCTGGCAGACCACACAGGTGGTACTTGAGTGAAATTGGAAGGCCAAAGCTGGTCCCACCTCATCCAGGCACCCTATTTTCTAAAAAGAGTTGCCTGCCAGGAACAGAGAAATGCCTGAAACGTTGCAGTGCTTAACTTGGCGTGTTAAGATAGGTTGAGATCACAGGCAGAGAGGCCACTGTGGAAAAGCAGACTTTTTGTTAGACTTCCCCTTGTAACCTCTTTACATACGAGATGTAATGTTGATGAATAGCAGTTGTTGCGTGTTTTTCTTTCAAAGGTAACCTGTCAGTAGTATGCATGAAACAACAGTATTTCCAAAGGAGGCTGAGATTTGTGGGACAAGGTATTGGTCCTTGAGAAAAACAACTTTAGAGCCATGCCCAGACTGTTCTGAATCTCCAGATCTGCCAGACAATTCTTAAGCCAATGCAACTTATTGTTATTGCACCTTGCATCATACTAATAACACACATTATTAACTCTCTAATGTTGAGCATCTTGTTCTGAGGTTCATCATGTACCTAGCCTTCTACAGGTCTACAAATACACAAGGTTGCTTTAAGCACCTGTATTCATAGCTGCAGTTGTCTTTATCGTGTGTTTGGAACAGAAGAGGCCAGAATGTATTAGTACTGTGATATTTTTTGTCTTGTTCACTTCATATAAATGCTTTCATAAGTTTTTTAAATCTTATATATACATATAAGATTAAAGGCGTGTATATATATATATACACATGCAACAAGTCCCTTCTTTGTTTTCTAGACTGAGCATAAAAGTTACTGAACTACAGCCATATGCATTGCCATGTCATGTAACTGTGTAGTAGCCAAAGCACTTCAGTCAAGAAGTTTCAAGTTCCAACTAACTGTCGAGATAACAAAATTTTATCGCTAAAACCACATTTCTTTTCTGTAAGACTATCTTGTAAATTTGTTGACTATAGTGCTTGGATCCTTATGGCAATTGCAGTGTTACTCAATTACGGGTAACAGAATAGTGCAGAAAATTTAATTTATCTGTACTTCAGTAATGATCTTGTCTACTAGTAAAAGCTATATTCTGATAAACCCATGAAGTTACTAAATATTTTTAAATGCAGACATAAAAGCTTCTTAAAGTTTCTCTTCCACCTCTTCAGTGGAGTTTTGGATTGAGCAGCTAATATCTACCTATCTGTAACAACACTGTAGAAGCACTGGAGCTGGATTTGACATTGTCAGCCATTTCCAAAGGTATGCAGTACTTCTGATCCTGGGATAATGTCTGTGACAAACTAGACAGGATGTTTAGTGACGTTGTTAAAAAAGCTTATGTCAGTAGAGACTATTCATTATGGAATCTATCATCTGCCTTCCTACCTTCACTTTCTTTGCACTTACATTTTTTTCTATCAGCTTATGAGAGATTAGTTTTTTTGCATGTTCACAATACAAAGTAAAGTCCTAATCTTTCAAAACCGGCAGAGTATTTTAAGTGTAACTACTGGTTCTTATTCCAGGGTCTGTCTATTTGTGGGAGTGCCTTGCAAACTGCCTAGGACTCCTCTTTTTTTTTGTCTGAAAGAGTGGCATACCTTGGACCAACCCAAATACTAGAATTAAGGGTCACAGCTTGTCCCGGCAACGGGGGACACGCCAGTTCAGGGCTCTCTCCTACCTGAGGAGGCTGAACTCACACCGTGGCCGCAGGCCCAGTTACCGAGCCTCTGACTCTTGCGGTGCAAGTTCCTCCCAGTCTCTGCCCTTGGAGCTCTCCCCAGCTGCATGGGCTAGCGGCTGGTGAGGCCGCGGCGGGGCTGAGCAGGTCCCCAGCTCGGTGGTCAAGGTGCACCCCCGGGACGCGCAGCACCAGCTCCCACGCTCTGCTCTCGTGGGGGGCCAGTTAGTTGCTTGGTTGCTCAATTACCCAATGGAGGCCAGGTTCAGTAGGAAGAAGGCTTAATTCAGAAAGCCTGCAGCATGGCATATGACCTCCTGTCACGTAGGTGTGAGTTCAGGGAAGATCAGCTGAATGTGGGATTCGAACATGCACGCCCCGCATTCAGGTTGAGCACTCTGAGCGCACAAGGGGATGTGAAAACACGACCCCATGTTATGTCCCACAGCAAGACGTAGGCACCTTCTAGACTTGACAAATGGAAACTTGGCCTGTGCTTATGTTGTTTTTCAGAGCTATGCTCGAACAAGCTTTTGTCTAATGAGGTGCAACCGCTGTACCCGTGAGGAAGGCAGGGATGATGTCCAGGCTGCTCCCTTGCTTTTCCCAAAAGCATTTTACCTGAAGCTTTACTACTGTTTTGAACCGGAGCAGGATCCGATGTACAGGTGGTGTGAGCTGGGGAGGGATAGGGACCCAAGATCACACCTGAGCACCCAGGTAACACCCCAATGCGGACACTGTGGGTGCACCTCTGCCCAGCCGGGCAGAAACCCTTGGTACCTCCACCCGCTGCCTCCCTTGCGAACTGAGCCAGACATGCTTGTGTGATCTAAATAAAGTTTGCTTTTAAATGCACTCATGTGAGAGAGACTGGTATGTATTTTGTGAAGAAGACATGAGTTTCATATGTTTAGGTGTTGATGTGATAATGTTAGGTTTAAATATCCGCTGTCTTCGAAAGACAGATGAGATAAAAGGCATCTGGACGAGACTGAAAAAATCTTGCCAAGGCAATACCATTTTACACTATTGACATTACCAGACATTCCTCACCTCGATTTCAGAGTTGTCTGCAAATGATTTATTGATGCCAAAATCCACGTAGTTATTTTTAAATTCTGGTCCATGTTTCCTTAAAAAAAAAGATAGTATGTTTCATATCTATGTCATATGTGGGTCATGTTTCCTAAGTTGCTGGGCATCCCTATGTTGGAAAGAGTTCAGCTTTTACTGAATAGCTGGAAGAAGTTATTTGAGAGCTACGGAAGGACTATGCCCTACTTCTGTGTAAACTCAGATCACTAATAAGAGTTGGTGCGGAAGCAACAGATAAAGTGCTTGGACCAAAGGCGGCCACAGACCAAAAGCCTTTCTCCTCTGCTACATAAACCAGAAACCTACCAGGGAGTGATGTCCCTGAATATCATATATCAGTTGACACAACCTTCTAATATTATTATCCCTGTACATACCAAACAAATCCCACCTAAATATGTCCGATCAGTAAAGGTGACCTTTCAGGCCCCCTGCAGAAAGCTGAATTAGCTGGGCTGTGTGCCAGGGGAAACTCCACGGCAGGGTCCTGGCTTCAGACAGCTCTGATGCTACCAGGCTGCAATAGCTGCTTCAGTTCTTCATTTCCCCGTGCACAAAATCTCTTCAAAACTTGTTTCTGATGACTGCCTGCACTGAAACCATCTCTTAGTCTCCTCCACCAAATAACCTTGAAAAACTACACCTGAATTGTTTGTTCGGTCTCTTTATCTGTAAGTTTACAGCAACCTAAGCAAGGAGAAAATTTCTTATAGCTCAGAATCCCACAGGGGTGATATCCCTAGATGGTATTTTATTGTTGCTTAGGGCAAGGCCAGTGCACTTCATGGAATTTACTGCAATTTAATTTATTAACTTCATTTATAAGAATAACTACAAATGTGTGCTTCAC